>NC_058133.1:133928495-134147276 GCF_016433145.1 Gracilinanus agilis
TCTAATAATTAGAGAAATGCAAATCAAAACAACTCTGAGGTATCACTTCACACCTAGCAGATTTGCTAAAATGAAAGAAGGGGAGAGTGATGAATATTGGAGGGGATGTGGCAAAATTGGGACATTAATGCATTGCTGGTGGAGTTGTGAACTGATCCAGCCATTCTGGCTGGCAATTTGGAGTCACGCTCAAAGGGCTATAAAAGAATGCCTGCCCTTTGATCCAGCCATACCATTGCTGGGTTTGTACCCCAAAGAGATCATAGATAAACAGACTTGTACGAAAATATTCATAGCTGCGCTTTTTGTGGTGGCAACAAATTGGAAAAGGAGGGTGTGTCCTTCAATTGGGGAATGGCTGAACAAACTGTGGTATATGCGGGTGATGGAATACTATTGTGCTAAAAGGAATAATAAACTGGAGAAGTTCCAGGTGAACTGGAGAGACCTCCGGGAACTGATGCAGAGCGAAAGGAGCAGAGCCAGAAGAACTCTATACACAGAGACTGATATACTGTGGTAAAATTGAATGTAATGGACCTCTGTACCAGCAGCAATACAATGACCCAGGACAGCTCTGAGGGATTTATGGTAAAGATGCTACCCACATTCAGAGGAAGGACTGCAGGAGAGGAAACATATAAGAAAAACAACTGCTTGAACGCATGGGTCAGGGTGGACATGACTGAGGGTGTAGACTCGAAACTACCACACCAATGCAACTACCAACAATTTGGAAATTGGTCTTGTTCAAGGACACATGACAAAACTAGTGGAAACGCGCATTGGCGAAGGTTGGGGGGGGGGTGCGGGGTGGGGTTGAAGGGGAAAGGTGGAGCATGAATCATGCAACCATGTTAAAAATGAATATTAATAAATGTTTAAAAAAATTTAGCTTCTTTATGTCCTACTCCCTCTAGACTTCACTCTCTGATAGTGTGACAGTGGAAGATTTTACTATGTTAATCAATAAGCATTTATTAAGTGCCCTTGTTGCCAGGCATTGCACTAGTCAAACTCCGAGGTAACATATTTGTATTTCATTAGCAGATTTGTAGGGTGTCAACACAGAAGAATGACTAATGATAGAAATTTTAAGAATCTTGGCAGGCCTAAAGGAAAGATTATTTTTGTAAGATGGATTTTTTTCCCAAGACGTGGGTGATATTTGCCATTACTTGCAATAATATCTGCAGATCATAGCAGGGTAAGAAGGTCAAAGAGGTGACCAGTTCTTCCCCTGACAGAGAGAGAGAGACAGAGAGAAAGAGAATTGTAGATTAGCAGTTGCTTTGTAGTGTATGGTCTTAATTATTTGGTAATTTCTTCAGGATTACATAGCCAATATATATCAGAGACAGCATTAGAATTCAGGTCTTCCCAACACCAAGACTTGCAAATAGTTCCAGATTCTTGCTTCTTTCTGTAAAGATGGGATTAAATCTCTCCTGTCCATTTTTAGATTTAATAACCAGAAGTGTATACACCCCACTTATCCTTAAGTGGGGGAGGTCTGTGACCCAAGTGTGCTATAGCAAGTGACAAATCAGAATCAACTGACTGCCTCCTGGGCAGTTCTAAGCAAACCTTTAGCTGTAATTGGTATATGTAAAGTGGGAGAAAGGCACAGGAAGTGATGAAAGGAATGGTCTTAATAAGTGGCAAGAACTTTCTATGAGAGAGGTCTTCACCTTGAACTGGACCCTTGAGGAGCTCTGGCTGAGGACTGCTTTATATTAGGACTACCACTAGGGTGAGTGAAAAAGGCTGACTCCCTTCCTTGGTTTGTTCTGAGAGGAACAAGCCTCTAGAGGGGCTCCTCATCTGGGAGGAGGTCTTATGGCTAAAACCCTTGTTAACTGACCCTTAGGCCCTCTATCTGGGGCTTCTGGAGCCCTGCCAGAGTAAAGCCAGGGCTTCAGTAATAGTCTAGCTCGTTAAGCTAGATTTCTTACTCTGTCCTCTTTCTTGTTTCTCTACTTTCACTCTTTCCCTCTATTTTAAAAATAAATTGCTAAAAAGTCATTTGGAATTAAGTAATCATTCCTGGCGACCACACTCTGATCAGTTTAGTCCAACCCTTTTAATCTTAACCCCTTATATTCTGCCTCTTACATTTCAACATCACTAGATGTATTTTATAAGAGCTCATTTCTCTGGATCTGCATGGCCAAGACAAGAGGTGGCCGTGCATTCCTCCTTGAATTCTTTCACTAGGAGAATTCTCTTACAACCAAAATGATCAATCATATGAATCATCTACTCAAGGAACATCTAAGATGTTCTCTTGTTTATCCCTCTTTATCCTCTCTGTTTCTCCCCTATGAAAGCCTACTTTAAATTAAAGAAATGTAAAACTGAAATTTCCAAGCTAGACATACAAAATAGTTCCCTTCTTTGTGCCCCTATTTTCCTACAATTTCCTGTCAGCTGCCTGATACCATTTTCTCTGTCACTTTCTATTTTTAAGACTACTTGATGGCAGGTTCCTTCTTTGCCAAAGCATCCTGCTCTGATTTCAGGTCTTGAATGGCTGCAGCACCATTTCTTCTGGCTGTCATGGCATCCCTGAAGTGATATTCCAGCAGCCCAGCTGCAGCAGTTGCATTAGCACCCACATCAATATGAGCAACCTCCACGAAAAGCATTTGTTAAGCACTAGCCTCTATTCCTGTGCCAAGAAACCTACAAAAGGTGGTCTGGATCCTTGACCTTTATAGTAACTTCTAAGAGCTCACAGATTAAGAGAAAAAAACAGACTTGTAATGAAACATACCAAATAATGATCTAGAAAAACACAACATGGATGGGAGAAAAAGACATTAAATAGTAAAATGAGTTCTTCCAAGGCAAGGTGCAAGGGAAAACACATTTAGTCAAGTGATGGGTGAAGGAGAAATCATAGGATTGTATAGTTAGGAAGAAAGAGGTGTGTTGGGAGAATGCAATGGAAAAACTATCACTTAGTGCTTTTATTCCAGAATGTAAGACTTGCTTATAGCACAGTTTATTGAATAGGAAAGCTAGAAGGGAATGGGGGTGGGGGTGCTATGCTGCTGCTGCTGCTGAACTGAGGAGTCAGTTAAAATCTCCAGTTATGGCTCCTGTGTCTCTGTAAATCTCCTCAACCCTAACTTTGTACCCAATTCTCTTACTTTTCCAGAAAAATTGACTGTCCCCTCTAAATTCCCTCTTGAAAATTTTTGCCTGGCTACTGGTAACTTTCTCCAGATTAGAGCCCTACATACCAGTATTCTGTGCAGTCCTTATCTCATTAAGCATTCATTCATGCATTTAACAAAAACTTAAGTAATTTGTATATTGGTCATGTAAGTTGTGTAGTAAATAGAGCACAGGTTTGGAGTCAGGAATACCTGAGGTCAAAACTGACCTCAGACACTTATTAGGTATGTGGCCTTAGACAAATCACTTAACTTTGTTCTTCACCAAGAAAAACCCAAAATAGGGTCACAAAGAGTCAGATATGACTAAAGAACAATGACAATATGTGTTAATCACTGTTGTAGACCCTTGGGATACAGAGACAACAACCAAAACACTCTTTATGAGGAGTGAACAAATAACATGTATTCAGATAAGTAAATAGAAGGTAATAATAACTGATGTTTATATTTCAATTTAAGATTTACAAAGTGCTTTACAAACATTATCTCATTTTATCCTCACAATAATCCTGGGATATGGGTATAATTGTTATTCCAATTTAAAGGATAAGGAAACTAAAGGATACAGAAGTTAAGTGATGTATACAAGGCAAAACAGCTACTGTCTGAGGCAAGATTTTAACTCATGAATACACACACATATTCATATTTTCATTCCTTTTACTAATGATAATCCTGAAGGCTCTTCTCTTCATAATACATGTATTTGTATGCTTGTGTGTATGCACATATGAAGAGAACAACCTTGGACTCAGAATTATCACTAATAAAAAATGAAAATTAAGATGACTCTGAGGTTCTACTTCACATCCATCAGATTGACAAATTTGAAAGATGAATATTAGTGGAGTTGTAAACTGGAAAACAACCTTGAAAAAGAATTTGGAAATCTACTCCAAAAATCACTAAATTATACCTTGCCTTTGACCTAGTGATAATCTGGTACATGACCCTCAGAGAGGTCAAAGAGAGAAGAAGATAAAAATATTTATTGTAGCCCTTATTTTACCAAAGAACAATAATCAGAATGTATGTCCATTAATGGAGAAATGACTGAATTGTGTGAAGATGGGATTAACTCTCCCCTGCCCATTTTTAGATTTAATCACCAGAAGCATATACATCTTACTTATCCTTAAGTATGGGGAGGTCTGTGACCCATTTGTGCAATAGTAGGTAATGAATCAGAATTGACTGACTGCCCCCTAGGCAGTCCTAAGCAAAGCTTTAGCTGTAATTGGTCCATGTAAAGTAGAAGGAAGGCACAGAAAGTGAGTAAAGGAATGGTCATTAAAAGTGGCAAAAACTTCCTGTGACAAGATCTTTCTCCTTCAAACTTGACCTTGAAAGAACTCCGCCTTGAGACCTCAAACTGCTCTTCGATTTTCCCCTTAGAACTACCATGTGGGTGAATGAAAAGACTAACTCCCTTTGCTGGCTTTTTCTGAGAGGTACTAGCCTGTGGAGAGGCCCCTCGTCCTGGAGGAGGCTTTGTGACTAAAACCCTTATTTAATCTATCTCTGTGTTCCCTTTGCTGGGGCCTCTGAAACCCTGTCTGGTTCAGACCAAACTGGAATAATTACCTACTCTCTCTCTCTGATTTCCTTACTTTCACTTTATCCTTTTGTAAATAAGTTACCATAAAAAATCATTCTGACTTGAGTAATAATTTCTGACGACCACATTTCTCATATATTTAGTCCAATCCTTTAGTTTTTAACCCTTATAATTGTTAGATGTGAATTTGAGAAATTATGAATATGAAGAATTCAGAGAAACTTAAAAAGATTTATATGAACGGATATGAACTGATATAGAGTGAAATGAAGAGAACTAGGAGAGAAATTTGCACAATGACCACAGTTATATAGTACTTAGGAATTATAAAAATCATCTTCCTATGTAGGAATATGCAGTTTAACCTTATTGGATTATTTATTTCTCTTTCTTGTTTACCTTTTTATGCTTCTCTTGAATCTTGTATTTCAGAATCAAAATTTCCACTCAGCTCTGATCTTTTCATCAGAAATGTTTGAAATTCCTCTATTTCAATGAATACCTATTCCCCCCCCCCCAAAGCATCATACTCAGTTTTTTCTGGGTAAGTGATTCTTGGCTGAAATCTAAGCTCCTTTGTCCTTAGGAACAACATATTCCAGGCTCTTTAATTCTTTAATGTAGCAGCTGCTAAATCTTGTGTTATCTTGACTGTGGCTCCATGATATTAAAATTGCTTCTTTTTTGGCTATTTGCAGTATTTCCTCCTTGACCTGGGAGTTATAGAATTTGGCTATAATATTCCTGGAAGATTGGTGGATTCTTTAAATTTCTATTTCTATATTACCCTCTGGTTCTAGAATATCAGTGCAATTTTCCTTGATAATTTCTTGAAAGATGATGTCTAAGCTCTTTTTCAATCATGGCTTTCAGGTAACCCAATAATTTGTACATTTTCTCTCCTGGATTTATTTTCTATGTCATTCATTTTTTTGATATCTCATGAAGCATTAGCTTCTACTTGCCCAATTCTAATTTTTAAGACATGATTTACTTGAGTGAGTTTTTGTACCTCCTTTTCCAGTTAGCCAATTCTACTTTTTAAAAAGTTATTTTCCTTAGAGAATTTTTATTCCTCTTTTCTCATATGGCCAATTCTGCCCATTAAGAAATTTTTTTTTCAGTGCATTTTTGTATTTTTCCCCATTTGACTAATTTTTCTTTTTTAGAAGTTCTTCTCTTCATTGGATTTTTGTTCCTCTTTTACTAATTGTCCTATTCTGTTTTTTTTTAAACCCTTGTACTTCGGTGTATTGTCTCATAGGTGGAAGATTGGTAAGGGTGGGCAATGGGGGTCAAGTGACTTGCCCAGGGTCACACAGCTAGGAAGTGGCTGAGGCCGGGTTTGAACCTAGGACCTCCTGTCTCTAGGCCTGACTCTCACTCCACTGAGCTACCCAGCTGCCCCTATTCTGTTTTTTAAGGCATTCATATCTTCAATATTTTTTGTCTCCTTAATAAGCTGTTGACTCAGTTTTCATGATTTTCCTGTGTCATTCTCATTTCTTTGACCAATTTTCTTCTACTTTTCTTGATTCTTAAAATCTTTTTTGAGCCCCTCCATTAATTCTTTTTGAGGTTGAGAGCAATTCCTATTTTTCATGGAGGCTTTGGATGCAGCAATATTGACTTTGTTTTCTGAGTCTTTCATGTTTTGGTCTTCCCAGTCACCAAAATAACTTTCTGTGTTGATTTTTTTTTATTGTTGTTTGCTCATTTTCCAGCCCTTTTCATTTATTTTTATTTAAAAAAACTGTTAAAGTTGGGGTCTATAACTGAGGTGAAGGGAACACTGTTCCAAGTTCCAGATTCTTTGTGCAGCTGCTATGAGAGTTGGCTCTGGGGATCTTTCTGCTTTTAGTTCTTTCAAAGTAGTATGAAAAGTTTCAAAGTAAGGAACGTTATGTTTAATGATCTCCCAGGCTGTGCTCTGATCTGTGAGTAACCACAAATACTCTTTTCCCCCTTAGTGTGACCAGGGTCCCCTGTTCCTGAGTGCCTGCAAGCACTAGTGTGTATTAGTACTCTTCTTTATTCTGAGACCTCAAAACTGCTACCTGGATCTTGATATAGGTCAGGCAACAAGAGTCTTGCACCCAGAGTCAGCAAAGGGACCTTTATAATCATCTTCTCAGGAGTTGTCCAATCCAGTTACCATCTGTGGCTGAGAGCTCCAGAATATGCCTTTGCTGCTAATTCAACTGCCCCCAATCCTTGATGCCATGGTAGAGCCTGCCTTGGTGTGCTATTTTGATTTCCACCTCCACCACAATGCACTAGATCTTCTGTGACAGCCTTCTAAGTTATTTTGGACAGAAAAATGGTTTCGCACCATCTTTTTTTTTAAACATTTAATAATATTTATTTTTTAGAAAAGTTAACATGGTTACATGATTCATGCTCTTACTTTCCCCTTCACCACCTGACCTGCTCCCCCCCATTTCCACTGGTTTAAAATGTGTCGTTGATCAAGACCTATTTCCAAATTGTTGATAGTTACATTGGTGTGGTAGTTTCGAGACTACAAACCCAATCATGTCCACCTCAACCTATGTTTTCAAGCAGTTGTTTTTCTTCTGTGTTTCTACTCCTGCAGTTCTTCCTCTGAATGTGGGTAGCGTTCTTTACCATAAGACCCTTGGAATTGTACTGGGTAATTGCATTGCTGCTAGTACAGAAGTCTATTACATTCTATTTTACCACCGTGTATTGGTCTCTGTATACAATGTTCGTCTGGCTCTGCTCCTTTCACTCTGCATCAATTCCTGGAGGTCTTTCCAGTTCACATGGAATTTCTCCAGTTTATTATTCCTTTGAGCACAATAGTATTCCATCACCAGCATATAGCAAAATTTGTTCAGCCATTCCCAAGTCACAGGGCATACCCTCATTTTTCAGGTTTTTGCCACCACAAAAAGTGCGGCTATAAATATTTTCATACAAGTCTGTTTATCTATGATCTCTTTGGGGTACAAACCCAACCATGGTATGGCTGGATCAAAGGGCAGGCATTCTTTTATAGCCCTTTGAACATAGTTCCAAATTGCCAGCCAGAATGGTTGGATCAGTTCACAACTCCAACAGCATTGCATTAATGTCCCAATTTTGCCATATTCCCTCTAGCATTCATTACTCTCCCCTTCTATCATTTTAGTCAATCTGCTAGGTGTGATATGATACCTCAGAGTTGTTTTGATTTGCATTTCTCTAATTATTAGAGATTTGGAACACTTTCTTATGTGCTTATTGATACTTTTGATTTCTTTATCTGAAAATTGCCTATTCATGTCCCTTGCCCATTTATTAATTGGGGAATGGCTTGATTTTTTATACAATTGATTTAACTCCTTGTATATTTGAGTAATTAAACCCTGTCAGAGTTTTTTGTTATAAAGTTTTTTTTCCCAATTTGTTGTTTCCCTTCTGATTTTGGCTGAATTGTTTGTGTTTGTACAAAAGCTCTTTAGTTTGATATAATCAAAATAATTTATTTTACATTTTGTAATTTTCTCTAACTCTTGCTTGGTTTTAAAATTTTTCCTTTCCCAGAGATCTGACAAGTATACTATACTGTATTCGCTTAACTTATTTATAGTTTCCCTCTTTATATTCAAGTTATTCACCCATTCTGATTTTATCTTGGTGTAGGGCAGGGGTCAGCAACCTTTTTGGCCGTGAGAGCCATAAACACCACATTTTTTAAAATGTAATTTCGTGAGAGCCGTACAGTGCTCACAGTGAGAGCTCCTGTAACAGGGCAAGCTCCTGTAACAGAGCCTGAAAAAAAAATTGACTTTATGGTTCCTCCAGAAAGAGCCATATCTGGCCCTCAAAAGAGCCAGATATGGCTTGAGAGCCATATGTGCAGACCCCTGGTGTAGGGTGTGAGATGTTGATCTAAACCTAGTCTCTCCCATATTGTTCTCCAAATTTCCCAGCAGTTTTTATCAAATAGTGGGGTTTTGTCCCAAAAGTTGGGCTCTTTGGTCTTATCATACACTGACTTGCTGACATCATTTACCCCAAGTCTATTCCACTGATCCTCCCTTCTGTCTCTTAGCCAGTACCATATCATTTTGATGGCCGCTGATTTATACTATGGTTTAATATCTGGTACTGCTAGACCACCTTCCTTCATATTTTTTTTTCATTATTTCTCTTGATATTCTTGATCTTTTGTTATTCCAAATGAACTTTGTTATAGTTTTTCTAATTCAGTAAAAAAGTTTTTTGGTAGTTTGATAGGTATGGTGCTAAATAGGTAAATTAATTTGGGTAGAATAGTCATTTTTATTGTTAGCTCATCCTACCCATGAGCAATCAATGTTTTTCCAATTGTTTATATCTAGTTTTAATTGTTTTGAAAGTGTTTTGTACTTGTGTTCATATAATTCCTGTGTTTGTTTTGGTAGATAGATTCCTAAATATTTTATATTGTCTAGGGTGATTTTCAATGGTGTTTCTCTTTATAACTCTTGCTGCTGTGATGTGTTGGAAATATATATAGAAATGCTGATGATTTATGAGCATTTATTTTGTATCCTGCAACTTTGCTAAAGTTGTTCATTATTTCTACTAGCTTTTTTATTTGATTCTCTAGGATTTTTTAAGTAGACCATATCATCTGCAAAGACTGATAGCTTATTCTCCTCATTGCCTATTTCAATACCTTTAATTTCTTTTTCTTCTCTAATTGCTATTGCTAGTGTTTCCTGTAAAATGTTAAATAACAGAGGTGACAATGGGCATCCTTGTTTCACTCCTGATCTTATTGGGAAGGCTTCTAAATTATTCTCATTGCATATGATGCTTGTTGATGGTTTTAGGTATATGCTGTTTATTATTTTTAGGAAAGGTCCTTCTATTCCTATACTTTCCAGGGTTTTCAATAGGAATGGGTACTGTATTTTGTCAAAGGCTTTTTCAGCATCTATTCAGATAATCATGTGATTTTTGTTTGTTAGATTGTTGATATGGTCAATTATGTGGATGGTTTTCCTAATGTTGAGCCATCCTTGCATTCCTGCTATAAATCCCACCTGATCATGGTGGGTGATCTTCTTGCTCACTTGCTGGAGTCTCTTTGCTAGTATTCTATTTAAGATTTTTGCATCTATGTTCACTAGGGAGATTGGTCTGTAGTTTTCTTTTTCTGTGTTTGATCTACCTGGCTTTGGAATCAGTACAATATTTGCGTCATAAAAGGAATTTGGTAGGGCTCCTTTGCTTATAATATGAAATAATTTGTATAGTATTGGGATTAGTTGCTCTTTGAATGTGTGATAGAATTCACTTGTGACTCCATCTGGTCCTGGCGATTTTTTTCATAGGGAGGCTTTTGATGGCTTGTTCAATTTCTTTTTCTGATATGGGGTTATTTAGGTATTCTATTTCTTCTGCTGTTAATCTAGGCAATTTATATTTTTGTAAATATTAATCCATATCTCCTAGATTGCTATATTTATTGCCATATAATTGGGCAAAATAGTTTTTAATGATTGCCTTAGTTTCCCCTTCATTAGAGGTGAGGTCTCCCTTTTCATCTTTGATACTGTCAATTTGGTTTTCTTCTTTCCTTTTTTTATTAGATTGACCAGTATTTTGTCTATTTTATCTGTTTTTTTTTTCAAAATACCATCTTCTAATCTTATTTATTAATTCAATAGTTCTTTTACTTTCAATTTTACTAATTTCTCCCTTGATTTTTAGTATTTCTAATTTAGTTTTCATCTGGGGATTTCTAATTTGCTCACTTTCTAATTTTTTAAGTTGCATGCCCAATTCATTAATTTCTGCCCTCTCTAATTTGTTAACATATGCACTCAAGAATATAAATTTCCCCCTGAGTACTGCCTTGGCTGCATCCCACAGACTTTGGTAGGATGTCTCATCATTGTCATTCTCTTCCATGAAATTGTTGATTGTTTCTATGATTTCTTCTTTGACTAGCTGGTTTTGGAGAATCATATTATTTAATTTCCAATTAGTTTTTGATTTGCCTGTCCAGGTGCCCTTACTAATTATTATTTCTATTGCATTATGATCTGAGAAGGTTACATTTATTATTTCTGCTCTTTTGCATTTGTTTGCGATGTTTCTATGCCCTATTACATGGTCAATCTTTGTGAATGGGCATGGGCAGCTGAAAAGAGGTCTATTCCTTTTTTGTTCCTATTTAGTTTCTCCACATATCTATTAAATCTAATTTTCTAGGACTTCATTTATCTCTCTTACGTCTTTCTTATTTATTTTTTGGTTTGATTTATCTAGATCTGAAAGAGGGATATTTAGATCTCCCACTAATATGGTTTTATTATGTATTTCCTTCTTGAGATCAGCCAGTTTCTCCTTTATGAATCTGGTTGCTATGCCATTTGGAGCATACATATTGAGCAATGTTATTTCCTCATTGTCTATACTGCCTTTAATCAAGATGTAATGACCTTCCCTGTCTTTTTTAATCATATCTATTTTTACTTTGGCTTTGTCAGAAATCATAATTGCCACTCCTGCTTTCTTTTTCTCATTTGATGCCCAAAGGATTTTGCTCAAACCCTTCACCTTAACCCTGTGTATGTCCACCCACCTCATATGTGTTTCTTGTAGACAACATAGGGTAGGATTTTGGTTTCTTATCTGCTCTGCTATTTGCTTCCTTTTTATGGGCAAGTTCATCCCATTCATATTCAGAGTTATAATTATGAGTTGTGTATTCGCCGACATTTTGGAATCCTCTCCTAGTTCTACCTCTTCCTCTTACACTATTTCCTTTTAAACCAGTGGTTTGCTTTACGCCAATAACCCTTGTCCCCTCCCTTGATTTACTACCCTTTCTACCCCCTCCATTATTATTCCCCTCTATTTATTTTTAAGGCCTAATAAATTCCCTCCATTTTTTCTGCCCTCCCTTTTATGACCTCCTCACTTCCCTGCTCCCCTTGGTTTTTCCCTTCTGACTTTCTCAGTAGGGTTGTATAGAGTTTTATATCCCAATGGATATAGCTACTCTTCCCTCTCAAGGTTAATTCTACTAAGAGTAAGGTTTTAATATTACCTCTTAATGCTCTCTTCCTCTACTTCTTATAATAGTATTCATCCTTTCCCCTTCCCATGCCCTCTTTGTGTGTAATAGAATATCCTATTTTTCTTATTCCTTCAAGTTTCTCTTGGTATCCTCTACTATTCACCTCCCCTCTTTCCCACCCCCTATATCATCATAGACCATTTAGTATTGCAACCTCTCCCTATGAATAATTCTTCTAATTACTATAACAGTGAATACTATAAGAGTTCACTACAGAGAATTATACATAACATTTCTCCACATAGGAACACAAATAATTAGATCTTATTGAAGCCCTTAAAGGGGCAAATTTAAAAAAATAAGAGTTTTCTTGCTTTCCCTTCTGTTTCTTATTTACCTTTTCATGTTTCTCTTGATTTCTGTGGTTGGATATTGAACTTTCCATTTAGTCCTGGTCTTTTCTGTGCAAATACTTGGAAATCTTCTATCTTGTTGAATGCCCAAACTTTCCCCTGGAAGTATATGGTCAGTTTTGATGGGTAGGTGATCCTTGGTTGTAGACCTAGTTCTCTTACCTTTCTAAATTTCATATTCCAAGCCTTGTGGTCTTTTAGTGTGGAGGCTGCCAGATCCTGTGTGATCTTAATTGGTGATCCTTGATATCTGAATTGTCTCTTTCTGGCTTCTCGTGAATTTTTCTTTTACTTGGAAGCTCTTGAATTTGGCTATTATATTCCTGGAGGTTGTCTTTTCAGGGTCTAGTGTAGAGGGTGATCTATGGATCCTTTCAATGTCTATATTGCCCTCTTGTTGTAGAACTTCAGGGCAGTTTTGCTGAATAATTTCTTTTAGTATGGAGTCCAAATTTCTATTAATTTCTGCTTTTTCAGGAAGACCAATGATTCTCAGATTGTCTCTTCTAGACCTGTTTTCTTGATCTGTCAATTTTTTATTGAGATATTTCATGTTTCCTTCTATTTTATCAGTCTTTTGACTTTGTTTTTTTGTTTTTGCTGTCTTGAGAGATCATTGGCTTCTACTTGTCAAATTCTTTTCTTTAGAGACTGGTTTTCTGCTATAAGCTTTTGATTTTTCTTTTCGATTTTGTCTATCCTGTTTTCCTGCTGTTTGATTTTGGTCTCCAATTTGTTTATTAATTCTTTTCATTTGGGGGCATCTTTTTCGAATTGCCCAATTCTAGCCTTTAGAGACTGGTTTTCCTTTTCAATCTGGTCATTTCTGATCTTTGATTTACTTGCCTCACTTTGCAATTGCGAAATTCTGCCTTTTAAACTGTTATTTTCTTGCCAGATCTCTTCCATCTTTCTCATCAACTCAGATTTGAACTCTTCAAGACCTTGTAACCCATTTTCATTGTTTTGGGAAGCTTTGGATATGGTTACTTGTTTGTTCTCCTCTGCTGTTTGCTCTGTTGTCTGGATTTTTTTCTATGTAAAAGTTGTCGAGTGTTAAGATTTCTTCCTCATCTTTCTCTTCTGGGGTTCCTGATTCTGGCTTGCCATTGTTAGCCCTGCACCCTCTCAGCTTTATCCTCATCCCCAGGGTCTGTCTGTGCTCTTTAGACTCCTGAGGTCTCAGGTCTAGTTGTTCTCAGGGTCAAGCCTCCTGGTGATCCCCTTGCTTGTTCCTCTGCCCAAAGCTCCTATAACGATCTCAGGGTACTGCTTCCATAGTCGTGCACCCCTCTGCACTGGGTCCCCACTGAAGGTCCGTGCCTGAGTTCAGGATCCTTGTCTACACCTGAGCTCAGGGTCTGTGTTCAAAGTCTGCTCATTCTTTAGCTCCTTGGGGGCTTAAGTCTTGCTGCTGTCAGGAGCAGGCCCTGGAGCTGCCAATGACTTAATGGGTGCCCCAAACTTGCTCTAACTCTTTTGAGCTGGCTTTAGCACTGTAGGTGGTGTGGGGGTTAGAGGGTTGCTCAGCTTGCAATTTATTAAGAGCCATTTCACCCCTTTATATCATGGAAATGCCCTGATCCCACATGCCTTCAATGCTGCTCCCTGTTGTGGGGTCCCTTCGTTCATCTGGATTTGTTTTTATGTCCTCTTGAGGAGTCCTATATGCGTGTGTTAGGAGAGGTCAAACAGCTGCTTTTTACTCTGCTGCCATCTTAACCTGGAAACCTATCCTTCCCACCCCATCTTTTTGTGGGTTATGCTACTACAGAATTTGTTTTGAGGCATTATATCATAGTTTTTTGGAGGGTGATTTGATAGAGATCAGATGAGTCTGTGTACCTTCTCTGTCACTTTAGCTTCACCTCCCTGGCTACAGTTATATAAAGGAAGACAACTTTGAAAGACTTCAGAACTTTGATCAATACAATGACCAATCATGACTTTTTTGGTTTTGATGGGGATTTTCATAGAAGTGAGAAAGTTAGTAGGACATTGATAGAGAAAAAGAAGGAAAGATAAAAGGAGGGAGCAAAAATAAACAGAAAAATAAAGAAAAATTCAAAAGGGAAGAATATATTGTCTTTGTTATGTACTAGGCACCATGCTAAGCAATTTGCAGATTTCTCTTTTGATCCTCACAGCAACCCTGGGAGGCAGGTGCTATTATGTTCCTCATTTTATAGATGAGGAAACTAAAGCAAACCAAGGGGAAACGGCTTATCCACAATCACACAGCTAGTAAGTGTCTCAAGCTGAATTTAAGCTTAGGTCTTTCTGACTCTAGCCCTGGGACTCAGAATAATTTTGCTAGTACTTTGTTAATTTTAACATAGTTTTTACATGACAGGAGGACATGGGTTCACATATAACCCTCTTCTTTATTCTCTTTAGGTGGAAGTGTTTGTATTTTTCAATGATTAAGTTCATGATGGAAAAGTAAAACGTTTAAAAGGGACAATGAATTAAATACCTCTACAAGCACACAAAAAGAGTGATTCTAAAGGGCCTAGCAAACCAAGACCTTTTATTTTTGCCATTAAATTTTCAATCTTACTTGTGCTGCTACAATTACTATAAAATATTTAGTGTGCTAAATAACTTGAGACCTCATCCTTCTAAATAACCCTCCAAAAGTTAAATAACCCTCCATCTGGAAATGTTAAGTATTATTTATTAGCAGCTGCTTGTTGAGCCTGGTTAGCTGTAATGTGGTCACAATGACAGTGCATGTATTGGGTAAGACAGTTTTCCATAATGATGTAAGTGGAAATATTTGAGGACATTAAAAATGTTTGATTCAATGTGAAATCTTTCATGTCATCAGCTCCTTGGTTAAAATACTGTCCAAGCAGATGCTTCATTTCAGAGTTTAATGTGTTGAGGATTTGAAGAAGACCTGGCTATCCCAGGATATCTAGATGGTACAAATGAGTCAGGCAAACATATCTTCATGAATTCGATTCCAGCCTCAGACATTTACTGGTTGTATGACCATGGGCAAGCCACTTAACCCTATTTGTCTCAGTTTTCTCATCTCTAAAATGAGCTGAAAAAAGGAAATCCAAAATTGCATCACAAAGAGTCAGACACAACTGAAAAATGATTGACTAGCCCAAGAGGTAGGGATGGGAAATGGGAAGGGTTGATGATGTGCCATGAAAGAAGTGATTCTTCTTGACCACTGATTTGTTCATTTTATAGTTTATAAAGAGTGATGGGGCCTTTTATGAGATTTGGCCCAAGTCCAGTATTGTAACAAAACTTTTCCATACAATCAGATTTAGACCTAGAAGCTCTTAGACCTTAGAGGTCATCAAGCCTTTTTCTCTCATTTTACTGATATGAATTTGATGGCTTAAGGGGTGAAGAAATCTGTTAAATGTCACCCAGATCCCCATAAGTAGTCCAAACTCAATTTTTTGGACTCTGAATCCAGTGTTCTTTCCATGAACTTAAACTGCTTCCCTATTTGCTTTATTGGCTCTGACAAAAAGTCTACCCCCAAAGTCACTCAAAGATTTACACTAACTTTACACTGACTTTACACTAACAAATCTCACCCTAAAATGTTTTTTTTCCATTTCTGCTCACTGTGAGAAGTTATTTTTATTGTCAAAAGTAACCAAATTTCACATTCAGATAATAAAATGTACATAAATCTTAGGAATTACTATAGATTTTGCAAGTATTCTATGGAGTTTTCAAGGACTAGGGAAATAAAACCCCTGGCCATCCTTAGATTTATAGCTTCCCAGGCTGCAATGTTTGCTGCTGGCATTTTTACACAGCGGGTATGCCATACAGAGAGAATCACTTTTTTATTTTAAAATGATTATAATTATAATTAGTATTATTATGACTTTCTTAACCACAGCAGGAGAACACAATGATCAGGTCCATGGTTTTCATCAGCAGGGGACATACAGATTTTAAAAACACTAGGATTCCATGGAAAGTTTCATACTGCCCTCTCTTAAACTATTTTTTTCCAATTTGCTGGCGAGATCTAAGAAATATGATTAAGCAGGAATGATATTAGGAAGAGGACCACTAAAAGTTTCTCTTTAGGTGGCAAGGAGGGAGGAAGGGTTGCCAAAAAAAAGCAGGTAAAGCCTTTTACCTTAACAGCTGTTAGCACTTCAGGGAGGGCAGTGGAGGTGAATGTTAGGAGGAAGGAAATGGCTGTGGACATTTTTTTGAGAGAATGAAACTGAGCTTCTGTCCATATGAATCAGGCTGTATGCAGGTGGCTGAGCACTGAACTAGTCATGGGAGATGTAAGTACTGGCTACATGACTCTGAACAAATCATTCAACCTTTATCTGACTCAGTTTTTGAGGCAGCTAGCTGGCTCAGTGCATAGAGTGCTGGACCTGGAGTCAGTAAGACCCGAGTTCAAATTTAACATCAGAAACTCACTAGCTATGCAACACTGGGCAAGTCAATTAACCTCTGTTAGCTTTAATCCATTAGAGAAGAAAATGGTAGACCACTTTGTACCTGTGCCAAGAAAATCCAGGTCACAAAAGAATCATACAAGAATGACAAAAACAACAATGAGCCTCAGTTTCCTCATCCATAAAATGGAAAACAGGAAACCTGTTTCTCAGGTTGTTATAAGGATAAATGTGCTAGGATATGCAAAGGACTCTTTAAACCTTAAAGTACTACATAAATGCTTGCTATCATCATCAACCTCAGGAGAGGAAATAAGGGCACTGGTCCTTGATGTTTTTGTTTTGCAGAATGACAGTACAAAGAAAGAATGCAAGTGAGAATTTTATCAGTTGTCCTAGGGAAGTGCAGCAGTTGAATTCCTAAGTTCTTTTTGCTTACCAATGTCTACTTATGTTATAGTGCTCTATTGGTACCTTTATTGGACAGTAAGTAGGAGAGCAGGAAATATATAGGTTTCCTCTATCTCGTATGTCAATGGTTGAATTGATAAAGCTCCAGAAGCCAGCTCTAGGTAGCACTAGGAAATAGTCTAATGGGAATGTGAGTCTTTGGATTTAATAGAAGCTAGTAAAAACTAGCTTCTGAAACTGCTTGCTCTCAGATTTAGATAAGACTCTTAGAAGTCAACAATTCCATTCCATATTGAAATACAAGCCTCTTACTGCAGCAGTACCAAAACTGGGACCACTAAACTATACATAGGGATCTTTGCCTACATATTGGCTTAGTACAGATATATCAACATTATCTATGTTCTATTGTGTTTTTGGTTATTTTATTAAATATTTCTTAATTAAGTTTTAATATGTTTCTAGCCTCAGTTGGGAGTATCAGCATAGGACAGTCTGTGAGCTTGATACCACTGCTATAGCATGCATAATAAATGGGCATCTAGTCTTTGTTTGAAGATCTTTTAGGAGAGAGGACTCATTATTATCCAAGGAAACCTGTTCTATCTTTATTTTTTTAAACTCTTGATCTTCTGTCTTAGAATCAATACTGTGTGTTGGTTCCAAGACAAGAATAATAAGGGCTAGGCAATGTGACTTGGCCAGGGTTACATAGCTAGGAAGTGTTTAAAGCCAGATTTTGAACCTAGGACCTCCCATCTCCAGACCTGACTCTCTAAATACTGGGCCACCTGGATGTTCTCATCTATTCCATTTTACAATTAATTCTTACAAAAGAAATGTTTCTTTACATTCTGCAGCTGCCACATATGCTTCTCATTAGACTTTTAGGAGGGGAGCAGAACAAATCTAATTGATTTTCCATAGGATGATCCTTCAAATACTTGAAGAAACTATCATATCTCCATAGGCAGCTAGGTGGTGCAGTGGAGAGAGTGCTGGGGTTGAAGTCAGGAAGGCTCATCTTCATGAGTTCAAATCTGGCTTCAGACACTAGCTGTGTGACCCTGGACAAACTTGACCCTGTTTGCCTCAGTTTACTCCTCTATAGAATGAGCCACAGAAGGAAATGGAAAACTACTCTAGTATCTTCTCCCAGAAAATCCCAAATGGGGGCAGTTAGGTGGCTCAGTGGATTGAGAGCCAGGCCCAGAGACCTGGTCTCTGGGTGGTCCTGGGTGAACCTTTGAAAATTTGAAATTTGAAATTTGAAAATTTGGCCTCAGACACTTCCTGGATGAGTCACTTAACCCCCATTGCCTAGCCCTTACCACTCTTCTGCCTTGGAGCCAATACATAGTATTAATTCTAAGACAGAAGGTAAAAGTTTTAAAAAAATCCAAAACGAGATCACAAAAAGCTGGACACATTTCCAGCCAACTGAAACAACTGAACAACAACAACAAAATCATGTCCCCTTAGAGCTTCTCATGTTGTGGTTCAACACCCCTGGTTGCTTCAACAGATTTCCGAGTGGCATAATATCACATTCCTTCATCACTCTGGCCTTCTTTCTTTAGATGTCCTCCAGTTTACCAATGTCCTTCCTGACTTATGGCAACCCAAAGGAAACATAATGTTTCAGATGAAGTTCAAACAGTACAAATTATAGCACCCCTCCTTTCCCCCATCCAAACTCTCATCGTGGACTCTATTAACGCAACCTGAGATTGTTTTAGCATTTTGTTGTTGTTTTGTTGAACTGTGATGAGATTTAGTGACAGATTTTTTTTTCTTATGAGCTACTGTCCAGTCATGCCTTGACTATCTTATATTTTCATCTGGGAGAAACCCCATAGGGACTAGGAGATGATCTTTATGATAAAGGACCTGCTTTGTTCAAATTTTAACCAGGTAACATCTCATATTTAACCAATGATTCTGCAATCTGAGTAAATGATGATCAGGATAGTTTACCTTCCCAGGCTCTCTTCTCCATATCCCGACAGGATCCAGCTCTACCCTGGACCTGCTTCTTGGCTCATTTCCAGCCAATGATGACGATAATGATGGTTATAATGATGAAGGAGATTCTGCTATTTGAACTTCATTTCTTTGCATCTTCAAGATTTTTCTGTTGCAAAAATAAATACAGTATAAGGAAAAACATCTTAAACCCATTATCAGCTAACACTTTAGTAGGAATTATTTAGTTGAACAGATGCTTTCCAAGTTCAATACTTAACAGAGTGTAATTCCTTTTGGAAATAGGACCCAAAATAGTCGATGAAGATCAGTGGGGATGAAGGCGTTGAAGTAATCCACAGGGAAGGAAGAGAGTTGTGAGGATAGGAAGGGTGTGAAGGTGACAAAGATAAACATTACCTAAAATGAGGTGGAGAAGGAAATGGCAAACCTCTACAGTATCTTTGCCAAGAAAACCCCAAGTGGGGTCATGACAAGTTGGACATGACTGAAACAACACAACAGAAACAACATTATAGTTTTGTCTGACAGCTGGACTGCTGATGCTGTTGTCAAGGTGCAGTGGTTATTATCTGTGAAAGCAGTGCCCCTCTGCTCACTCTGTTGGCAGATAGATTACTTTCCATTTATCTATATTGATCTAGGAATGCCTTTGGCAGTAGTAAGTAGTAAGAATGGTTCTATTTGACAGGCTTCCTCTCTTCTATGAGTTTGGTGCCTGTCCTTTCTTTTGTTCTATTGAGGCTGGATGTCCCCTTGAACAAATGAATAGTACAGCCCCTGGCACACAGTAAGTGCTATATAAAAGTTTCTCTTTCTCTCTTCTGGGTTTATAGGGCATAAGCCTATTGGCCTGGGAAAATGGTCTTCTAGGCTGTCTTCTAGGCTGAAGTAAGTTTCAATAGGAAGGTTAAGTCAGTCAATTCTGATAAATTGACAAGTGGAAAAAAAAGCCCAATTATTAAGTATTTACTGGGCAGCTAGATGATGTAGTGGATAGAATTCTGGGCTTGGAATCAGGAAGACTCTTCTTCATGAGTTTAAATAGATTCTCAGACACTTACTAGATGTATGACCCTGAGGTATATGACCATGGACAAGTTACTTTGCCCTATTTGCCCTGTTTCCTCATTTGTTGAATGATCTGGAGAAGAAAATGGAAGACTACTTCAGTATCTTTAGAAAACCCTCAATGAGGTCACAGAGTCAAACATGACTGAAAAATACCTGAACAATAAAGCACTTACTATTTGAAAAGCACAGGGGAGACAAATAGAAAAGTAAGATAATTCTTGCTTTTAAGAAATTTTCATTCTAATAAGGAGATGTCACTTATGGAAGGTTTCACCTGCAAGTCAAATGGAACTGTCCCATGGTCCTTACTACAGTGCAGTGGTAAAACAGGCAGTAATACTTTAACGTAATTTGTTTCTTTTTTTAATTAACATTTTTATTTAATTAATTA
This sequence comes from Gracilinanus agilis, assembly GCF_016433145.1. Classification (NCBI taxonomy): domain Eukaryota; kingdom Metazoa; phylum Chordata; class Mammalia; order Didelphimorphia; family Didelphidae; genus Gracilinanus; species Gracilinanus agilis. The sequence goes on from NC_058133.1 coordinate 133,948,941, forward strand.
ATTTAGAATATTTTCCCAAGGTTATCTGATTCATGTTCTTCCCCTCCCCTCCTTCCCTCATATTCTACCCCTCTGTAGCTAACGAATAATTCCACTGGGTTTTACATAACTTTGATGTAATTTCAACCAACAAACTCCTATCAGCCCCTGCTGTTAAATCATTGGACAGCTCCAAGGACTTAGGTAGAAATCACTTTCTTTTCTGGGTCTTCAGTAGCTGGAGCAGTTGCATATGCAGGAAGAGTTGCCAATTGCCAGGCTGCATCTAAGCTGGAGTTGGTTCCTAGGATGCTGGCCACAAACATTGGGTCGGAAGGACTGCTATTCCAGAGGGTCTAGGGTTCCGAGTCCTGGGCTGTCTCCCCTGGGATCTTAGGGGAGGTGGTGATCAAGGTGATGGTGGTCATTTGACTTCTCTGGGACGTACTGACTCATGTCTCTCTCTCCCTCAGGAAACCATGCTGCTTTAGCTAGGGCTGGCTTCCCTGCCTGTGTGACAGTTGGTTAGAAGTTCATGGGAATGTCTGGTCCCTTCTGTTATAAATAAAATTCATCTGGAGGCTTATTACCGGATTTATAACCATTTGTTAGCAAAGAGAGAGAAATAAAAGAGGGTTTTCAGCCTTTATAATTTTAGGGAAAATCCATTCCCCCATTTGACTGTGTAGCTGAAGTCAAAGCTGGCCAGAGATGACCAAATCAGATAAGAAACAGCTCAGAGAGAAACATGAGCCAGAGACAGTTATGGAAGCAAAGAATGGAAGTAAACAGACCACTCTCTTTCCCAAGCTCTCTTTTTAAACCCCACTAGCTCCTCCCTCTGTGGTGGTTGCTATGTGTGAATCTGACATGGTGATGCTCCAGATGCTGATGCTGATGCCAGGGGATGCCAGTGTATGCCAGCATCAGGCTGTCAGGTATGGTACGTGACTGTGACTCCTATGCCCCAGCACTAGGGTGTGCAGGATCAAAGCTGGAATGGAGTTCCCCTAGATATTTTACTTCACAAATTTCTCTGCGGGAATTACTTTTCAGATGATGGCCTTAACAGCTATAATCCTTTTATCACTGGATCTTGGGATTTAGAACTAGAAGATACCTTAGAAATCATCTACTCCAACTCCATTTTTCCAACTGATATAACCTGGATCAATCAGGATCCATGGATCTGAACTCCCCAGGTCACTTCTGGTTGGGTAGGACAGAGGACATTGAGGATTTGTCATATCACATTGGAGAAAGGGAATTTGAAATCGCCACCATTACTTACAAGATGAAGAAACTGAGTAGGAGGAACAAGTGCCAAATGGCCTCTCATATGCCTGAAACAGATGCTCTGGCTGATCCCTGAATGAACCCATTCTAAGGCAAAGGAAATCATCTTTAATGCTTAATGTGACAAGCTAGCCATATCCTACTTTATGTAAAATCTCAAGATGTGGTTGTTTCAGTCTATAAGGTTTCATGGGCTAAGAATCTGCATTTCTTTAAGGCAAATCATTTTTTGTTTTTTCCCCATTACATTAATTCTCTTTCAAGTGACCAAGAAAAGAATTCAAGCAACTTGGTTATCAGCCAGTTGTTCAAATGAATCAAGCCATTTGCTTATTTGCTTTCTTTTTGGCCAACTTGCCTGCTGTGTCTTCTCCACAGTCTAAGTTGTTTGTAGAAGCTTTGACTCCTCCACCATTACTCCAAGGCACCATTTTGAATGTCTGATTCTCCCCCACACAAACACACACGCACCTGGTTGTGGATGCAGACGGCCTCTCCCAACAGTGTGTTACTAGTTACAACGACCTCTGTCAACAGTCCATTTTGAACGGTGTAGGAGGGAGCACAAAAAAGATGACCAACGTCCTCCCCAGCAAATGTTAGGTCATGATGCATGCAGGGAGTTCAGGACAAAGAAAATTGGCTGTAAGGTTTCTTTTCTTCGTCTCCTAACCTGGTATTGTCCATTATGTGAATAAGCTCCAAGAGAAGAATGTTTTAGCTGTGGGCTAATACTATACAATCAATGTGAACATTTGACTCCTATTACCACTACCTCCAGAGCTTTCTATTCATAGGAAATAAAAACAACAACTAGAATGTATACAGTGCCTTTAGGTTGGCAAAGTACTTTACAAATATTATCCTGTAACAAATCTTAGGGGGTACATGCTATTATTAACCCCATTTTACAGATGAGGAAACTAGGCAGACAGAGGCTAAATGACTTGCCCAGAGTCACACAGGTAATAAGCATCTGAAGGAGAATCTGAACACAGGGTCTTTCTGAATCCAGATTCAGTGCTTTCTCTAGTTATTGGACAATAATGTGTGTGTGTGTGTGTGTGTGTGTGTGTGTGTGTGTGTGTGTAGGGATGGGAGCTTTTCCCTCTTTATGGACTGCCAGTTTATTGTAGCAACATTAGTATGTAGTTTAATGAAAACTGAAGCTAATTTAGTCTGCGTTCCAGCTCTGTTCATTACTCTGAGACTGTTTTCATAAGAGAAACATTTTTAATAACACATTTATGGTCTTTCGCTAAGGACTATAACGACCGTGATGTATTGGCTCATTAGAAATGCATCTTTTGCTTAGAAGTGGCTAAAGCAACTTAAAAATGTTCTATGATTCCTGGGCCTATTTTTGCTGTAAATAGATGCCTTATATTAATCACACATGTCTAGCCTCTGCAGTGAATCCAAGTGCATCTATAGGGACTGTGCTCTAAAATATATGGAATTTTTAAACTTTAAGTTGCAAAGGGCATCTATTGGTTTTCTCAAGAGAAATTGTTAAAGGGCTACGAGATATTGGCTCATCAATCATCCCCAAAGATAATGTGAACTATATCATATTTCATCTGTGGGTTTCTGTCAAAAGTATATAAAGCAGTTGATACCTGAATTTTCCACTGAGTGGAATATTAACACTGATCTTCTAAAGAGTGTTTTGGGGGACTGACATAACTAAATCACCTCACAGAAATTACATTCATTTATTTGCCACTTTAATACGCTCTCTCTGTAGACATCTTTTTTTTAAAGCATTTCTCATCTCATCAATTAACCCTTGATGAGATAGTACCAAAGAACAGCGTTTAGTGGCTTGAAAGATTTAGTAGCTTCCAAAAAAGGCCCAATTTGATCCCTCTGTAAACATGTGCCAAATGCTCCTTAGGATTTGGTCCTTTCCTACATGCTTACAAATATATATATGTTTTTTATTTTTATATGATTTATCACAATTTTTATATTATTATATTTCATATTTATATACTCACACATCCCTTTTATTTATTTAATTTGATTCATTCATGTTATTTTATTAATTTAATTTAATTTATTTATATTATATTTAAATATTTATATATCATTATATATAATAATATAAACTTATAAATTAATATAATCATACAAAATATAATATTATCTATGTATATACATATATATTATATATATATATATATTTTTTTGCTACTGGGAAGGGTCATTTTCAGCTGCCAAGGAGCTCACAGTATATGAAGAAATAAGAGAGAAAGGAGTGTACATCTTTGAAGAGATCACTTCTATATCTCCAGGGAACATTCACATGCTTCCTTATACCAACTATTCCAATTCTTTTCCCATTTACCTCTATTGAAACTCAAAATCCCACCCATTTCTCCTTTGTACTTGGTAGAGGATTTCTCCCCCTTTTAGTTAAAATCGAGGCTATAAGCTAGAACTTCTAGGTAGATGGATAGATAGATAAGGCAGCTAGGTAGGTAGATAAGATAAAGTATATGGAATTTTTAAATAAGGTTATAAAAGACACCTATTGGTTTTCTCAAGAGAAATCATATCAAGTAGGTATTTTAGTAGATAAATAAACATTTATTAAGTATCAAACACTATACTCAGTGCTAGGAGAATATTAATATAAGCAAAAAGACACTGTTCTCAGTGAGCTTATATTTTATGGTGGGGGTAGAAATAAAGGAGTAGAAAGGAGTGGGGAAAGATGGTAGCCAAGTCATTAGAAGTCAGAAGAGAATTGGACATATCTGGCCTGTCCCTGTCCCCAAAATGTGTAGGAAAGACTAAACCTGGAGTCAGAAGACTTGAATTTAAATATGGCCTTAACTATTTACTCATTGTGTTACCCCAGGCAAGTTAACCTCTGCCTCAATTTCTTCATCTGTAAAATGGAGATAATAATAGTGCCTACCTCATAAGATTTAAAAATCTAGTGAGATAATAAAGCACCTAGACCAGTGCCTGGCAATAGTAAGTCCATTAATAAATGCTTATTCTCTCCCCACCCCATCTCTTCCTCTAACGGTTTCTGTCTCTATAACTCTCCACTCAAATCTTCCTGCTCTCCTGATTCATAGGAAGAGCTGATCCTTCTTCCTTCCAAAGCTAGCCCTTACTTCTGGGTCTTTGATCCCTTCTCGCCTTTGGGAACTTCAAAGCTGGGGACTACAACAGAGAAAATGGGAAAACATTTAAAAAGATTCTTCCAGGCCTCACAATTTTGCATAGGGCAGACTCTGATTATACTGACATTGTGAACTTCTTTGGGTACAAAGGAAACTTAATAGGCTGATAGATTTAATTGCAAGGATGTAATTCTAAGGATTGCTATATTTTTCAAATATGTGATGGACTGTAAAATCTCATTTTTTAACAATTTCATGAAATACATGCCATCAGAGAAGAGTTTTTCTTGCACCTGCTTTTTAGATTTATAACTTCACAAGGTTTTTTTGGTTGTTTGGCTAATTGCTGTTTAATGTTGTGTAGAGAATGGTCACAGGAGGCTCCCATTTTAACCTTGCAAAATGAGTTGCAGGTGCTTTCTCCCTATTTCCCTGTCCAAAAAAACAAGTTGTGTGAATCTCAGCCACATAATTACACACTGATAGTATGTGAGGTACTCATTATCTACATTTGACTCCACTAATTATATTTTCTCTCCTCCCCCCTCATGTAAAGGTTACATTTACATAAATCATATTCAAGGATAATACATGTTATCATAAAGATGGCTTCTGCCCTTGCTGTTCAAATTATGAACTATAATGAGGAAGGAATAAGCAGAGCAGAAAATAAGCCTTCCTTGACACTTAATTTTCCTACAGAACGATAAAATCACCTTTATGAAGTAACTCTGGCTGCCTACCATCATGGTTGCAGTATATCATTGCCTTTTTTTCCTATCCTTTAACATCTCTCTCTTTATTCCCTTTTGATTAGGAGTGAGGGTAAAAGAGAGAGCTCTTGCACAAGGCTAGCAGTTCAGTTATAGTTAGTATTTTTAAAAAATGAGTATGACTAGGGCAAATCATTCCCAAGCCTTTGATCTGACCACCTCTCCCTCAGATACACTTTTTTAAACCCTTAACTTCTGTCTTAGAATCAAAAGTAAATATCTGTTCCAAGGCAGAAGAATACCAAGGGGTTAGCCAATTGGTCTTGCCCAGGGTCATACAGATAGGAAGTGTCTGTGGTCACATTTGAACCCAGAGCCTTCCGTGTCTAGTCCTGGCTTCCATCCCTGGAGCCATCTAGCTCAAGATATGCTCTTGACACCCTATGTTTGCTGTGACCTTACCTTTGCAAGGATAGAATGAACTTAAGATTTTATTAATTATAAGGAGGTTCTGGATGAGGAAACTCCCTTCCTCAAAAAAGGTCAGTCTTCTTTTTCATTTTTTAGTCTTAGAGAGTTGCCTAAACCACTAGAAGGTTAAATGATTTATCCAGGGTTACATATTCAGTACGTACCAGGTCTTCCTGGCTCCACGATCATCTCACTATCACTTTGACACATTGCTTAATATTTTGGGGGGACCTCAGGCCCTATAGTGGAATTGTGATTAACACAGAGGAAATGGGGCTTCACCCCATTCACTCCAATCTCTAGGGAGCCTACTTTCTCGGGAAGGGGATGTATTTCTTCTTTTTGGATGCTGCTGCCATGTAGTACCTCACAGTCCTCTGCCAACTGTTACTGCTACATAACACAACAGCCATCCCTGAGCATCATGCAGGGTCTTACTCCTTCCCTCCCAATTTCAAGAGGGGAAAGTCAGCACCTGTTTATCAAATGCAAAGGCACCTGTAGTCAGGCTGCCCACTGAGACAGTATCTGTCACTTTTCCTCTCTTCACATCAATTTTTTTAACTAAGTGGGAATAGTTTTCATGCAACTAAAGGAAAGATATGATCTTTGGCCTTATATCTTTTTGTTATTGTTGTTCAGTTGTTTCATGACCCAATTTGTAGTTTTCTTGGCAAAAGTACTGAAATGGTTTGCCATTTCCTTCTCCAGCTCATTTTAAAGAGGAGGAAATTGGGGCAATCAGGGTTAAGTGACTTGCCCAAGGTCACACAAGTAGTATGTGTCTGTGGTCATATTTGAACTGAGGTCTTCTTGACTCCAGGTCCAGTGCTCTAGCTACTGTGCCACCTAGCTGTCCTATGTTAGGGAAGTTTGTTTTTAGCTCCAAGAGAAGGCAGGGACTGATAGCAAGCCTTTAGTATATTCTCCTTCCAAGTCTACTTATTCTCCTTTTGTTTCTTTTTTAGTTCCTGCCTTTCTCATGCCTCTCCCTCCTTTCTGCCCTTTAATTCATGGATGCACAAGATTTGAGAGTTGGAAGAGAATTTTGAGTCCATCTATTTTAACATATAACCCCAAGGAATGCCAGCTATAATATATGTGACAAATGTCCTTCTAGTCTCTGTTCAAAGACCTGCAATAAAAGGGAATCTATGGTCAATTCTTTCAACTAATCTTTTCCCCTAGACTCAGCTTTTCATCATCTTGGATGCCCTTTTCTTTGTACTCTCTAGTTCCTCAGTGTTCTTCTTGAATCAAAGTTCCAAAAATATAGTGCAGTTGTGTTCTGACCATGGCAAAGTATAATTGACCAAATACTTCCTTATTCTTGGACATGATTACTTTATTAATAGAGTTCAATATCATATTAGCTTTTTTGGCTTCACACTGATAAGAAGCTAAAGTGTTGCCATGTCATGTCATTGATCTATGTATCATGATATTTTACATCTCACCTGAAACATCCCCTGCCCCTACACCCAGTATTTATCCCATCTCCTATTTACACTGTCATGTCTTGAGCTTCCCCCGCTCAGAGTAGGGAAGTGGACCAAAGCCATAGGGCTACAACTCAACTATAGGAAACTTTGTTGAGAAGGATACACTCCATCTACTTGACATTATAACTCCCAAGCCCCCAGCAATTACTTCCCATTTACACGTGTCAATTAGCCACAATGGCACCATTAACTCTTAAACACAAATCATTTACTAAATGAACTAACCAAAGTGAGAAAAATCACATTGCATTGTGATTTTTCTTACTTTGGTTAGTTCATTTATTCTATTTATTATTTATTCTATAGGAATTAAAAACATGTATATTCAAAACATAATAATTCACTCTTTGAACTGGAGCATCCTCTCCTATCAATGTCCATAGTGTCCTTGGGGGACAATGGTCACAAACTAACAGAAATTTATATTGAGGCACATGAGTAGGGCAACATATGCCTGAAATGATTCATGACTGGATTTCAGACATCAATATCCTCCCTAGGGAACAGTCTGAATCACATACCACTTGCTTAATAGGATATCTCTGGTTTCTCCTTTTTTAAAATGAGGCAAAGTATGTAGCACAGTAGATAAGAGGTAGAAGGGCATCACCTGCTAGGGAGGACATCTCTCTAACTTTTGCTTTTTTGTTAAGGAGGCTAGCTAGGTAATAGCAGCTAGGAAGACCTGAGTTCAAATATATTCACCTTGGTCACTTACTTGCTATATGACTGTTAATCTCCATCTTGCCTAAGTTTCCTCATATGTTCAGTGGGGATAAAAATAGTATCTACCTCCCAGGGTTATTATAAGGAAAAAATGACATCATATTATTTATAAAGTACATTGCAAACCTTAAAATGCTATATAAATATTAGGTTATTATTATTGCCATGGCTATCCCTCTAGGTAAAGCAACATCTTTGCTACTTTCAAGCACTGAAGTACTATGATGCTCTTTTTGCACAGCCACTTTTGGTAGGACACTGAAAAAGTATTAGGCTCTTTCAGCAAAACTATATCACCGTGATGCTCAATGAAACAGCATGCTTGGGCCTTGAGGCTGCAGTTTTCCTTAGCCTTGAACAATATTAACCAACTTAGCTAGCTTGATACATATCAGAATTTTGAGTTTTCCACTCAGTTCCTAGGAGGAGGAATCTCTTCTGGTCATCATAGCACCTAACAAAATAATGACAAAACCTGTCTTTCCTCCTTCTCTTTCTCTCAAGATGTAGCTAGCAACCAAGAGCAATACAACTTTCATCTAGCTAGTTGGTTCTTTAAAAATTTTTTTTTAATTTATTCCCAATTTCATGTAAAAAACGTAACATTTAAAAAAATTCGTTTCCAAATTCTCTTCCTCCCTCTTACCCCTTCCCTACTTCTTGAGAAAACAAGCAGTATCATATCAATTATACATGTGAAAGGGGCAGCTAGGTATCTCAGTGGATAGAAAGCCAGTTCTGGAATCAAGAGAACCTGGGTTCAAATCTGGCCTCAGACACTTCCTCATTGTGTGACCCTAGGCAAATTATTTGACCCCAATCGTCTAGCCCTTATTTTTCTTTTGCCTTAGAACTAATACTTAGAATTGATTCTAAGGCAGAAGATAAGAGTTTTTTTTAATAGTGTACACATATGAAGAATTGCAAAACATATTTCCATATTGGTTATGCTGTAAAGGAAAATACACACAAAACTAGAAAAATAAATAAGAATTTTAAAAGTATACTTTAGTCTGTACTCAGAGTTCCTTACTTCTCTCTCTGGAGGTGGATATCATTTTTCATCATGTCTTTGGGAATTGTTTCAGATCATTGTTGGATCAAAGTATTTAAGTCTTTTTTAGTTGATCATCCTTACAATGTTGCTGTTACTATGCACAATATTCTTCTGGTTTTTCTCACTCCACTTTGTATCAGTTCATATAAGACTTTCTGGGTTTTTCTGAAATCATCCTGCTCTTCATTTTTTGTTGTACAATAGTATTCCGTCACCATAACTTGTTCAGTCATTTCCTGGTCGAGGCAGCCAATTGATTCATAGCAAAATCAGACCAACAAAGCAAATGTCTAACCTGTTTCCAGTTAGCCATCTCAGCTGGAAACAGCTACTATTATTTCCTTTTGTGTTTCTGTCTTCTGATATCTTGGCTTCTATAAGCAACTTTGCTTCGTTACCCTCTGTATCTTCTGTCTCTGACTTTTTCTGACTGCTCTTAGAAGCTCAGCTACTTTGGTCACTGATTCCTAATGACTCAAAGCAGGGATTCTTCCTGAGCACTGACCCATCTCTAACTCAGACTGAGAAGTCTAAAGCCATCATTCTTATTAGATATAGCACAAACAGAGAATATACACACCTCCCCCTAGTCCACAAAATGTGACTTAATTCATAGGTTCTCAGCTACGATCTTCAAAATTCTAAAAATAGTTATAAGTAAATGATGATATACCACAGTGACTGGCAACTATCTTTATCTCAGTCAGTCCTCTTGTCTCTAAGAATTCTTTCAAGCTGATCCTCTCAGTAGCTGTATCAATGGGGATGTTTTCTCCCAGGGCTTCAGAACTGTTTCAAAATGATTTCCCCATATGAATATCATTTTCCTGGCCTTTCCTTTTTATTTTTTAGAAAAATTTGCTATGGTTACATGATTCATGTTCTTACTTTCCCCTTCACCCCCCCCCCAAAACCCAACCCCCATAGCCAACATACATTTCCACTGTTTTTTTTCCTGGCCTTTCTGACAAATAAAATGTTTATATACAAAAGGGTAACACATTGTGCTCAGAGTTTTTGTAGTTTACTGCCCCTCTAATTCTTTTTCAACAGGTTGCTTCTAATCCTGCCTCTCCTGTACTATATGTGGGGAGCTGATTTTTCTGAACCCAAATGTAAGACTTTACATTCATCCCTTCTATATTTTAGCTTATTAGAATCAGCCCAATACTCTAGTCTATGGAGACCTTTTTACATACTGACACTCATCCATTGTGTTAGCAATCTTCCTCAGTTTTGTGTCATCTGGAAATTTGGTAAACAATATTATGTATTCCTGCTGAACAATAAAGAGCTAAGGAGAAGTCTTTTCACTGGAGACCTCCTGCCAAGTTGACATTAAATCATCTTTAAGGACTAGTCTTTGTGTCTGACCATGCAACCAAATCCAAGTCCATCTAATGGTAGAGAATAGAGACAGTCTAGTTTACATCTCTATCTTTTCTGCCAGAAAAGTAAGGGATTTTATATAGACCTTTGCTAAGATCTAGGTAAACAGCATTGCAGAATTCTTGTCCATTTAATAACTCAGACAAAAAATAAAAAAGAAACAAGGTTGTTGTGGCCTTAGCTTGTCTTGATGAAGCCAGGCAGATTTTGATTTGTTTTGTTTTGTTATCACTGTTCCAAGATCTCCTACTTTTCCTGGATGTTGAAGGAATTGGAGGTATTAGGCTAGCAAGTCTTTAATTGACTCTGTATTGTGACTTAATTCAGATGTTAGCACAGTTCCCTTTCTATTCAATTATGGATCTAGCCAAAATTCTGTCTTGTGAGAAAACTCTATTCATTTGTGATAATTATGAGAATGAATGAATTGTTTGAACCTAATCAGTGTGACTGGGAAGGTGGACCACCTCAGAGACTCTTAACTAAGAACCTAGGTGTTGCTGATCAGAAACCCAGTCAGATCCAAAAACTGATGCAGGGAGTTCTCTTACAATTGCAGATTTCAAGCAACCTACATATTTTATCTGAAAACTGGCTCCTTGTTGATCAATAAGTTATTATTCTATTGATAGTTTACAGACACTTGAGGGAATGGGCCAACTCTTTTTTCTGAATTCAGGGAATTATATCTATTTATTCTCCCCCTCCTCATTTGAAAAAGTCTCTAAAATACTTAGTCAGCTGCTTATTACTTAAATAAACTCTTCTCAATCCCTTGCCTTAAGTAGTTAGTGGTGACAAAAATACCACCTAGGTTCCTGTATTCTAATTTCTTTCCCAAGACATTTTGATTCTTAATTTTAAATTCAATTTTAATTGGATTAATGGATGATCTCTCACCTGACAACACATTTGTATCTACTTTATCATTTCTTGATGGATATCATCCATCTTTCTCATTCCTCTGAGAATCCTGTTCCCTCCTCTTCTGAATAGCATTGAATTGGCTTTTTATTTTCAAGTGTAGAGCCAGCTTTCTTTTTTCCTTACTCTCTTATGTGACATTCTTCACTCTCCAACCTACTGACACGGGTCAGATTATTCTGTCTTTTTTCTATCTCTTTTCCAAATTGAAGCCCTTGTTATAGATTTGTCAGAAAAACTTCATTGTCCCTGATAACCTGGGGTGTAAAAAAGATATTTCTATAACCCTTTTATTTCCTATTTTTTTGGAAGGAGGTCATCCTGAATTTTAAACATAGATGATAGTCATTTAGCCATTTTAGAAATACAAATATTGCATGATTATTGAAAATCTCTGAAAAACTTTCCTGAAATCTCCATACTGATTGAAACTCCGCTTCATCAAACTCCCTGTGGGGATGTATTTAGGAACATTTTTAATGCATTTAGGCCTTTTAATCATTTTTTATGTCATTTGATCAATTCTTTTTTTTTTAAACCCTTGTACTTCGGTGTATTGTCTCATAGGTGGAAGAGTGGTAAGGGTGGGCAATGGGGGTTAAGTGACTTGCCCAGGGTCACACAGCTGGGAAGTGGCTGAGGTCAGGTTTGAACCTAGGACCTCCCATCTCTAGGCCTGACTCTCACTCCACTGAGCTACCCAGCTGTCCCCTGATCAATTCTTAACAACTTGACAGCCCCATCCAACATCCTTTCCCTTTCCTAACTGACTTTATTTCCCCAACTTGTTTCATTTCCCTTTTATTTACTGCATTACTAACTACATTCTTTCCTTTCATGGTTTCTCTTTAGTTCCTTTTTCTCCTCAATTCTTTTTATCCTTCAGTTCAAATCCTGCTTCAAATTGAGCCTGTCTCCATTTTTGCCTTCAATGTTCCCTTAAGTTCTCCCCATTCCCCCCTTCCTTTGCAATTATTATGCTTCTTTACAAGTTAAAAGCTGTTAAAATTACCATCACTGTTTCCTCCTCCTCACATCCTTCTCTATTTTTTTTTTTTTGCCACTTAGCGTTCACCTCTAAAAGTCAGAAGTAGAATTGATTCATTGGAAATTAGAATACTTTCTAATATCCTAGAACCTGGGTCAACAGTAGATCAAGTAAGCCTTATTTTTCAGACAGATGATTTTTCAACTATAATGCATCCCTGAAGAGAAGAACTTGTCTGATGCCTGCTAACAAAACATGCATTCAAGGGATTTCTTCTCTCAAGAACTCTTGAGGCAAAAAAATTTCATGGTACCTAATCCTAGTTGGAAGTCAACAATTATGATTCATTCACTTTAGGATACATAGGTATCTTTTTGCAAGAATTCCCAATTCTTCATAGGAAGTGTTCATCTTTGATGGCTGTTATACATCTGTTCCCACTTCTATTTTAATTGTGAGGTTCTGATAGGTTTTGCTTTGCTTCTGCTAGTGTGAGTCAATGAAAAACCATTAGGAAATGAGCAAGACCTTCCAACTGATTACTCAGGACTTTTGTTGGCCTATCATCTGTCACTGCATCTTTTAGTATTTACTGGACAAGAAGATCTCTACCCAAGAACTTAATCAGAAGGCTGCAAGTCTCCAGGCATTTTCAAAAGTTTCAATGACTTTGGGCCATCAATGTGCCTGAATTTTATCATCATCCCAAATGTGCATTTGACCTAGAACCAGAATGTTATCATGGGGAGCAGAACCCCTCATGAAAATGTCTCACTCTTATTTCTGTTCCAGATAATTCATTATAAAAATAGCCCTTGTTTCTCTTAGAATCTTTGATTTCTATGAACCTTTCAGGGTATCAGTTCCTTTTCCATGTTATAGTTTGCAGTACCCTTTTGAACATTTATCATGAGTCAAAGTACCACTTTCTAATGCATAACACTTTCAGTCTTAATAATTCAGATATTCAAAGTGAAAAATTAGACTTCAACCAATAAAATGCTATTACATTTCCCAATCACCAAAATAACTGAACCACCATTCTCCCTACTAAAGAACTCTTTCAGAGATGTCATGTATGTTCCACCTAGACAAACCGTTTTAAACATACTACAAAAACCTATATTATCAGACCAAGCTAAGAGATAGTGTAAAGTTTCTAATCAAATGACAGATTTATGCCACTTGATTCACAGTTGAGATTTTGAAGCTTTTGACTAAGGTTGACATATTTGTGAATTCCACAATTGATGCTTTAATGAGTATGTGAATGCCTGCACTTTCCCACTTATTGTGCTAGACATCTTATTTGCTTAGAAATTATTACTTTTGAAGGTTATGTTAATGACTCTAATTTCCTTCTGCCATGTTGAATCAGTTTCTTCTTTGGGAAAACAAAATCCTCTGTGCTGCAGTGAGGTAGTAAATTATAATAGTTAATGAAATATTGTAGTTTTAATGCAAATTGGGGTAAATGTTTATAATTTACTATTCATACTAAAATGGCTTAATGTCCACTCTTGTTTATAATTAAGAAAAAATATTAATGGTCATAACAAGTAATTTTTTTCTGTTTATGAGCAATCAATCATATTCATGTATATTTCTAACTAGTTTGTTAAACTCTTCTTTGCTTCTTTAGAAATTAAGCAGATTTAGAGGCTGTTGTTCTAGGTTTTATTTTTAATTAAATGTCCTATGGCTTTAAAAAATCTTTTTAAAAAGGCCATTTGATGGATTTTAGAGCAAAAAATTATAAATAAGTTCATAAAAATGATGTTCCTGATGATTAAATGTCCAATTATTAGAATGCACTTTGCTTTTCTTAAACTGATTAAAAAAGATTTGGTGACTGCAGAAATACTGCCTCTATTTTATAAGAGGGCTTATTCTACTTTAATATTAACCATATTCAAATCATATTGCAGCTTTGAATTATCCATTTTTCTTTTTTGGGAAACCTTCAGATAGAACTTTGCTAGTTGTTTTCAAACATATTTGGTTTCATCATGGAAGCTATTGATTTTTTTGAAATTTGAATTCCCTAGTAGGGTATAGCATATTTTTTATTTTGACTCAGAGAATCATAGATTGGAAGATAAGAGGAATCATAGAGGTCATACAGCCCAACCTCCTGAGGCCCAATGAGGTGACATGATTTGTTCAAAGTCACTAAGGTGTCAAGAGGACAGGATTAAAACTTAGGTGATGGATTGACAGAATTGGAGAATTGGAAGAGATATCAACCTCCATCTAGTCCAACCCACAAACCAAAGGTAAGCCTTTATAACATCTAACAGTGGTCCTCTTTCCTCTGCTTAGACTCAAGGACAGGGAAACTCATCACATCTCAATATAGTTTTTTCCATGAATCATGTAACCATGGAAAATTTTTCTAAAAAATAAAATTTAATTAAACTTGACATAATCAGGGAAAAAAAATCAATATAGTTCTTTTGACAAAACTCTAATTATTACTTTCCCCTGACACAAAGCCTAAAATTACACCCATTTCTCCTGGTTCTGCCCTCTGGGGTCAAGAAATACAAATCTGGTCCATCTCCATGTGACAGACCTTTAAATACTTGAAGACAGCTATCATCTCCCACAGTCCCTCACTCCCAATTGTCTCTTCTGCAGGTGTTTTGACTCCAAATCCAGCTCTCATTCCATTGCACAATGCTGCCTTCTTTCCTATTCAGATCCATTGTTATTCAATACAATTAGCATGCAAATGATCTACCAATAAGTAAAGTGATGAACTTGTGCTCATTGTTCCCAACTCCAGCCCACATTTCTCATCCCACTGGCCTCCTCAATGGCCATTTGTACCCCTTGATTATGGGATCGTGCATCTAAGGTTGGAAGAGGCTGTAGACTTCATCTAATCCATTAATCTTATTTTATAGATGACACACGGAAAGGTTAAATGATTTCTCCAAGGTCATTTGGTTAGTAAATGACAAAGCTGGGAGTGCAAACTCCAGGTTCATGGCTCCAAGTTCAGGACTTTTTTCTTTGTAACGTAAGTTCAGCTATAAGTCTGTTACTATGCATCACATTTGCCAAATGCCCTACTCAGAGTTGCTTCACAAGATAAGCTGAGTTCTAGTACATCTTCTTCCCCTAATCTTCTATGCAGCTTCTCATTTGTTATATAATTATGAAAGAGAAGTTGTACATGGAGTCAAATTCAAATAGGAATAGATCCCTATAGGGCACATATTAACCTAGAAAGCCCCAAATTAACATTATCTAATACAATTATGTTGTATTGTATTTTTGTTCCTTTTGTTAAACATTTCCCAAATCTATTTAATATGGTTAGAAATATTACAACCTACATGCTCCAGGTCCAACCCTTCTGTTAGACAGCACCCTGGCTAGTTGAAAGCACTGGCTCTTTTCTCTTCAATATAAACCAACATTCTAATGCGTAGATTTGTGAATTAAATATCTTGAAGGCCATGAGATCCTGAAGACTTCCATAATAAGGAGTCACAGAATCATGTGTCTTCATTTGCCAGGGTGGTAGACGAGATTCCTGACTGATGGAAGTCAGAGGATGTGACCTGTAGGAACTGAGGTGAAACCCTGGGTATTTGGAGGATGTTGGGTGAGGGTTTAGACTGAGCTTGGAAAGCCAGCAGGTGAAGTTGGGGTTCACTCTCTTCCATTTTGAGGGTTTGTGAAAGGAACTCTCACAGCCATCCTGGTGCAAGGGGGCTGCCTAGTGGGGACCATGCCAGGCTGAGAATCTGGGAATTCAGTGTTTTGGGCTCTGATCCCTTATTGAACTCAGGTCCACTCCACTGGTCTTAATTTGTCTAGCCCATCTATATGATTAACTGGGTCCATGGAGAATCTGATGAAGCAGAAATAACATGGAAGGGAGGTAGGTGGCTGGCTCAGTGGATTGAGAGTTAGGCCCAGAGATGGGAGATACTGGGTTCAAATCTGGCCTCAGACATGTCCTAGCTGTGTGACCCTGAGCAAGTCACTTATCCCCAATTGCCTAGCCCTTACCACTCTTCTGCCTTGGAGCCAATACACAGTATTGATCTTAAGATGGAAGGTAAGGTTTTGTGTTTTTTTAAAGAAAGAAATAACATGGAAGGAGACATTGGAAATTAGGCTTGTATAATTTTCTTCTCTCTATATTTTTTTCTCTTTACTAATAATACATATAAATTTAGTATATGCTTTCCAAGATTAATTTTTATTCTATCGTCTAATTTTATTCTATGGTCCACTAGATTCCTGTAAGTTTCCCCAACAAAGCCTGTGTGCCTAGAAGTGGTCTCTGCCTTCTCTTCCTGATTAAGCATCAAGAACATGCTGATTGGAACTTTAGAGATTAGGATCACAAAGCCATTTCCTCTAATATGAGCACTGGGGAAGTAAAGAAAGAAAAATGATCAGAGCCCAAGGAAAAGGAATAAGAAGCAGAGTAATCCCAAAATATCAAGGCACCCTGAGGGAGTGCTTGTCCTAAGTCAAACCACTATCATCTTGACCCTCATCTCAAATCTGGATGGAGTCAGCCCAGAACCTTGAACAAGCATTTGGAAGAGCAATGACCTCTAGATCATCAGTCTTTCTTCCAGTCCATTCTCCTAGCCATACCCTGGAAAAGCAATTCTTGTAGGGAAGAAGAAAATAATCCCAATCAACTGCCACCTATAGGGCAAGCAATCGGCCAAGCAGAAGCAACAAGATGCCCTAAGAAAGAGACAAGGAGTATGTACCAGGCAAGCTAATCACTACCCTTTATGTTACCGCCTCTCTTTAGGTTCTAATGGAGATAGCAGAGGATCCTAAATGCAAAAGCCTTGGGAATAACAGTGTCCCCCAGACCACCAGTCTAGCTAGTTTCTCCCTGTGTTCCTATAGCCATCATGGAGGGAGAAATCACTCTGGGGAAAGGACCCATCTTCCTTCCCACCACCAACACCTAACTGCTAACCAACTGCCACTGGACTTATTTTCAGCCCACTTCTCTCATCACCATCCTGGCAAGCAAATCCCAAGGAGAGGTGGCCTGGCAACAGCTCCTGCAAGAACTGCAGTCACAGCATCTAATAGTTTAGGAAAGAAAATTCTTTGCACCAAATTCCTTTTTGCTGCCAAATTATTCAGTATCAGAAACTCACATGGTTTTATTACTGGAAATGACATTTTCAATGATGTATTATTCTACCTCTGTACCATAAGGACCATGAGACCTTTCCATCTGACATGTAATTAGAAGCCTCAGTAAGTATTCCTCCTCCATTAGAATGTGAACTCTTTGAGGGTAGGGACTAATCACTCCTCTATTTATATCCCTAATGCTTAGTACATTGCTTGTACACAGTAATTGCTTAATAAATGGTTTCCATCCATCCATTCATTCATCATATTCCTAGCACTTAACACAGACTCTGGCATATAATAATGAGTGCTTACTCAGTAAGTCCTTGTTGACTATTTTTTTCCAACTCCTCTTTATGGATATTTGTTTGCTTTTGGCATCTTCTTTGATCTTTATCCTTAAGTAATGGATTTTCCTAAAAGCATTATATGACTCATATGCCCAACCACATTTGTAAATGTGTATATTTATTTACACAATCACGTACACAAAGACAGCCAACAGATGGACAAAACAAAGGCAGGAATGTGGGGTAGGACCAGGTGATCCTATCATGCATATATATGAACATTAGAGCAAAGAAAAGAAAATCCATCAGTTATTTTTATTAACTAATCTAATCCTTTATTAACTAATATTACTGTTTGGATTTTTAAAGATTTTTACAACTTGATTTGATTTTATCCTATCTTTCTTCTCCTATTTCTTATATATACATATATAATATGTCAATGTACATATATTTGTGTGCGTGTTATATATTACTAAATGTATGTATATATTACATACACACATGTATTATGTTCAGTCATTTTTCAGTTGTGTCCTCATTTAGGATTTTCTTGGCAAAGATACTATAATAAATTAGTTTCCTTCACCAGCTTCTTTGACAAATGAGGAAACTGAGACAAACAAGGTTAAGTGACCTGCTGAGGGTCACCCAGCTGGTGAGTGTCTGAGGCCAGATTTGAACTCATGAAGATAAGTCTTCCTGACTCCAGTCCCAGCATTCTTTCCACTATGCCATATGTGTATGTATAAAATACTACACATTCCCCTTTTCACGCACTCCAGCCCCACTAAACTGGCCTTTCCTCCATGCTTCCACCTGGCAATCCATCTGCCATGTTGATGCCTTTTCACTTCCAATTTCCCATTCACAGAACATACTAGCTCTTTCCCTCCACCTCCCAGAACCACTCCATTCCTTCAAGTACCACCTTCTATACAAAGTTCAACAGGAAGCCTTTCTTGACCCCCATCCCACTCCCCGCTACTACAGCTACACTAGTGTCTTCCCTCATAATTGGCTACCTTGCATACTTTGTATTTATTCCATTTTTAAGGACTGAATCTGTGATTTTGTTCTTGCAAGGAAGTTCCCACGAGAAACTTCCACTGTTAGTTCAGGTTGTTATTTTCTTTCCTTTTTGTGGTTTCATAGAGTTGCCTAGAGCATTGAGAAGTTAATTAATTTACCCACAGTCACACAGCCACTGTGTATCAGAGGTGGTACTTGAGCCCACACCTTCCTAGCTAAAGAGGCCAACTGTCTAGCCATTATTAGGCTCTTTCTTCACACTTGCGTGTATAAACTCATGAGTATGTCTACACATGTCTATGTATACCCACACATATATATCTAAACATACAACCATACAGATATATGTATAAATGACATGTACATATATAAACACACATGTATATATCTCCTTTTATTTATTCTGTATACACTTATAGATGCCATATTATCTCCTCTGATAGAATGTAAGCTTCTTGACCACAAAGATGTTTATTTTTGTGTCCCCAGCCCTTAACACATTACCTGACGTATACTAGGCATTTAGTAAATGCTTGTTGATTAATTGATTAATCAGTGTATGACACCAGAAAAAAAAATCAACAACTTTGATTCTAAAATTTAAGCAGCAAAAGATCTTACTATATATCTTCATATTGATGGACCCCAGTGGTCCTCTGGTACCTGCTGTTTCTCCTCTGATCAGCCACTATCTGCACAAAGATCTAGGATTCAGAAAGACAGAAATGATGCTTTATTCCCATTATTCATCAATGGCAGAAGAGAGAGAATGGGGGTGGACGGAGCTATGTTTGCCACTCTTAAACCCTTAAACCTCTGGAGGAACACAATCAACACATCTCTCATGATTGGCTACAAAAGATTAACATCAGCAATCATGCTTCAATTATTAATCTCTGATTGGATACTAACGCAATAATCATACTCTATTAATAATCACAATTGATTTGATTAGATAATGAATGCTTCAAGGAATAATTTCTCCATCATGACAGAGTGTCATACTGGATGGCTAAAATATACAACTGCCTGCTTAGTAATACTCCTTCCCAATTCACCTTTCACCCATGTAAAAGCTCCCACATACCACAATTAGCCAAGATCTCCTCCTCATCCACGTTATCCTCTGAGATGTTTCATCTTCCCACCATATATTCAAACTAAACATTTTAATTTATGATTGCAGTTACCTTGAATTTTTGCCTCATTCCAAATTTAATCATTGTTGATTAGCGCAGTAGGTATTTCAGTTGTTTATTATATCTATTAACTTGGTTATTAAGCAGTGACACAGTACATAAGCATGAAACTGGGGAGGACTTGAGGACCCACAAAAAAGACTGGGTATTTATAGGAATAATTTTCATATACATGGGGTACCATTCCTCTGCGTCAAAACTACATCAATGCCTTCGCAACTGAGAGGATTACTTGAGGGCAGTGACATCTCTTATATTAGAGAAAGCAAATTTCCTTCTTAGTCTCTTTCATGAAAGATATCATTCACTATTTTCTCCAAAAGATTGATAATGCAATCATATTCACTTTTGGACAACCATACCATGTTCTTTTCTTTAATTTCCTCTGCAACTGAAACTGGATTAGTAATTGCATTTTCATTTTGGGCAGGCATTGCTAATCATCATTAAACATTTGTAGGCTGTCCGGGGTTGATTATATGTGAGTGAACTGAAATGATTGATGTAATCAAATAGATAGATAAAGGTTTTTCTTACATATTCATTCTCCTTCTCTCCTCCTCATAGCTTTAAGTCATTCACTCATTCAGTATATCAATAGTTACTTGAGAATCGTCATATCTAGTAAAGTGGAAAGAGGGCTGGATCTGGCATCAGATGACCTGCTTTCAAATCCTGACAGCCACTGGTATGTGGATAAGTCACCTCTTTGCCTCAGTTTTCTCAAGTGTAAAAAAAAGAGTTAGTCTAGATGATCTCTGAAGTCCCTTTCAGCTCTAAGTTCCTGATACCATGACTGGTGACTCTCTCATTATAGGAACTCCTCTTTCCTTTTCCTTCTTACTTTTTAACTCTTTTACCTGTTCTCAGAACAGATCTCAAGGTCTGCCAGCATCTTTTCTGACCCTCATCCCCCTCAGACCAAGAAGTTGCTATTAGTGACTAGGGACAGGACAGACCTTGTGGCAGACTGAAGTATCTCCATTAGGGAGTCATGTTCCTGCCATCTGAAATTGGAGCTCTGGATTATTTTTTCCCCTAAGAAATACAGTGGTTAGATATGACAACACTATTGCTCCATTACTATAGTTTGGTAGAGCCGTTATATGGTGTGAGGCATCATGGTGTGGTAGAGAGAACTCTTGTATTAGATTAAAAAGATATGAGTTCAAAGTGCCCAACCACTTTTTACAAGTTTTGTGACCCTGGGAATGTCAGTCTTTTCTGACCCTCCATGTCCTTATCCTATAAATGGAAATAATAACACCCTAACTTGCACCACATAAATAGATATTATAGCTAGGTTTGGCAGGAAATGAAGTAAGGACTTGGGCTCAGGAAGACTTGAGTGTAAATCCAGCTTCAAGTACTAGTTGTGTGATCTTTGTCAAGCCTCTTGACTTTTGTCTGCCTTAACTTCCTCATCTATAAAATGAGGGAAATAATAGCACCTATTTCCCAGGATTCTTGGGAAGCTTGAATGAGATAATTATAAAGTATTTTGCAAATCTTAGAGTGCTATATAAATTTTTTTGGTTTTTTGGTTGTTGGTTTATTGCTGTTATCATTGGTTTTTTGTTGTTGTTATCATAGGTTTGTGAGGAGAACAGCTAAGTGATAAAATAGAGCACTGGACTTAGAGCAAGATGTGAGTTCAAATTTTGCCATAGGTTCTTATTAGCTGTGAGTCTTTGGGCTAGTTATTCAACCTCTCTCAGCTTTATTTTCCTCATCTATAAAGTAAAGGCTTTGAACCCAAATGAACTCTAATGGAGGCATTGCACTGTTTTTTCATGAGACATGATATCAATCTGGTGATGTTCCAAGAGAATCCAGAGGAAATCCCCTCCCAATTGTGGTCTTTATGACTTGGAGTGTGTTTTTCCCATGGAAGTGGTATGATTAGTGTTGGTTCAGTCTCTTCATATAAGTTACAATAATATAAAATAAGAGATTTTAAACATATTCTAGGATTGTAACCCATGTGTTATATTAGAATCTGTTTGATGTCATTTATCATTTATTTTGAAGAGGACTGATGGCATTATAGGATGGTGTCTTGACTCCTCTGTGAACTGGATTTAAGTGAGGCTGAATTTCACAAAGTCTTCAATCTCACTCTTTTCCAGAGTCATTGAAATCCAGTGGTAAGACAAAAGTCAGGACGATTGGCAGTGTGATCCAGGATGTAGTAGAGGATCTTGGCATCTTCAATATCTGATCAAGTACTTCACAGTGTCTGTTTCAGCCTTTGTGGCTGTTGGAAAAAAATTTTCTCATTTGTTCATTCTGCCAGGGGAAGTTTTTACCTGTTTTCTAGAGCCCACAGCAAATGGTGTAAAGGGAGAAGACATTTCTAGAGGGAAGCAAAAACCTTCATAGAAGAAGTATTATTTAAGTTGAATTTTAAAGGAAATTATAATATTAAATTCTATACTACTAATAGTGCTTTTTTTTTTTAATTCAAAAGTTAGGATGCCAAGAACACATATTTGCCTGCTATCCACCTGATGATTAGAAGGAATTCCCCTGTAATAATAGTGATGCTAGCTCCAGCATCAGTAGGGAGTGGAGAAGGCAAGAAGGGATAGGGGAGATTCTAGTATCAAGAAGACTGGGCCTCTAGTAATAGTGATGGCAAAAGGGAAAAGACTCAGCTATTATGATTATGATTATGATTATGTAGATGTCCTATACCTAATTTATATAGTACATTGAGTTCCTTTCTATTCTCCTTTTGAGAAGACCTTAGGTGTGAGCCAACTCTAAATAATTTTCCTTAGGGTTCTAAGATAGGGGTTTAATGAAACAGAAAGTTTGAGAGAATTCTGATTATTCTCTCTTGAAGGCTCTGATCCCCCAGGATTGAATCCAATCTACCTTCCTGGGTCAAGAATTGAAAGGGGCCCTTTAGTTGAGAGAGAAAGTAAGTGCCCCATTTTTCCTGTGCCCATCAACGAGCTGACATAAAGAAGTTTAAGATCAAGAAGAGTTAGAGAGCACTAATTGGAAGAACCAGCAAAGACTTCAAATAGGGCACCTGAGCTCACCCAAAAAGGAAGTGAAGGGCCCAGATTATGGAGATTGTTAAGTGTCAAGTGGAAGAGTTTATATTCTCTCCTACAGGAAATAGTGAACTCCTGAAGGTTTTTGACTGGTGTAGTAACTTAGGTGTGTGTGTATGTAAGGAATATTAATATGCAACTGAATGAAGGATGAGAGGCCAAGTGGAGAATGGAAATACTAGAAACTGGCAATGAGGAAGCAATTGCAGTAGTCCATGTGAGAGTGATGAATCAAGGTAGTAGTTGTGTGAGTAGAGAGATGAAGAAGGGTATGAAAGATCCTATGGAATTAGGATCAATATTTTGGTAATTGATAGGATATTTGAGCTATAAAGGGCTATTAAATCATGTGTACTCTTTGATCCAACAAAACCACCACTAGGTCTGTATCCCAAAGAGATAAAAGAAGAAGAAACAAAAATATTTATAGTAGCTTTTTGTGTGGTGGCAAAGAATTGGAAATTGAAGCAATGCCCATTAATTGAGGAATGACTGAACAAGTTGTGACATATGATTAGAATGGTATACTTTTGTGCTTTAAGAAAGGACAATCAGGATAGATACAGGGGAAAAATCTTGGAAGACATATAAAGGGATGCAAAGTCAACTGAGGAGAGCCAAGAGATCCCTGTACACAGTAAAAGCAATATTGTATGATGATCAACTGAGAATGAGAGTTATTCTTAGTAATACAATGATCCATGACAATTCCAAAGGACTTAGGATAAAAAAATATTATCTACCTTCAGAGAAAGAACTTATAGATTTGAATGCAGTTCAAAAAAAGTTTTTACTTTATTTTTATTTCTTTTCATTTTTTTCTCTTTTGCAACATAGCTAACAAGAAAATATTTTATATGACTTCAAATGTATGAAATATATCAAAGTGCTTGCCTTCTCAAGGAGGAGAGAAGGAAGAAAGGAAAAAAGGGAGGAAGGGAATTTGGAACTCAAAAATGATAAAGAACGAATGTTGAAAAGTTACATGTAATTGGAAGAAACAAAATAAAAACATTCTTTTAAAAATGATATATGGACTAAAGGAGAAGTAAGAATCTACAATGATGTCAAGGTTATAAATCTGAGTGACTGGAAGAAGGTGGCTCCTTCAATAGAAGTAGTTAAGTTGGAAGCAGGGATGGATGTAAGGAGTAATATGAGTTTCATTAGGGACCTATTGAATTTGAGACTTTAATGGAATATCCAGTTTTTCAGCAGGAAATTGAAGCTTGGAATCTCTTAGGACTGGAATTCAAGAGAGAGAACTGGAATGGATATATAAATTTTTAAGTCATCTGTACAGGAATGATGATTGAACCTACAGAAGTTGATAAGATTACTTAGAGAGAATGAAGAGAGAGAAGAAAAAAGGACCCAGGACTTTAGCTTAGTGCACAGGAGGTCAATGATATTCCAGCAAAAGAAAAAGAGAAGGAATAGTAATATAAGCAATCAGAAAACCAAGAGATAACAGTATAGTGGAAGTCAAAGGAAGATAGCATCCAGGAGGATGAGGTGACTAACAGTGATCCTTAATTCAAGGAAAGGAGAATCAGTTATTTTGGCATTACATAGTTCCTTTGTCTCCAAAGAGGGGTTAGAGACTTATTACTTGAAACAAAAGCCCTTTATTACCTGACCAAGAAGTTATCCATTTTCTGATGACTATCTAATGAATCTCAGTCTCAAAAGACTTATAGTCCTATGGATAGAGATAAGAAAGGACTAAGTACCATCTGGGGAGAAAGAGCAATAAAAAAAATCATCCTGACTTGAGTAATATATTTTTGGTTACTCTTTTTTTATACATTTAGTTCAACCTTTAATTTTTAACCCTTACAACATGGATTTGGGTGGGGAAAAGATTATGTTTTTATTTTCAAGAATCTCCAACTGAAATTTGGTAGTACTTTCAGTTGTGAATTAAAGAAAAAAAATGTACTTTATTCTGAAAAGTGATTCATAGGCCTCACCAGACATTCAAAGGGGCCCTGATACAAAAAGGTTAATATTCCTTGGCTTAGAGAGTTGTCTGGAACATTTGAAAGAGTAGCTCATGATATCATAGCTGTATATATCTGAGGTAGAACCGAAATTCAGATCTTCCTTCTTCCATATTTAACTCTCTGCCCATTATTCCATCCTGGCTGTCATGTTAATTATTGATTTTTAAGTGGGCACTAATAAATATCAATCACATAGGAACAGCTAGACACTAGAGAGAGTCACCTTCATGTAACTATTATTTTGCTTTCTGTTCTATAGGGACTTACTTCTCTATTCCATATATAAATCTATATTTTTAGCTATAAATTTATTTCTCAAAAAGGATAAAAATTAAATATAACAAATCTATGATCCATAATGAACATGAAACATAATTTGTTTTGTCTCTTTATGCTCTTAAATCATGCTTCCTTATGTGTATTGATCATTTAGGCACATGGGATATACAGATGACTAATTTTATACTTAGTCATTTTCTTTAAATAATATGTTCTAATTATATTTATCATTTGATACTCCTTTACTCATTACTCTTCTGTGAGGTGCTAAGTTAACTTCCTGAAGATATAGCAATATGGGGAAAACTTAAGGTACTGGTTCTCAAATTTTTTCACCATCAATTCCTATGTATTTACTGCAGGGCCCATCTGCACATGGCGTCATGCCAAGGACTACAGAAATCAAATTGAATTAATATATTTTAACCTTCAGATGCTCATCGTGGTTTACATTATGCAATACATTATTTATAGAATATTTTTCTTACAAATATAGTAGTCATGATGGCAGGATCTTAGAGATGTAACTGGAGGAACTTTATAGGTTAGTAATTCTATCCCCCTTATTTTATAGATGAAGAAACTGAGCCTAGAGAGGTTAAATGGCTTGCCAAGGATCACACATTTAGTAATAAGTGTCTGGGGCAGAATTCTAAGCCAGATCTTTCTGATTCTAAGTCCAGTGCTTTTCCCCTATATCTTGTTGTTTGTCAGAGTCATCAGTTTCAGACAAACAATTATTATAGTAATGCTTATCTATTGCCCAGATTTGAGCATGCATTTGATTAGATATCTTTATCTGGGACAGAGTTCAGATAGACAATAATCTGGATCCAGAAGGGAAAAGGAGAGCACATTGGATTGCTTTTAGGAAATTATAATGTTCTCAAGTGATCCAAATTTCCACTGAAAGTAAAGATTCACCATTTTCAATAATAACTCAGTGTGTTGCCATTTGGTAGCAAGACACGAATCACCACTGTCTACAGTGGAAAGGTATGTGGAGGGTGAGAGCTGGAAGCAGCATGTAACTAATGAGGAACTCCAAAGAAGAATAGTTATAAAGAATGTCATCAAGGAATTGTATGATTCTCTCTTCCACCCTTGACTCCCATGACTCCTTATTCTGTTGCCAATCACACCTTCAAAATTTAACCCTGGAGTACTCTCGCATTTCTCTCCTTCTATTCCTATTCAATGGAGCTAGAGGCAATCATGAAGCCATGCTAACTAGATTAAGTTTATGTTATTATCTTTTTTCAACCTGGTCTTCTATGCATCAAGTAAACATTCATGCTCCCATTAATTGGCTTGCCATCCTATTTTCCTCAATGACTGCTTTAGACCTCATCTCTCCTTAAGGCTCTAATGGGATCCTTCCTATCACCTCTTTAATTGAAATCCTTGTCTCCTACTTCACACACAAAATTTTGAGGCCTATTACCAAAAGCTCCTTCCCCTTTATCCTCCTCTTCCTTTTCATCTCATATCTTTCAGATATCTTCCCCCATTATCTCTTCATTCATTCTAGACTTGTCAAAAGAAATAGCTGATTTTTTTTTGCCAAAGAAAAACTTTTCTGAGCTAATCTTTCAGGTAAAACTACTCTCTGAAAAATTACCAATGATTTCTTAGTTGCTAAATCTTGTGGTTTTTCTATTATGAACAAGATAGGACCTCTTGATGCACAATTAATGCCTTCTCAGAAAAGCAGGCAAAAAGACATCCATTTCTGGTAGAATGTAGAATGGAAGAGATGTGCTATATTTTTTTTCTGATCTTCAGGGTTGGAGCTGAGAAAGAGGTCTACACCCTAGCAACAAGGTATATAACTAGGAATATTTGACTTGATTTGACCATAGACAGAGGTGTGATTGCAAAACTGAATTTTTTTAGTCTTTCTCTTGTTTTTGCTCTTTTTTAGTTGAATAGGATATACAGTGAATCCACTACTTTTCTGCTTCCCTCCTCTGCATGTATTCTAGAGTAATATTCACCATCATCATCATTATAATTCTACTTATATGATTAGAACAGTCTATTGGAATTGGAGAAAAGATAGATGGCAGAAAGAATGTCTCAAATCCTATTATCAGAACCAAATTGAGAAGTGTATTGAGGTGGTAGTAGGAGTGGAAAGGATAGTGTAGATTAAAGATACTACAGAAGTAGACTTTTCAATACTTGCCAAGTGACTCTATTTAGACAGTGAGAGAGAAAAAAGTGCCAAAGGTGAGTCTCAGGTTTAGACCTCAGGAGTGTAAGAGTGGGAAAATGGGAATTATTATGGTTGGACTAGATATTTAAGATTTGGTCACCAGAAATCGATTAACTCAGTTTCAAAATAAAATAGACCCAAGTCAGGATGGCTTTTATAGTGGTTTATTTACAATTAGGAAGGTTGAAGGTAGGGAAATTGAGAGAGAGAAAAACTCTGTCCCGGACCAGAGACCGGAACCAGGTAGGGATTCAGAGGCCCCAGCAGAGGGGCAAAGAGGTGAATTAAACAAGGCTTCTAGCCACAAGGCCTCCTCTAAGAAGAGAGGCCTCTTTGAGGCTAGAGCCTCCAGAAATGCCAAGGGAAGAGAAAGAGAGTCAGCCTAAATTACTCATGTGACAATTCAAAGGGAAGCCATCTGAGGTCTCACCAGAGATCCTTCAACACCAAGTTCAAAGAGCCAGTTGCTCCCCACAGGAAGTCACCATCATATTTAAAATATGGCATCTTTCATTACTTCCTGCATCCACCTCCAGTTTCAAGTGGACAAATGACAGCCTCAACTCTGTTTTGGACTGCCCTTTGGGCAGTCCCTTGTTTTTGATTTGTCACTTACTATCATGTGTGGGTCACAGACCTCCCCCCTCCACACTTAACTCTAAGTTGGTTGGGGTGACATTATTTCTGGTGGCTAAAGTCTAAAGAATGAATGAGAGTGAGTTAATTCCATTTATACAGGGGACTTGGAGAATTATGATTCCTTCAAAAAAGCCAGAAAAATCTAGGTCTAAGAGATAAGGGTAAGTCTAAGATTAGCATGATTAAGGATAAATTGAGTGTGATTATAGAGGAATCTGAAGATTTCTGTAGAGGAAATTAAAAAATTAATGATTCCATTATTAGGCACTTTTATTATACATTTTCATAAGCATTAAGCTTTAAGGATTAACAGATATATATGTTTGAAGAAGAAGAAGCCAGACACTACTCTGGAATCCCCTGCTCCTGGCAAAGCTGAGGGACTGATGGATCACTTGAAATCAGGTGTCCTGAGCTGAAATAGGATTAAATCTGATTAGATGTCCTTACTGAATCTAGCACTAATATGTATGTCATTTAAAATTATTGTAAGCCCTGGGACACTACAACTCCCAGGGCTCCCTGCTACAACTTCCCTGACATCTCCGTCCTTTGTGGGAGGTTAAGAGAAAGTATAAAAGAGAAAGTTTGGCGCCTTTTCACTCTTTTGAGCCCAGAGGCTCTCAGATCCTGAGCTCTCTCTCTTGGTGCCTTTTCCCCTTCTATCTACCTCCTAATTTTCCCTAGACCTTCCCTTTTCTAATTTAAATAAAACCTAGTTATCCTCAACCCTAAATTGCTCTCTCATCTTTTATTTGAGCCCCAAAGGGCTCTGGCCAATTTCCCCCTGCCAGGGCTGGAGATGCTACCTTCCTTTCCTTTCCTCTACCTTCCTCTCTCCTTTCTCCCTTCCATCCTTCCTTCTGCCTTCCTCCCTTCACCCTCACATATGGTAGCCCCAAGAACCAAGGGAGCTACCATATTGTTTAAGGGGTATTTTCTGCCCAGGTCAGAAATAGAGCATATCAAAACTTCTGTGGTAGTCAGCACTGGTATGAAGTCTGTGTAAGCCAGCTTTACTTCCAGCCTAGACAATATAAAGAGATCCAGTGTCAAAACAAATAAACAAAAAACAAAAACAAAAATAAACAAGAGCAAACTTCCAGTAGTTAACTTATTCATGGAGATTAAAGATACATATCAGTTAACTTGAAATTGAAAGCAATAACAACAATAGAGTCAGATCTAACAAGGCTTTTTTAAGGTTGAAAGAGATTAGTTCCCATCATCTTTAGCAGGACTTCCAGGTTAAGATGGCTGCACAGTAGAAGCGTGGAGCTTAACTCTCCTAACAAACCTACATATGATATCTCAAAAGGACACAAAAACGAAATCCAGATGAACAAAGGGACCCCACAATAGGGCGCAGCATTGAAGATATGTGGGATTTGGGCATTTCCATGCTATAAGGGGGTGGAATAGTTCCCAATAAAATGTGGGCTGATCAACCCTCCCCCCCACCCCACCTAGGGTACCAGAGCCAGCATACAAGAGTTAGAGCAAGTGTAGGGCACTTACTAAGTTCTTGGCAGCTAACTGGGACCACCAGGGGCTGCTCCTGAGAGCAGGAAGACTTAAGACTCCAAGAGGTTAAAGAATACAGACTTTGAGTGCAGTCCTTGAGTATAGACCTCGGGTGAGGACCTAGGGCACAGACATAGAATTGAGGGGAGAGGGGTAACAGACAATGGAAGCAGTGTGCTGAGACTCATTAAATAGCCTTGGGCAGAGGAGCAAGTGAGGGGAAATTTCTGGGTTCTTGGCAGCTGACTGGGACCACCAGGAGGCCTGACCCTGAAAACAGCTAGACTTGAGACCCCAGGAGCCTAAAGAGTGCAGACCTTGGGCAAGAGGATAGAGGTGAGAGGGGTGTCATTGCACTGTGACTCCTAAAGTAGCCTCAGGCAAAACTTCTCCCCAGCTCTATACATAGAGAGCTTGCCCACCTCACCCAGACTTCTGACAGAAAAGGAAAAACCAGCATAATAATGGCAAGCCATGCCCAAGAACTAACCAAGAGAAAGAACAAGAGAAAAGCATTAGCACTTGATAACTTTTACACAGAAAAAATCCAGACAATAGAGCAAATAGCAGAGGAGGATAAACAAGTAAACACATCCAAACCTTTCCAAAAAAGTGAAAACTGGTCACAAGCTCTTGAATAGTTTAAATCTGAGATCACGAGAAAGATGGAAGAGATTTGGCAAGAAAAGTGGGAAATAGCTCAAAAGGAAATTAACAGGTTAAAAGACAGAAACTCACAATTGGAGAAAGATACCCAAAAATCAAACAAAATGATAAACAAATTGGAGACCCAAATTAAACAGCAGAAAATCATGAAAAACAGGATAGGCTAAATTAAAAAGGGAAAATCAAAAGGTTATAGCAGAAAACCAGTCTCTAAAGACCAGAATCAGGCAAGTAGAAGCCAATGATCTTGCAAGACTGCAAGAACTAATGAAGCAAAGTCAAAAGAATGACAAAATAGAAGGGAAAGTTAAATATCTTACTGAGAGAATGACAGATCAAGAAAACAGGTCTAGAAGAGACAATCTGAGAATCATTGGCCTTCCTGAAAAATCAGAAATTAACAGAAATTTGGACACCATACTACAAGAAATTATCCAAGAAAATTGCCCTGATGTTCTTCAACAAGAAAGCAAAGTAGACATTGGAACCATAGATCACCCTCTAAACTAAACCCTCAAAAGTCAACTCCCAGGAATATAATTGCCAAATTCAAGAGTTTCCAAGTTAAGGAAAAAATATTACAAGAAGCCAGAAAGAGACAATGCTGATATCAAGGAACACAAATCAGGATTACACACGATCTTGCAACCTCCACACCATTATCTTAGCAAAAGAATGTTTTATAAATCCTTGAGGCTTCAATTATAAAAAATTGACTAATCTCATTTGATAACATGTCTAATATAAGATCTAATTCCTTAGTGCAACATGTTTTCACACCTGTCAGTCAGACCTGATATAAACCTGTCAACAGACTTCATTTTTGTTTGGATTTGTGCATTTCAAGGGAACAAATCAAAGATTAGTCACCAATTAAATCTCTGGGGAATCCAAATGAGGATAAATCAAACTTAGATTAACATTTCTGAGCAGACATCAATTTGCCTATAACATTTTTAGCAGTCTGGGTGTTTAGATAAGATAACTTCAAACACTGAGTTTTTAAATTTATTTTTATTATTATGCAACACTGAAAAAATGCTAAATAAACCAACATGAGATATATGTAGGAGCAGAGAAAATCTTTTTTTATAGGTTCATAATTTAGAGATTCTGGATAGATATTCCTTTGTGGAAAAAAAACAAATTTTAATATGAAAGGATATGACATTTGCAAAACTCAAATGAAAATCCCTTTGAAATATAATAAAATGATTACCAATGTAGTAATCTTTTTCAACCCTGGAGCTTCCCAATAGATCTTGAAAAAAAGTTAAAATTAATTTTGGGGTAATGAGAAGTGAGTTATGAGAGCCCTTTATTTTTCCTTCTTTCCATTCTTCCTTCCATTATTCTCTCCCTTCCTACTTTCTTTCCCATCTACTCCAAAGCAATTTTACCGTAATGAGTAAGAAAAATGAAATTTTCCTTCCTCTAGGAGATAACAGGAAGTATAGATATAGGATACAAAAGAATAGGATAGATAGGAAGATGGCAGACATAAATAAGACCACACATATTTTTCAATAATTCATTACTGCTCAATTTCCCACTACTTGCATAATCAAATAAATTAACTCCAGAAATGTTTGTCATAAAGTAAATTCTTACCTCAATAACTAGGTTCCTTGGGTTTATTAATCACTATTCTACTGTCCTTGTTTGCATCTATATGTTCTATACCTAATCTGCTCTACTGATTGATCTCTCTATTTCTTTAGCAGTATGAAATTTTAATGATTACTCTTTATCTGATAATCTTGGTTTGATATCTGATAATCTTGGACCCCCATCTTTCTCACTTAACATAGCTATATTGAAATCTATGAAGGTCTGTCATTTTAAAAAGGCATTGGATGTGGAAGACAGAATCAGTGGTGATAAGTTTCTACTTATTTAAGAGTCAAATTTGACGTGGGGTGAAAATCTGGAAAAGGTTTTGCCAATATGTGTTCCTTAGCATGGGAGACAGAAAAATCTTGGGACTGAGAAACACTGGGAAGACCCTGGCAGTTTATTGTCAGGGCAACCTCTAAACATAAGCTAACTCAGTATAGCTCGGCAAGTAGGCAGTAAACAGAGAGCTACAATGAATTTCTAATCCTAAATCAAATAGAGGCTTCTAACAAAGTCCTTGTCCCTAATATGGAGGAAGAAGAGGTTTACAAAATGACTGGAAACCTCTATGTCCTCTTTAACTGTGGCCATTCTGTGTTCCAAAAATCTTGGTTCCTTGGATGAGGAATCTCTTCTTATAAAGGAAATACAAACTACATACAACCAAGGTTCTGAGAAATAACAAACTCTTATTATAAGAGGAAAAGCCACCAAGTGTTTTCCCTTAACTGATGATGAGAGATGTGTTTGGGTCTTCCCTTCCCTCCCTTCCCCTGCCTATCCCTCCTCACCCCTCCCTTCTCTCCTTATCTTCCTCTCCCCAATTCCTCCCCTCCCCCTTTTTCTCTTCCCTTCCCCTCCCCTTCCCTCCCTTTCCCTCTCCTCTACTCCTCTTCCCTTTCCTACCTTCTCCTTCTCCTTCCCTCCCCTATTCTTCCCTTCCTTTCCCTTTCCCTTTCCCTTTCCCTTTCACTAAGACTGGAAGTATAGGGACTACAGTACTCACGGGTTCAATACTACTTCTGATCATCATGGGGGCTTAACGTGGGGGTAGTTTACCTCTTCTTAAGCGCCCTGGCAGCCCCTTGCACCCAAGAGCTTATTATATTGGCATCAAATGTAACGTGTACATCCAATCAGTATAGCTCGCTAAAGCTCAGAACTCCCAAATCCAAGAGATCCACCAGCCTCAGACTATAGATTACAGGTATAGTATTAGGTTTGTGCTACATTTCTAAAAGAGTTTTTAAAGTCTACCAATTCTAGTTGTGTGATTTTTCCTAACATCAAGCTCAAATTTGATTTTTTTAAATGAGTGGAAACTTACTACTCCTGATTCTGCCTTCTGGGGCCAAAACCCCCAAGTCCAATCCCTTTAAAAAAATAAAAGACCTTCTTTTGCCTTAGAACCTGTACATAGTATTGATTCTAAGAGGGAAGGGAAGGGTTTAAAAAAATGACAGACCTTCACATATTTAAATACAGCTATAATAAATGAGAAAGAAGAAGGTCCAAGATGACCAGATGTCACACCTAACAGCAATCATTAAACATTCATGCTAGTTAAGAAATAAAGAGGTCAATCAGTGGAATAGAAGCAGAACTTATTATAAGCAAATACGCAAATAAGCACAGTCATAGAGTGCTTGATAAAACCAAAGACTCCAGTTACTGAGGTAAGGACTCATTATTTGCCAAAAATTTCTGGAAAAACTGGAAAGCTCTCTGGCAAAAATTATTGACCAGTACCTCACAACATATCCCAACATAAATTCCAAATGGATACATGGCATAGCCATAAAAGATAAAATCATAAATTAGATGAGCAAGGAAACAATTACCTTTAAGATCTATGGAAAGAGGAAGAGTTCATGACCAAACAATGAATAGAGAGAGGACTACAGAAGATAAAATAGACAATTTTGATCATGTAAAATTTAAAAGTTTTGCATATAATCTCCAAAGCTAAAATAATTAAAATTAGAAGGGAAACAGATAGTTGGAGAAAAATCTTTGTAACATATTTCTCTGATAAGTGTCTCATATTCAAAATTCTATCTCTTTCTCTCTGTCTGTCTATCTGTCTATCACTATGTAGATGAATATCTCCAAATCTATAAGACTAAGAGACATGCCTCAATAGATAGAAGGTCAAAGGATATAATATACAGTTTTCAAAGGAAGAAAAAGATTCAAAACAACTAATAATTCAAAAATGTAAGTTGAATTCCCTCTGAGGTTGTGCTTAATATTCATCAGATTTGTGAAAAAGACAAAAAGAAAAATGGAAAATATTGATGAAGTTTCAAGAAAATAGGCACAGTTGTTTTAGCTATGAATTAACTGGTCTAGCTACTCTGGAACACAATTTGTAACAATGTTCAAAAATTCATTAAATTGTCCATACCTGTTGACCCAACATATACTACTAGGGCTATAACTCAAAGAATTCAAAGAAAGAGAAAAGGATTCATTTATACAGAATATTTATAGCAGAACTTTTCATAGCAGTAAAAGTTGAAAAACTAAAGGGGGATTCATATATTAAAGAATGTCTAAACAAATCATGATATATAAATGTAATGGAATATCATCACCTCATTAATGATAACAAAATGGACAGTTTCAGAGAAAACTTGGAAGACCTCTGTGAACTGAAGCAGAATGAAGTAAGAAGAGCTAGAGGAACAATTCATACAATGACAATAATATTGTAAAGAAAGAACTTTGAATCATTTTCAAATTCTGATCAATGAAATGATAAGCTGTAATACCAGAGGACTAAAGATGAAACATGCTCTCTACCTCTCACCAGAGAGGAGATGGACGTAATATGCAGAATGATGCATATGTTTTTTAACATGACCAATGTGGAATTTGTTTTGCTGGAATTATGCATATTTGTCATGAATATTTTATATATTTAAAAAACTGATCAATGGGGAAGGTAATTAGGATAATAAGAGGGACAGATCTAGGCATATGAAATAAATAAAATGCAAAAAAAATCCTCATCTGTAAAAGGAGGGGGTTGGATCAGATAGTCTCTAAGGTCCCTTCCAGCTCTAGATCTGTAATTCAATGGTCTTACAAATGTTTCACTAAAATCTAGGGGAATTACATTTATTTGACACTCTCTTGAGTTCCTGGCATAGTAACATTTTTTGAAAATCAGACCTTCTCTGGTCTGGTAGTATGCTTCTTGCTCTCCTTGACTAACAGTGACCCAGTAATTATATCTGTCAATTCTTTAAACACTTAAACATATAGTTCATCTGATCGAAGTGATTTTAATGCACTAAGGGCACCTAGATTTTCTCATATGATTGATTTCTTTCCTTGATTCTTAACCTCTTGTTCATTTTTTGTTTTTAAATTTCTAGTGCAAAGGTCATTCTCTTTGGCAGAGAAAAAAGAAGCAAAATAAGATTTGAGCAGCCTTCTCTGATCTCTGTTGTCAATTATTATCATTCCTAATGTACCTTATCTATCACAGAGATTGTATGCCTTGTTTCATCCTTCTATTTTCCCTTGTATAGTTTTTTAAACCCTTTTGTTATTCTTAGATTCTCATGTCAATCACAGTTCCTTCTGAGGTTCAGCACACCTTAGACTCCTTACACAGTTTATAAACACTTATTAAGCATGTATTGTATGTCAGGCTAGGGACATGAAGAAAAGTAAAGATGCCCCTTGCCCTCCAGGAGCTTGCAATCTATTCTTGATGTTTTATGCCACACTCTTCTATTCATCTTCTGTCACCTGCATTGGCTACCATCTTCTCTATATAATGAGGTGACTGGCCAATCAAGGCGATGTCCTTGGTATATGCTTTGATATTCCTTTCTTTTAGGCTACATAGAGAATGCATAATATTCTCTGCTTATTACCAATCCAGCCTGTGGATCATTGGAAGCTGATTTTGGGAAATGTTTTAAACCAGCTACTTTAACCTTGAACCCACTCTTCTCAGGAACCTTGTATATTCAAAGAAAGAGTGAGCCCTCCCCACCTCCTTCTTGGGGTTTTGTAACTACTTTTCTTGCTATACTTTCCTGCTAAATATCCCTTTAACAAATGTGGAATACTTGGGACAAGTTAGACCCACTGAGAAAACATCCATCCTTGTCTGAGATTGCTGGCAAGGTCCAATCTCTCACACAAAAGGCACTGCTGCTTTCAACTAAAGGTCATTATTAAACCAGGAGTCCCCCATCACTCTGAAGAGCAAAGAAGTCTTTGTAAAAAAGTACCAAATCTGCCAAAGTACCCAAAGTAGGTAGACTAGATAAGTTATCACTCTTTCTGAATTTGTTTACATCTGTAATAGCAACTATGGTAATGTTCTTGTGTGAAGCCATTTTCAGAAACATCCTGTGAGAGAGTGAACCCCCCCCCCCACCAAGAATGTTGTAATGCTTAGTATTCTACTCTATAAAAGTCTTTCTCTTTGTCATAATAAATGGAGTTCATGGACATCATGCCTCCCTGTCTGGCCCTTGCCTTTTGATCTCTTCATCTCTCTGTAGGTCTCTAGATCAACCTATCCATCTACCTCTCTCTATATTTATTTCCCCAACAATGGAACCCCAGTACTCCTCTCAAAGTGCCCCCAACAATCAAAACTAATTCATGCCATCTGGTAATTGATATGGGGGAAAGAGCGCTCTTCAGCAATAGTATCAGAAGCTACTATCCCAAAGGATTTTTCCTAGAATTCTAAGTAAATAACCATCCTCTTTGAACTCAATCTGCCAGTGTGGATTGGGTGAGTGAATCCAGAGTGGATGCTACAAATACAGGTCTTAAGATCTAAGTCGGTTGATAAATGCTTTTCTTCCTTGGTAGAATTGTTACCTTTTGTGTCTTTAGAGTAGAATTTTCTCTCCTTTTTTGGACTAACTTTCTTTGAAGAATTTTAGTTCATTAGATCATACCTATCCCACCTCTGAATTTCTTGAAATTTGCTTTTCCAAAATGTTGGGTGCATGTCAGACTATGCCAGGATATACTCACCTCGATCTCAGACTCTTAAGAGATGAAGGCTCCTTCCCCAAAAAAGATTCCCATAATTTCTATTTTGATAACGAATTCCTTGCTTTTAGTGAGACTAGAGCCAAAACAGAATTTATCTCTCTGAATAATTGAAGTTTTCTATGACTCCTTGGCGATTTCTTCTTTCTGTCTAGGTACTCTGTATTATATTCTGATAAAATTACTTTCATTTCTCTTTCCAATGATCTTCACCCAGATACTCTCCCTTAGGTTTCTCCACTTTGGTTCTTGCATGTCCTTACAAGTGAGGAATCTTAATATGAAATGCTACTTCGCAAACTCTGCTTTAATTCTTCTTTTTCTTTTGAATAAAGATTAGCTAATAAGAACCATATTCCAATCATAGGTTTCATCCTACAGAATATCTGTGAGACCTATGAAGTCATATTTTTCTTCTTGCCTTAGGAACTCTTATTTTCATTCATCTTGCTCATTGCCTAAACTTTGGGGATTTGTATATGGACATTTGTGGTCATGAATTTTATTACTGGCTCCTTTCTGGATGTTGCCTGTAAACTTTTAGGTACTTCTGCTATTCTTCTATCTTCCTTGTAGCTCTTCTCTATGTTAAATCTAACTTTATGGATAGACAGAGATAATTTATTCTCATATTCATCTTGGGTACCTCGGTGAGGGAAATATCATTTCTATATTTTAAGTCATGATCCAGAACTACCTTCCTAAGAAGTTGTTCACTTCACAAATTAAAATTTCTCTTCTATACCATTTGCTTTCTTTGGGTAGTGATAATAATTCTAACAATAGCTAGCACTTACATAGTAGTTTAAGATTTTCGAAGCACTTGACAAATATTATTTCACCTTAGGAGGTAGTTACTATTATCCTCTACTCCCCTGAATATTAATTGTGAGGAAACTTTGGCAAACAGAAGTTAAGTGATTAACCTAGGGCCAGAGAGCTAGTAAATGACCAGCTGTGAATTCAGGTCCTCCTGATTCCAGCTCCATTTCTCCATCCATTGAGTCACCAGGCAAAGAGAAAACAAAATCTGTCTTTCAGTCTTTATCCTCTTTGGCAGTACTTTCCAGGTTCCTTGTCACAGTACTATTTGTGTCCATGTAAGTCATCAGATCCAAATGGTAATCAGTCCAAGTGTGAGGAGATTACATTGTGTTGGATATATGCCCCGGCAAGTCAGCGGACCTCACCGTTGCCATTAGGTCAAGAAATTAGTCTCTTTTAATAACTTAGAAGGGCCTCAGTTCTTCTTAGCAAGGGATTACCACCCACTACTTCTCCTTTTCCTCTGACCCTTGTTGAATAATTTTTAACCAGGAAACTTTTGTGTCTACATTATCATTCCTTGGATGACATTAGAGGCTTCATTCTTAGAGATCTGAGCTCTTTCCTCTTCAGAAAGCATTGTAAATTTGGATTTTAGCTTCAAGTTTACAGATAATCTTTCTTTTCCTTTCTCCTCTGTGTGATATTCTTCTGCCCTCCCACCTCCCAAGAGAGGTTAAGTTTTCCCTCTTTACTTCAGATCTTCCCTCACACCCACTGCAGCCCCATTTCCTTTTTTTTATGAGGGAGAATACTTCAATACTCCAAATAAAAGGGATCATTTAGAAATAGTCAAGTCTTTTCCCCTTAAGACGAACCTACAGTAAGCACATAGAGAACAGTGCTGTTGGAGAAACACACTGTAATTTTTAGTTATTGTGTTTTTTTCCCTTTTTAATTTAAATTTTCTCAAAATTTAAACCCATAACCACTTTTCATCTAGGAACTCTGAAATTAGCTGTGATGCCCTATTTGCTTATTCTGTTTAATACAAACACACAACTATAGTTTTTGATTTTATATTCAATATATTTCCTTTCATTAAGAACTAATGCTAACTTTTCTGATTTCCAAATATCTAAGTTGTCATTACATTTGTCTTGCCTTTAGTATTTAATTATCTGTTTGTGCATTCAATCCCATCTTTTTGAAAATAGAATGGTAGGAACGCAAATATTTTTAGCATTGAAGATCTTAATTAGTCCTACTTTGAATTGGCTAAATAATGTTCAGCAAAACAGTTTAACATTACTAATTAAAAGACTTTAAATGATGTATAACATTCTAGAACATAAAAATTAAAATGACCTAATGTGTTGCTGTCTAGCCACATTCCCCTAAGAGTTCTTGGAACATAAATGTACTTATTCTAATCATAGGATCTAATTTTGGAGGAGCCCTTAGAGATCATCTAGCCCAAATGCCTCATTTTACCAACGAAGAAATTGAGGCCCAAAGAATTAAAGTGACTTAGTTCAGTGTTCATTATGACAAATCCTCTAGTGTTTTACTGTTTTAATATGAAATATTTTGGTTATGAAGCTTTAGCTTCTTCTAATTTTCATGGTTAATTTTTTTTTAATTACCAGCAAATTTGTTTTCACCAATTACCCAAGTGTCCATAATGTTGCGTTGGCTGTCATGCAAAACAAATTAAATAGCCATAATTCGTTTTCTTCAGA
Source organism: Gracilinanus agilis (assembly GCF_016433145.1). Taxonomy (NCBI): domain Eukaryota; kingdom Metazoa; phylum Chordata; class Mammalia; order Didelphimorphia; family Didelphidae; genus Gracilinanus; species Gracilinanus agilis. The sequence continues at coordinate 133,988,335 of NC_058133.1, forward strand.
AGTCTGCATTCTCAGGTAGCTTATGTGAATTCCATTTGGACTATGTCACTATCTCCCTCCTATAACAATAGTGGACCAGATGCATTTCAGCAGCTATCATGTACACATTTACTATGGTTTCCATGATAAATTTTTAAAAAAGCAGGAACCACTGGCATGATTTTTCACAGGAGTCACACTCTTGTTCAGTGCGTCAGAAATGCCCACTGAAAGACAGTTCTTTCACACATAAAGAGATCTCATGGATGGGGATTATACTTGGGAGGCTTTTCCATCATACTCTGGGTTATCAGTTCATAGAATTGGAAGTAACTCAAGGAGATGCTCTACTCTGGACATTTGCATTCAGAAAAATGAATGCCTTAGCCTTCTAGGAAAGATAGCTACTTAACTTCATAGCATCTTTCAATAGTCAGTCAACTTGCATTTATTAAGTGACTGCTTTGCACCAGCCATTGTGCTATATACTAAAGACAAAAAAGGAAGACAATGCTCTTAAAGGGCTACTAGTCTAATAGTGAAGACAACAGGCAAACAACTATCTATAAATAGGAAACATACAAGATAAATTGGCAGTAGTGTCAGAGAGAGGGCACTAAGATTAAAGAGCACTAGGTGATCATTTCAGGGTTTTTTCATACTTACAATCACAAATTTATTTCCTCCATCCAATGGAAATCTCTCATTTAATTTAAGCCTTTTCCCTTCTGCTCAATTTTCTTTGAGCATGGGAAGGGACTAGAATCAAATAATGTTAGAATTAGAATGATTCTACTCCAATGGATTGGTTCTTCAGATTAAGAAAATGAAAGGTAGACAGGTGAAATTATTTGCCCAGTCATATAATTAGTGGCAAAATAAAGACTAGAATCCCAGTCTCATGACTCCCCCAGCGTTTTTTCTACTACAAAACAACATTTTTCTTGGTGTACATCTCATTTAAGAACTTCTAATTCTTTTAATTTTTCTTCATATGCCAGGCTTTCCTTACTTTTAATCATTTTAGTAAGTCTTGTCTGTACCTTCACCCATTTAGCCATATATTTTTTAAAATCATGGTGATGAGCTAGATATAACATTCTTCTAAATGTTTAATTAATGCTGAAATTCCTTTATGGTCTTTACATGTCATTTTTAAAAATAGATCTCATTATCATGATGATTTGTTTTCTCTAAAAGCCCATCTTCCTAACTTGATCATCTTATAGCGAACTATGACTCCCCGATCTTTTTCTCTTTTGCTTAAATCAGTCTCTCTTTAGCTTGTGCTGTGTTGTCCAATTTGGGCTCATGTTTCTATTTAACACTATTGAATTTTGTTATATTTAGAACATTAAAAACATCATTAGGTTCATTTTATTTTTTTCCTATAATTTTATTAGACATAGAACATCTTATAATACAATAATGAAACCAGAGAATATATCTTTTCTTTGCAAAAGACTTCATGTAGAGTCATACTTTCTTTACATGTGATAAGATAACTGTGGGTACACATGTTAATGAGGCTTATAGCCAATCTGGCTGTGCCTTTTAAAAATAAAATTTGTGAACTTAACAACATTTTTTTATTGTAGTTATCTTGTTGCTATGTAAGTGGATCTTCAGGAAAACTGATTTTTCTCCCCTAAAGAAAACACTGAATATTTAATAAAATAAAATCCTCTTCAGAGAACCAAAACTTAAGCCTTTAACAATCTTTTAAAGAAAAATTGTCTACCTGACAGAGATTTCATTATTAAAAACAACAACAAAAATACATTTGAAAAATATAAGAAATCATTTTCACCAAAAAATCCCCACTAATTAAGTGGAAAAATAATAATAGTTGATACATCTCAATTTAATGAAATAAGGCTAAAAGGGGATGATTTTTAAAATCAAGTAATTTGATACAAGAAAGCTTCTTTCACTGTTATCTCCTTCACTATTTCAGATATACTTTATTCCACAGTAACAGATTTGGCCAGATTTCTTGGGAAATGAACATCATATTCTCTCAGAAAGACAAGGTGGAAAGCCAGTAGTTGCAAGGGAATAATACTGAAAATACCCTTGCAGACAGCCCAGAATGGGGCACCTTGATTGTCCTCTTAGTGTTCTTGATGGTTTCAATATCTTCTTTGTCACAGATAACTACAGGTCATCCCTACCATCAATGACTTGCTATAGAGCATTCTGACACTTCGGGAAAATATGGCCTGACCAAGGTGACTTAATTCTTGTTATATAGCACAGTGCCCAGCTTTTAATAACTACATCTTTTTGTGTGTAATGTTCTAGGTCACTTAGCACAGTAGTTGCTTGAAAAGCAGAGACAGTCCACTTGATTGTGATTAAGCTTCCTTTTTTCCTTAGAATCCCTGTCAGTTGTATTTTATTGCCACATTTAGCTCTTTATTTTTATTAATATTTGATGTATATAATCCTGCTACTGATTGAAACTCATGAATATTCCAATCAGTTAAATCCTGTTGATTCTACCTTTATAGCATCTCAGAGATTCCCTTCTCTTTACTCATACATCATTACCCTTGTTTAGGCCTTCATCTGTTCTTGTACAGATCATCGCAGTATCAACCTAATTAGCATCCTTGCCCTCAAATCTCTTCTCTTAAGCCATCCTTCTTTAGCGTCCCCTTTAGGTTCACTTTCCCAGTCCTCACTTGTACTAGTGGTCTGGATCCCCAGAGGGGGTTTACTTTACTCAAAGTCTGATCATAGGATAACCCCAAGAGTGAAGTTTCTTAACATTATCACCTATGAAGCCCCATCCAAATTGTTACCCTAATAATAATTAATCAGTTGATATTAATGAAAACAACATACATATAGAATACAAAAAATAGACAGGTACTTCTAAATTCTTTATTTAGAGTTCCTATGAAGTTTTTAAAAAAGATTTTAATTTAATTTTAATTTTCAGTTTTGAATTCTTTCCCTCCCTCCACTTCCTCTTCCACCCACTAAGATGGGGAGAAATATCATTTCCATTATACATTTGAAATCATACAAAATATATTTTCACATTAGCTGTGTTCTTTTTCTTTTTCAAAGCAAGAAAAACAAGGGAAAAAATGATTCATTCTGCCCTGAGTCCAACAGTTCTCTGTCTTCTAAGTGGATAGCATTTTTTCATGGTGAGCCTTTTGGAGCTTTGATGGATTGTTACATTGACAAGAATGGCTATCTTTCATAGTTAATTATTGCTGCAGTATGGTTGTTACCTTGTATATTGTTCTCCTGGTTCTGCTCATTTAACTTTATTTCAATTTATGTCTTCCCAGTTTTTTTCTAAAACCATCCACTTAATCATTTCTTTAAAAATATTTCCCCCTATCACATGTAAAAATAATTTGGGGGGGGGGCAGCTGGGTAGCTCAGTGGATTGAAAGCCAGGCCTAGAGATGGGAAGTCCTAGGTTCAAATATGACCTCAGACACTTCCCAGCTGTGTGACCCTGGGCAAGTCACTTGACCCCCATTGCCTAGCCCTTACCACTCTTCTGCAAACAGTATTGACTCCAAAACTGAAGGTAAAGGTTTAAAAAATTTTTTTTAATTAAAAAACATTTTTTTAACATTCATTTAAAAAAGTTTTGTGTTTCAAATTCTCTCTCTTCTTATTTCTCTCTGCCCCCACCAAGACAGCAAACAATCTGATGTAGATTTTACATGTATAATGAGGTAAAATATTTTTACATATTAGTTGTTTTATGGAAGAGTCCTCAACTGGAAAATATTTAATCATTTCTTACAGCACAATAGTATTCTACCACTTGTTCAGCCATTTCCCAATTGATGGTTATCCCCTCAGTTACCAATTCTTTGCCACCACCAATCTCCCTCCTCCCCCCNATTGAAAGCCAGGCCTAGAGATGGGAAGTCCTAGGTTCAAATATGACCTCAGACACTTCCCAGCTGTGTGACCCTGGGCAAGTCACTTGACCCCCATTGCCTAGCCCTTACCACTCTTCTGCAAACAGTATTGACTCCAAAACTGAAGGTAAAGGTTTAAAAAAATTTTTTTAATTAAAAAACATTTTTTAACATTCATTTAAAAAAGTTTTGTGTTTCAAATTCTCTCTCTTCTTATTTCTCTCTGCCCCCACCAAGACAGCAAACAATCTGATGTAGATTTTACATGTATAATGAGGTAAAATATTTTTACATATTAGTTGTTTTATGGAAGAGTCCTCAACTGGAAAATATTTAATCATTTCTTACAGCACAATAGTATTCTACCACTTGTTCAGCCATTTCCCAATTGATGGTTATCCCCTCAGTTACCAATTCTTTGCCACCACCAATCTCCCTCCCCCGCCCAAAAAAAAAACACCCTGCTATAAGCATTTTCTTATATGGGTCCTTTTCCTTTTTCTTTGATCTCCTTGAGGCACAGCCCTGACAGCAGTATTGCTGGGTCAAGACACAGTTTTATAGTCCTCTGTACATGGTTCCAAATTGTTTTCCAGAAAGGTTGGACTGGTTCACAGCTCCACCAACAGTGCATTCTTGTGCTAATTTTCCCACAATTTTCCCCACAAATTTCCCTCTAATTTGTCCTGGCCATTTTCTGACATCTTAGCCAGGCGACTAAGTACTTTTTACTGTTGTGTGCCCAGAATTATATTGGTTGATCGTGTGGGAGCACTAGAGGAACAAAAATGTTTAAGAAACTGGTCCTCCCACCCCCTTATTTCCACGTCGTCTTCTTCGCTAGAAGCATCGTTAGGGCAGGGTTTACTTTTGCCTTTTTCCAATATTTAGTATGGCGTCTCGCACAAAGCCAACATTTCTTTCTTTGAAGGACGTGCCCCAAATTAATGAAAAAGATCTCGTCAATGATGGCCAACATTTACATAGCTTTTTAAGGTTTGCCGGGCACTTTTAAAGGTATTATCTCATTTGAGTCTAACAACCTCGTTGTCAGGTGGATGATGGCTCATCAACATCGTCACGCCCCGCCCCCACTGCGTTCCTAGCGCGGGGTCTCCTGGGAACTGTCTTTGTTGTGGTCTTTTGTCTCTAGAAAACTTAGAACTCTGTCTGCTGGTGGAGCTGGGAAGGAGGGTTGTACCAGAGACCACATCACAGCCTTGATTTCTCACTGATTTAGCCTTGGTTGGGTTCGGAAAGCCAAAATTTCGACTTCTGGTTTCTGAAAACAGGTGAATTATCTGGTGAGGGGACGGGACAGCGCTCCTTGGGGAGAAAAAGGGGGGATGTCAAACATCACTATTTAGGGCGGGATGTGTAATTTGCTACACATAGCAGTGTAGAAGGCAAGCCATAATTCCTAGACTTTTTACCAAGCATTTGATCCTTCCCTTGAATCCACTATTGACTGTCTTCCTACCCTTTTGCTTTGTGACCCTGGGCAAGTCATTTAACTTTTTTAAGACTATAAGGAATTCTCTATGAGTGTGAAAGCCCAGGTTTCTTGTCCTAGCATCACCCCACCCCCACCCCAATCCTCTAGAAAATAGAGTCCGAGGCAGTGGTCAGCAACCTATGGCTATCGAGCCATATCTGGCTCTTTCTGCAGGAGCCATAAAGTCAATTTTTTTTTCAGGCGTATTACAGAAGCGCACACTGTGAGCACTGTAGGACTCTCACGAAATTACATTTTAAAAAATGTGGTGTTTATGGCTCTCACGGCCAAAAAGGTTGCTGACCCCTGGTCTAAGGTATAGTGTTGAGTTCCGGGGATACAAAAAACAAGGTAAAATAAATAATCCCTGCCCCCGAGGAACTTAAATTTTAGTAGGGAGATAAAATAAACAGGCATGTATAATAATAATAATAATGTCTAATAAATACATTTACATAGTGCTTTAAGTTTTTCAGAATACTTTACAAATATCTCATTTTATCCTCACAGCAACCCTTCAGAATACTTTACAAATATCTCATTTTATCCTCACAGCAACCTCAAAAGGTAGGTGTTATTATATCTCCATTCACAGATGAGGAAATTGAGGTAAATAGAGATTAACGGATTTATCCAGGAGTAGCCCAGCTACCAAGTCTGAGTCAGGATTTGAATACTACTAGTCTTCCAAATCTATCTATCTAAGTTATCTATCTATCTATCTATCTATCTATCTATCTATCTATCTATCTATCTATCTATCTATCTATCTAATTTAGTCTAATCTACCTACCTCTACCTGTCTTTCTATCCATCCATCTATATTTTATCTATCATTCCATATCTGTCTATCCACCTAGCCATCTATATAACTATCTGTCTGGATGTATCTATATAGATATAAATAAATATGTTAAAATTTACTGACAATTCTTTAAAATATATTAAAACATCTAGTTTATTTTCAAATGTAATATTAAAATTCATATACAAACATATATATGTATATAATAAGTTGGTGAGGAGGAAGAATGCACTAATACAAAGAAGCCAGGAAAAGCTTCTCTTAGGATATTGCACATAACCTGGGCTTTGAAGGAAGAGATTAAAATTTTTTTATCTTTATATTATATATTATTATGTTATTTTAATAACAAATTTCCACTTAAGTTTTCCAAAGTTTATGAATCATGTTGCCTCCTTTCTTCCCTTCCTTCTCCTGGAGTTGACAAGCAATTCAATCTGGGTTATACATATATTATCACACAAAATTTACTTCCATATTATTAATTTTTGTAAGTGAATAATTTTATAAAACCAAAATCCCAAATCATATACCCAAATAAACAAATGGTGTATCATATGTTTTCATCTGTATTTATACTCCAACAGTTTTTTCTCTAGAGGTAGATAGCATCTTTTTCATAAGTCCCTCAGAGTTGTCCTGGATCATTATATTGCTGTTAGTAGCAAAGTCTTTCACATTTGATCTACAATATTTCAGTTACTATGTATAATGTTCTCCTGGTTCTGCTTATTTCACCCTGTATCAGTTCACTTAGATCTTTCCAGGCCCTTCTGAAATCATCCTGTTCATCATTAAAGGAGGGGACTTTAAAGGGGCAAGAGCAGGATGGGGTATATTCTAGGTGTGGGGAATGCAGAAGTATAAGAGATGGCATGAGGAGTTTGGGGAACAATAGTCAGTTTGTGTTGCAGCTAGAGTATCCCTGAAGGAGAAATAACAGATGATCAGTTGGATGGCTACTGTGGGACATGTGGAATTCTATATAAGACAAAAGAAGATCAACAGCATGTTGGTTTGATACTCTAGAATAGAGTATCAAGCATGCAACCCAAAATACTCTGAAATACAATCCAAATCAGATTAAAATGTGATGAGGAAATAGTTTGACAAAAGAAATAAGAATACAAGAAAACATTGATAATGGTACTTAAAAAAAACCCTTACCTTTGTCTTAGAATCAATACGTTGTATTGGTTCCAAGACAGAAGAACAGTAAGGGGTAGGCAATTGGGGTTAAAGTGACCTACCCAGGATCACACAGATAGGAAATATCTGAGCCTAGATTTGAACCTAAGACCTCTGACTCTCAATCCACTGAGCCACCTAGCTGTCCCTGTAAATATTACTTTTAAAATAAAGTCAACATGCAATCCACAGAGATCCTTATGTACAGATTAGTGGTCCTTGTTTCTATTTGAATTTGACATCACTGCTTTGGGGATGGAATAGACAAAGATCATGGAGAGAGAAAAGATTTGAGATCTATCCATGAGATTGCAGATCCACTGAAATATTTATAGTTTACAAAATGAAGACAATATACTGAGATAATTACTCTGAACTCTAGAATTCTTTTTAATGTAGCCTGAGATTTAATTAGCTTTTTAAAAAAAGCTTTTGCATCTTACTGTTACATCTTATTGATCTTGTGGTCCAGTCAAATCATGGGTTGTTTGTGTTTTTTTAACATGAGTTGCTGTCAGACTAAATTCCTCCCTTTCTTTATGTGAGCTATTGATTTTTTGAAACTTAATGCAGTACTTAACACTTATCCCTATTAGATTTTATCTTGTTTTAGATTTAATTAGATTTCAGACAAAGCTTCTTGCTTTCTGTACTAATTTTGCATCCTGATTCCACCACCCATCCTATTAGCTGATTCTCCTAGCATTGTGTGGCTTGTATATCATCATCTAAGCTACTGATAAAAATATTGAGCAGGAAGGAATGGAAAGATATGCCATCAGAGACTTAGTTTTATATTGAATCAATACTTCTTGAAACAATTGTTTAGCTATTAATCTAACCTAATTTAGGTGGTATAAAGCTCATACTTTTCTGTCTTGTCCATATGAATATATTAAAACATTTTAATCAAATGCCTTGTTAAAATCAAAATACCATATGATTATAGATTTTTTATCTAGTAACCCTTTATTAGCCTTTTACAAAAGAGAAATGATATTTCACCATGATTTTTTCCTTGCTGACCATTCTGGAGCTTGGTGATCGCTACTTACATACACAAACATTTACTATTTCAATTTGGATTTTTTCAGAAATGGATGTGAGTTTATTAGAAAATAAATACTTTTTCCATATTTTAAAAATTCAAACAGTTGTCTTTTTTCTCGTATTCTTGAACCTTTGCAGCTGACTCTTCACTCAACAAGCAGAACTAGGTGTACCGACAAAAATGAAATGGTCCCTGTAGTTGATGAATTTACATTTGATTGGTTGAGACATTTGCCTGTAGAAGCAGAGGAGGAAGTGCATCCAAGACATGAGAGATAGCCCAAGTAAAGGTAGGTAGAAGGTTGGTGGAATGTCATGTAGGAGAAACATCAAGAAGGCCCATTTAGCTTAATATTAGTTTTGTGTAAAAGGAAATAACATATAATAAGGATTATACAAGAAGTTGGTTCTGTGATGTGTTAAAGGCCAAATAGAGAAGTTTTTATTTGGAATAAGCAGCTAAGTAGGACAGTGTAAGAAGTATAGGCCTAGGAGTCAGGACCTAGAGTCAAATCCTGCCTCAGATATTTACTAACTGTGTGACCATGGGTGAGTCACTTAACCTCTGTCTGTTTCAGTTTCTTCATCTTTAAAATGGGGATAATAATAGCACCTACCTTCCAGGGTTATTGTCATGATAATGGCATACTATATGTAAAACACTTTGTAAATCTTAAAGGATTCTATGAAGTCTTGCCATTACTAATAAAACATCCCTAAAGTTTAATGAGTAAGTGGGGTGACATAGTCTGACTTAGGTTTCAGGAAAATCACTGTGTCATCTGTATGGAGGGTGGATTGATGGAAAGAGACTTGGGGGACACCAGTTAGTAGTTTTTCCAGGAATTCAGATGAGAAATGATGAGCACCTGAACTGGATTGGTCATGATGTGAGTGGATTGGAGGGGGACATTCCAAAAAAAATTTTTGAGAACATCTAATCTAAGCAGTTTCAGACCATGTTTCACCTTCTATCGGACTCATGGCCTTCTTTAGCATCTAATTATTAGTCCTAGGCTGTACTAAATCTCCCCAATCCTCATTTATTTGGAAACAATGATCAAATCAATACAATCATTGCTACCTGAAAGAGCTTGACCGTTTTACTGTCTTACATTTACACTCAACCTCCCTACTCCCCACAACCATTACCATTATTCCCCTTTATATGAGGTTTATTTTTTTTCTATTGGAAGGTAAGCTCTTTGAAAGCAGACAGACACTGGATAACTTTATTTTTATATCCTCAGTCTATGTGCCTAGAACATAGTAGACATTTAACAAATACTTTTTTGTTCATTTTTCATTTATTGATTCATTCTATTCTGGTGTAGAGCAACATAATTGCCATGGTGAATGTGAGCCTCTCAATACTTATTTTTCTTTTAAATAATATCTTTAACAATACCACCCTTTGGTTTAAGAGGCAAAGTTGGAGTTGAGTGGTTATGCCTTTCCAATATGTTATTTCTCTCAAGCAATAGCCCTATTCATTTCTTATTATTCTTCCAACTTAAAAGCCCCCTTTTTATTGCCTTTAACATTTTCTTAGCCTCCGCCTATCTAAATACTAAAATCTAAATCCTTTTCACAGTTCTTATTCCCCTTTCACCTGTTTTCAACAATTGATTTGGTTGACTATCCCCGCCTCTAAAAGTTTCCTTTCCCCTTGATTTTCATCACATTGAACTATACTCATTTTCTTCATACCTCATTGATTACTCCTTAATTAGAAATTGCCTGGGTCTAGGAGAGGCTATGGGTTTGCAGCTGAGTTACAGCAGGTATTTTATCATATATCACTCATTGCTTTTATAGGTCAAGAGTAAAATTCTACAAGTAGTTGAGTAAATTCTGTCCCTTCGTAGCCCTTTTCTTCTCTTGTTCCTTAAATCTGGCCATTCCCCAGGTTTCTGCCCTCATATCTCTTCTTTTATGTCTTCATACTTTCTCCCTTGCTAATATATGTGCTTCAATGGCTTTAGTGATCACTTTTACATCAACAAGCCCCAAATATATACAGGATTACTTGGAGATAATTCAGGTTTGTTTCCAGACCACTACAATAAAGCAAATATCAAAATAAAATGAATCACACAATTTTTTGGTTTCCTAATGCATATAAAAGTTATGTTTGCACTATACTGTAATCTGTTAAGTGTGCAATAGTATTACGTCTAAAAATGTAGGTAAACTTTTTAAAAAAAATTGGCTGTAAGACTGGGCAACTCACTTAAACTCTGCCTCAGTTTTCTCAACTGTAAAATTGGAGCCTACTTTTCAGGGTTGGCAGAAGAATAAAAGGAGATAATATTTGTAAAGTACTTTGTAAATCTTAAAGTGCTATATGATCCTAGTTGTTGTTATAAAATGCTGTTGTTATAACATGTTGCCTTTTAAAAAGATAAATACTTGGAGGGCAAAGTATGGTTTCATTTCCTACATTAACAATTGTACGGTATGTATAAACCTTGCACTTAGCAGCAGCTCGGTAAATATTTGTTGAATTCTGAGATTTATCCTTCCTGGACAATATTTTTATAGCTCCATGTCCCTTTTTTCTCTTTTTCCTTGGTTATATGGCTGTCTCTAACTTATAGAGCAGTGATGGGCAAACTACCACCTGCAGACCAGATGTGGCCCCCTGAAATGTTCTATCCAGCTGCTATTCCTAATCTGACAAATACATTGAGTAGGATACAATACAATGAAACTTTGGAAGAGTTGCCTTAGAAACAGACTGACAGATGAGCATTTCCTTTCCTTTGGCCCCCTCTTTAAAAAGTTTGCCCATCACTGTCCTAGAGTCTTTGGTGTAAGTCCTGTTTAAATGTGACCTTATCAATGAACTCTCTATTTGACACCCTAGGTTCTTTAGCTGCCTCATTTTCATTGGTTTTATTTACAATTGTCCAGACAGAATTTTATTTTTAAGAATTTTTCTTTCATCTCTGACAGTCTCCATGAGACTCTTTGGACACTGAGTCACACTTAATTTTTTCTCAGATTTTTTTTGAATTTTCATGGCCTGTATTGATGCTTTTATTCCAAATGAATCTTTACCATATAAACTGTGTTTTCTGATGTTGCATTACTTAGTCACAGAATTTGAGAGATGGAAGGGACCTCAGAAGGATCATCTAGATGTCTGACCAATATCTGAAAGAAACCCTGTCATAAGGTACCCAACATGTAGTTATATAACTCCTGCTGGAAGATGCTCCAAAAGGGAGGAACTGTTTCCATTTCTGAACAGCTTTAATTATTATGAAGATTTTCATCAACATTTAATTTAAATTTGCCTATTCACAGATTCTACCTAATATCATTCCACATTAATAGTATGAGATACCTCTATCAAAAAAGCTTCACTAAAATCTTGGTAAACTACATGTAGAATATTCTTTATTCTACTAATTTAGGAATCCTAAAAAAAGGAAAGGAAATGAGGCTACTTTGTTCTTTCACTTTATTTTAAAATATTTTTCCATGTTTCCATGATTCATTTTCTTTCCCTCTCCTCTTCCCTCCCCTGTCTCAGAGCCAACAAGCAATTCCATTTGGGTTGTACAAATGTTGCCACTTGATACCTATTTCCATATTATTCAATTTTTGCTATAGAGCAAATTTTTAAAGCCTAAACCCCAAATCACATACCCATATGTATATCACATATATGTACATATGTGATAAGTGATGTCATATGTTTTGCTTTTGCATTTCTACTCTCATAGTTCTATCAATGTGAATAGTATTCTTTTACATAAGTCCTTCAGGAATGTCCTGGCTTGTTGGCATAGCTACTAGTAGCAAAGTCCATTACATTGGATTTTTCCAGTGTTTTACTTTCTGTGTACAGTGTTCTTCTGGTTCTGCTCATTTCACTCTGTATCAGTTCATTGAGGTTCTCCCAGTTCGTATGGAAAGCCTCCAGAACATCAATCCTTGAGCAATTCCATTGGGTTGTACATGTATCATTGTTTAAAACCTATTTCCATATTATTAATATTTGAAATAGAGTGATCATTTAAAGTCAACATCCCCAATCATATCCCCATTGAACCATGAGATCAATCACATTTTTTCTTCTGCATTTCTACTTCTACAGTCCTTTCTCTGGATGTGGATAGCGTTCTTATAAATCCCTCAGTATTGTCCTAGATCATTGCAAGAAATACCCTGTTCTTGAAGAAGATGCTCTGGGTCTTTGCAATCCCTACTTCTAGATTTTTGTCAACCAACTCTTTAAGGAACATTTCTAGGATTTTCCTGGGTATCAAAGTCAAGTTCCCATGGCTTTTAGTTATCAGATTCTTTTCTCTCCCCTTTTTTTGAAAATCGGAACACTATTTGTCCTTTTCCAATCTCATGCCAACTCTCTCTTCAATGAACTTTTAGAAATCACTGGTGGTGGCACAGCATTCACATTTTCTAGTTCTTTCAGGACCTGAGTATGCAGTTGATCTAGGCTCCATGATGAATTCAATTAGCTGCTTTCAAATTGTCTCCTTCATACAGAACGAATTCTGCTGATATTAATGATATCTGTGCTTTCTTTCACTAAGTTCCTATTGTATTTATTGCTTGTTCATCCATTTAAGGTCTTTATTACAAAGTATCTAGTTCTCTAATTGTTTTATGCATGTCATAGTCTCTTCAAAATATCACAAACCCCTTGGAACAAAGACCCAAGTAAGGGCAAGATAAAATTTAAAACTTATGAGTTTTAGACAAAAACTCTATTAAGCTTCCGTTTTACTTGATAAACTTCCAGAGAACATGGGTGCATTTATAGTGCTAGACCTGAAGTCATGAAAACTTAAGTTCAAATCTTTCCCTAGACACTCAATTTAAAAAGGTAGATAAACACTAAAAGTATATTTCATGGGTAAAATTTTAAAGAGGTATGATCTAGCCCTGTTTTAAGTAGCACTGCAATTGGTAACCAACTATATTAATTTTTGTAAACTTTAAAGTACTATACAAACATGTTAAGATTACATGTTATGGAGTTTTTTTGGATACTGCCTGTTTAAGCATCTCTGTTTGCCTCATTTTTCCATCTATAAAATGAGGGGATTTGACTCAGTAGTCTCTATGGTTTCTTTTAACCCTCCAAATCTATGATCCTCTGATTGATTCCAGGAACTTTAATTTTAGTTGCTATGAAAATTAAAATTTTTCTTTTACTGATACTACCTTTCTGAAAATAAAATTTGAAATGAATTGCAAAGTTGATTTTTTAATGCCAGTCTGAGAAATTACTAATACACACTTTTAAGTATTGAAAAATTATGAGTGTATTCATATTATAAAAATTTATATTCACCAGCTATTTTCATCATTAGGAACAAAGATACTTCACTGAAATGGATGATAAGAAGAAAAGGCACAAAAAAAGACTTTCTTCTCATATTCGCCTTCGTCCACTGGATTCAGATGCCTTACGGTTCATGATGAAAAAGAAGGTGTATTTTGAAGATACTGATAATCAAAGTAGAGATGTTATTTCACCAGTAAGAAATTCTTCTTTTTGAAATTATTAATTATTGATATAGCTCAAGTATATTATAGTATTTTCTTATCATATACCCAAATTAAAGTAGTTGCTAGAAAAGAAATTATGTACTAAGATATAAAAACATGTCCTTTAATGTGAAAAGTTCTTTATAATTTAAATGGCAATCATTGGAAATTAGAAGTACCCAAGGGTTACTATGATTTTCCTGATTTATTTTAATTTATTTCAACATAAATAAAAATAAGAGTAATAAAAAGATATAAGGAAAACATTTCTCTAAGGACCTGTTAGATGAGCTTATTTTTTTTCCAGTTTATGGCTCTTTTCTAATAATCTTTTAGGATAATTGTAGAAACCCATTAAACACATTTAGGTTAATGGTTGTATATTTCTTCCTTTTTTTAAAAATCCAAACTTTGTCTTGGGGTGTCAACGAAAGGTGTTTAGGCTACTGTTAAATTTTCACAAACCTATACTCATGGGTTGGAACATATAACGATCTCAAGGCACCCTTTGGGTACACGTTCCTAAAATTATAGCTCATAAGTCCCCACTGAGAATTTAACCTTAATAGTCAGTCAGTTGCCCTAATTAGCTCATTTACTAAAATGGCAGAGCATGTATAGAGGTAAGTAACAACATCTCACAGATACCCATAACATCAGTAGGAAAAGTAGGTTCATACATAGAATATCCTAGAAGAGACACACACATAGGGAACACATACTTCTGTCACTGTAAGACTTCAATATAGTTTTTCTTCTTATGATGTCTTCATGTTGCTCCCCCTTGGCAAGTCATTCAGCTACAATCTCTGAGTCTGCTCCCCAATACAGTTCAATGCTTTAGGCATGCCCTCTGCCACATAATTCATTCCCAATAGGATTAGTTGTTCTACTGCAAAGTGCCATTACTGAGAGTCAGGGGAGGGGATAAGTGTGCAATCCTTTGCTCTCCTAAAGGTGAGAAATGATGCCCTCTCAAGGTCTAGGTTCTTCTGTAGTTGGTTCTATTCTAGATTGCTAAAGATAACTACATAGAGAGAATGTCTGCAGAGCTGCCTTGGTTGCTATTTAAAGATCAGCAGGGATGAGTAAGACCCTTCAGGCGACCAAAAGATACCTCCAAATGAAAAAAGAAATATCCCTCCTTTTTAAGTTTTAAGTTGCAAATGGGCCACTTCCAATTTATACTTTCTATATTCTGGGAAATGAATCATTTTGTGATACATTCAAGGTATCATATCCTTGAGAAGGTTTGAGGTGATCCATTCAAAATCTGACAGGGAAGCACCCTTTACAAGGTGTGAATACAATTGTTCCAATTCTGAAAAGGGTGACCAAAACTTAAATTTCTTTATCTCTTTTACTTGATTCTTGTATTTTGCAATTTTATTAAAAAAGCTGGTCAGATGCAGTTGATCAACTCAGTCCACCTTTCCTTTTATAAATGCTTAAAAGGCTTTAATAATGTGTTCTAGAATTTTTTCCATGGGTAGAAGTCAAGTACACTGTCAATAATTTACATATTTTACTCCTATCTTAAAAAAAAAGTAGGAGCAATATTTGCTCCCTTCCAGGCTCCTTCACTACAGTCTACTGAATATCACTTTCAGGTTTAATAGCATATACAATGCTTACATTTGTAAGTTTTTCAGTTTAGGACTCTAGGATGCATTTTGTTTTGGTCTGGTGATTTCGACATTAAAAATAGGAAGGCACTTTTTAATCTCCTTGTTTATCTTTGGTTTCTACCCTTCTCATAATCTTTTTAATTCTATTTTCAGTATATAGATTACTATTGAATTGAGAGTTTTTACCTAAATAATTTACTTTCTTGATTTAATTGGGTTATTGAATTTATTTCTGAGTCTTCCCTCTTTTCCCTATCTTGTCTGTTCAGAAGCTATTCTAAATCTCTTCTTTCCTCAAGCCTTCCACATCTTCCCCTCTATTCACCCAATCTTGCCTGAGAGTCTTACCATCTTTATTAGAAAATCAAAGTCATTTACTGTGAACTCACTCATCTCCCTTTCTCTTCTCTTCAAAAACTCCTTGACTTTCTCCACTCCCTCTTTATTTCATTCTCTGAAATGAAGCGACTCTTCTCTTTGCCAAGGACAACTTTCTTATATGTGTCCCCTCTTGTCATTTCCAGCATATTTTCTTCTCAGTCACTCACCCTCATCTTATCTTTAATCTTTTCCTATTTACTAATTTATGCCCACCTTCCTTTTTTTTAATTTTGAGGATTTCATTGTTATTGATATAAATATACACAAAATAAGTAAGTGAGACTAATGATGTGGGAAAGCCACCACAGCAAAACCTGGTTATAGCAATGATGATACAAGAGAATCTACTTGTTTTCTTTTGCCAGGGACAAGTCTACAAAAAGTTAATGGACTCCAAGAAGGTTCTCTCATTCTGTCTCTGCCTTCCTGACTATCTTTTGGATATGTGTCTCTGTCTCTTAAATTTTAAGTTTATTTACTTGCTTGTTACATTAAAAATCCCAGGACACCCCTTCCCTCCCTTCCCTGCTAATTTCTATTGATCATTTCTCCCTCTGGAGGTAGACATTCATAAGTTATTCTTCAAAAAATGTTTTTGTTACTGTATGTAATGTTCTCTTGATTCTGTTCATTTCACTCTTCATAGTTTCATTTAGGTTACCCTCCTGCCTTAAAATATTCTCCTCTTTCACTTCTTAGGCAAAAACAAAACAAAACAAAAATCTTCGCTAGATCTTAAATCTATTCCATCAATCTAGATTCCTGTATTTTTCCTTCCTTTTTCAGTCAAATTTATTTAAGTTTGTTAAGATGGTTAAAAGCTATCTACTCATATTGACTCTACTTTTCCTCCTCTTTTCCTCCTTAACTCTTTGTAGTCTGGCTTCTGATCTCATCCCTCAACTAAAATAAGTACAAAAATAACAAATGATTTCTTAATTGCCAAATCTTTGCTCAGTTTTCATAATTTTTTAACTCTGCTGCAGTTGACACATGACCACCTTCTCACCTTGTGAATTCTTTCCTCCAGTTTTTTTATGATTTGACTATCTTCTAGCAATTCTATCTGTCTTATTATTCTTTTTTTTAAACCCTTGTACTTCGGTGTATTGTCTCATAGGTGGAAGATTGGTAAGGGTGAGCAATGGGGGTCAAGTGACTTGCCCAGGGTCACACAGCTGGGAAGTGGCTGAGGCCGGGTTTGAACCTAGGACCTCCTGTCTCTAGGCCTGACTCTCACTCCACTGAGCTACCCAGCTGCCCCCTCTCATTATTCTTTTTGATGGATCAACTTCCCCATCAGTGCAGGTGTAGGTGTTTCTCAGAGCTCTCTCCTAGGTCTTCTCCTCTTCAACTTTCCTCCTTTCTGCTTAGTGCCTTCACCAGCTCCTTTTTGTTTAATTAACATCTTTATGCAGGAACCCACAACCCATATACCCAGTTGCATGCTCTCCTCTGAGTTTGCCCCACATAAGAAACTACCTATTGGGCATTTTCTGAAGACATCTTAAGTTCAGAATACCCAAAATAGAACTCATCTTCATTTTTCACAAACCCATCCCTTTACTTAACCTCTCTATTTCTATTGAAGGCATTCTAATTCATTCATCAACCGGGGTATTGCCCCTGACTTCTCATTCTCCCTCAGTTCTCATATCTAGTCATTTGCCTAATTTTGACATTTCTTTACCCACATCTCTTACCTCATATCTCTTGTCTCTCCTCATGCAATTAACGTCTTAGTTCTGGCCTTCCTTACCTTTCACCCAACCTATTACAGTGGCTTTTAAATTGTTCTGCCTGCTTCAAGTTCTTTCCCCACTCCAGTCATCATCTGCTGATGTCATTCACTCCTCATACCACTCCCCCATTAATAAAACCCTGTGACTCTCAATTGCTTCTCAAATGAAATATAGATTTTCTTTAGCTTTCAAAGCCCTTCAAACCAACCTACCTCCCCAGCCTCATTATTCCCTTTTATACACTCTACAGTTTAGCTAAACTGGCATTCTCTCTATTCCATATATATAGCACTTCCCCTCATGTCCCTCTCCTTTTAAAAGGCAAAGCTTAAATTGCACCTTCTATTTTTTTATGATCCCTCCAAATGCTAAGTCCTTTCATAACTCATATGTAGTTGGCTTCTTTCTCTTTATTTGTCTAGGTATACATACAAATGTATAAGCTATGTCTTCAGTACATAAATTCTTTGAAAGTACTCATTATTTCCTTCCTTGTATTTGTATCCCCAGTATTTATCCTAGTGCCTGCACAAAATTTATTAAATGCATATTGATTGATTTATCTGAGGAGGCAGATAGATGGTAGCAATAATCCATTATTGAGTTTTGGAAAGGGATGAGCAAGGACAGAATCAAGGAGATAAAGTATTTGGGTATAGAGTACACTTGAACTTCTTAAAGATAGATTAAAGATTGGCCTTCTTTTTCTCATCCTTAAATGGAATACTCACAGCCCAAGAGATAAACCCCTAAATTTCAAGTTTTAGGGAATAAGGGCTGCAAAACTCTCTTGACTATTCATATAGACATGTTCTTAGAATGGAAGAAACTCAAGAGTTACCAAAGCCAGAAGTTGGAGCTACTTTGTGCTGAGTAGTACCAAGCACCCCAGTAGTTAATATTTGCATCTTGGTTTTTATAATTTTTTGTATTTTGGAGCCTTTCTTCATCTTGGGCACCATTTCCTCTATAGTCTTTTCCTTTATCTGTAAATGTGCCCATTTCTTGGCAGTAGAGCTGGGCACAAACACACCCAGGGCAGTTTAGGGATACAAATACCAGAACTCTTTTGACTACTATTCTCAAAGGGAACACAGCAGAATTTATTGGAAAGTACCCAGAGCTGCTGATTGTTGTAATTGCCTTACCAACAAACTTTCTCTTACTCTTCTCTTACTCCTTCTTTAATATAATCTCTATTTCATAACTAAAATAGCCAATTTTGTTCAAAAGGGAAAGAAGGAAAGAGAATAAGCATTTATACAACCCCCAGTATGTGCTATACACTGTGCTAAGTGATTTTACAATTATCTCATTTGATTCTCACAATAATTTATTATTATGCTCATTTTATAGTTGAGGAACCTTAGGTAAATGGAAGTTAAGTGACTTGCCCAGCGTCACACAGCTAGTAAATATCTGGGGTCAAATTTGAACTCATATTTTCCTGACTTCTGGCCAAGGAATCTATCCAATGCTTCTTTCTTCTTAGGATACAGATAAAGTTAAATGAACAATGATCAAGTCCACCTTCTCAAATGACCAGATTACGATATTTTTTAACATTCATTTTGATAGCTCATAACTTAAATAATCTTAAATGAGAACTTGAATATTCTAAAGGCTTTTAATTATGTTGTTATAATTACTTATTAATCATACATTTAAACTCTTTATACACAATTCCTACTAAGAGGAGTATTGCTCTACTTACTTTGGGACCTTAAGAAATCATAGGAGAGTGGCTATGATGGAGAAAGTTTTTTTCAATCTTGATGGAGAGGGGCCCATTATGTCCATGGCTTCTAGTTCTATGCAGATTTCTTTAGAACTTCTCTGCCCATAAGGAATTTGGGAGGGGTGGTCACTTCATCTTTTAAGGATTTACGTAGTTTATTTTTCAGTCCCTGTTTGACCATTCATGGCCCATTTGGGGTTTTCTTAGCAAAATTACTGGAGTAACTTGCTATTTCCTTCTCCAGCTCATTTTACAGATGAAGAAAATGAGGCAAAGAGAGTAAAGAGACTTACCCAGAATCACATAGCTAGCAAGTGTCTGAGGTCTGAACTCAGGAAGATGGCTTCTTGGCTCCAAGTCCAACACTCTATCCATCACACCACCTAGCTGTCCTTAAGTGTTTAAAGGGCTATTAGGTCAAAGAGAGGGAAGGTTACTCTGTGTTACTCAGGGTAAACTCCAAGCAATGGATAATAATTCTAGGGAGTCAGTTTCCATGCAATATATGAAAGAAATTTTTAACTATTAGAGGTATCCAACAATGAAATAAACTATCTCATGAAGTAATGAGTATACCAACACTGGAGTTATTCAGACAGAGATTAAATGGCCATATATTGCATACTGTAAAAGGAATTTTTTACATTAAATGAGTGGTTGGACTGGGTGATCATGAAGGTATTTTCTAATTCTAAATTTCTAGAAAAAGAGTTATATATATTGAGTTCCATTTTACATACTAATGATTAGAATCATCTAATTTTATCAGAAATGATAAATTCCTTTGTGTCTACATTTTAAAAGTGAAAAGAAAACTTGTCTTTCTGCAGCCACCTCAATTGAATCGTTTTCAAAAAGTTTCAGATATGTATCTCGACTTAAAAAAAAAGAAAGCTATCCACAAAGTGGAATCCAAGCCAAAAATAAGGTAATGATGAAGTTGTAAAATAAGTATACTTTTGTCTTTTAAGTGAACTCAAAAGCAAAATATCACTAATTTGGAAAAATTAAGATGAGGTAATACTATTCTGACTAGGTAAAAAGTTTGCATTAGAGAATATTTTTGATGAAATATAGTTTTATTACTTTTGAGCATAGTATATATTAGTCTGTCACTATTTATTATATGCCTACAATGGAGCAGGCACAATGCTAGGCTGTGGGAGGGTAAAGAAAAAGTTACTACTCTCTAGGAGCTTATAATCTATTGGGAAAAGACAACCCACAAAGGAAGATGAAAAGCAGTAGGAAGGTGCCTGGTATAGGAGCATTATGTAGAAGGCTAAATGAGTCCAGCTGAATGCAAAGTCAAGATTCTCAAAAACTAAGATGTAAATATTTGTCAATAAGCAAAGCTATTGTGCATAAAATAAAACACATATTTCTCAGCCTGGAATATAATGCCCTCCACAGTCTTTTTCGCAATTACCACCTTTGCAGTTTTATTTGACACTCTTCTTTGTCAATTCTCTTTTTGGCCAAACTGGACTTAGCCAATTATTTTTTGAACTTCATATTCCTTACATGCATTGACTTAATATATTCCTGGAAGGCATATTCTCTTCAATCTCAGTCTCTTTGTCTTCCTTCTAGGCTTTCCTCTAAGGTCAACTACCCCCTGAAGCCTTCTTTGATCATTGTATGAATTATTTCTTTCTCCTTCCTCAGTTTACCTTGCACCATATTTATTTGTGTACATATGTCCTCCTGATAAATTTCAAGCTCTCAGAAAGAAAAACCTTTTCTTTTTGTATTCTTGCAGTTAAAAAGAGCTTAAAAACATATGCTTTGAAATGAATCAAAATCTATAAGAAAATGTTCTAATGTATAGGTGTGAAATAATAATGTATCATAAATTTAATGGCTCTCAGGTGCCATGGTAGATGCAACACTGCTCCTGGTTTCAGGCAAACATGAGTGCAAATCTAGCCTTAGACACTTATTGAGGCTATGTGACCCTGGGCAAGTCTTCCCATTTCCTCAACTGTAAAATGGGGATAATAACAGTACTGAGCTCCTTAGGTTATTTTGAGGATAGAATGAGATAGTATTTATAAAGTCCTTAGTACTGTAATGCCTACTGGATAAACATTTGCTTAACTATTACATACCAGCTCTTGTTAGACTACTATAGCTTAGCCTTTCTCCCTAGGTTTTCATGTCACTGCTCTCTCATTGTTCTTCCAACTGTCTGACCATAATCATAACAACTTCTTTTGCAGGATTATTGTCTTTTTTCTACCTCTTATTGCATGGTTTTATACTGAAGCTCTAGGGGTCCCCTTCTCTTTCTTTGTACTCTCTCCCAGGGAGCTCATCAGTTTCTGTGGGTTGAACTATATCTCAAAGTAGTTGACTCCTAGACCTATATTTCTACTCCCAGTGTCCCTCCTGAACTTCAGCCTTGACTTTTGGATATCTTCAACTGGAATAATGTATCCAGAGCATCTTACCCCCCTTCTTCCATCCACCTCTTTTCCTATTTCTGTTGAGAATACCACTCTCTTTTCGGTTACCCAAGTCCAAAATCTCGAAGTCATCCTTGACCCTGTCTCCCCTGGCCCTTTCTCCAATCAATGACTCCAGTGTTTCTGTCTTACTCTCAGGATCAAATATAAAGTCTGCCGTTTGGCTTATCAAGTCCCTTCCTAAACTCCCCACCACCACCACCCACCTTCTGAGTAAGTCTTCTTACACTTTAACCCATCTCTGTATGCTCATCAGTCCAGCAACACTAGGCTCCTTGCTACTCCTGGAACAAGACACCCCCTTTCACAAACTCTGAGCATTTTTATTGGCTATCTTCCCATGCCTGACATATTCTTTCTCTTCCTTGCTGCCTCCTGGTTTCCCTGTATTTCTTCAAGTCCCAGCTAAAATCCTGCCTTCTATAAGAAACCTTTCTCAGTGATTCATGTTAGTGTCTTCTCTATGATTATTTTTATATATACAAGATCTATCTTATTTGTAAATAATTGTTTCCATGTTGTATCCCCTATTAGATTATGAATGAATTGAACACAGGGACTTCTTTTACCTTCATTTGTATCCCCAGCCCTTAGAACAGTGCTTTGCAGAGAGTAGGATTTTAATAAATGTTTATTGATTGATTGACTCTTACCTATTTCTCACTTATTTCTAGCCAGTGGCTATCTTTTTGTCAGTTCTACCTTAAATATGCTGCTTATATGTGTCTCCATTCTCTTTACTCCTATATCCCTTATCACCTTTCCCCTGGGCTATTTCAGTAGCCTTCTAACTGGGTTCTTTGCCTCCATCTCTCTCCTTTCCAGTACTTGAGCTGCCCAATTAATATTCTTAAAGTACATATCCAATCATGTCATTTCTCTACTCAAGAAGCTCCTAGAGCTCCCTCTTGTGTTTAGAAGAAAATATTAGTTTATCTTGTCAGCTTTTAAAACTGGTAGCAACTTTCCCAAATTCAGTTAACTTTTCCAGGTTTACTGCAAATTACTTTGATTCATGAATTCTAAATTCCAGCCAAAACTGACTGCTTAATGTTTCCTAAACAAGGAATTCCATCTTTACTGCCTGGGCTTTGGCTGGGCTTTCACTCCCTCTTCTTCTTCCCTTCATAGTATCACTCACTTCCTTCTAAATTCAGCTCAGGTGCCGTTTAATCCTGTAAACTTATTTTGATTCCATCAGGCAACAGATGCCCATATCCATAAATTATTTTTGTATATTTTATATTGCCTCATCTGTGTGCAATATATTTCTGCCAATCCAGTGTAACTGCCTCATTGAGAACTGGCACTAAATTGTTTTGTCATTATATCCTCAGCTCCTAGAACACAGTAGGTACTTAATAAATGCTGCTTAAGCCTCATTGAATTGAATTGAATTGAATTTTTCCTTCTGTTTTCTTCAACTTTATGTACCCAATGACAGATGTCATGTCCTACTTGAGTCTTCTCTAGGCCAAACATCTCAGTTCCTTTAACTAATTCTCATATGCCAAGACTAGAAGCCCTTCTCTGGGCACTACCTAGTTTATCCACATATCTTTAAAATTGCAGTACCCAAAGCCCTACACCTAAAATCTGAAAAGAGTGTAATTGAAACCATCTCCCCTTTATATCTTGAAATAGCACCTCCCTTAATAACAGCTCAATAGGTCGTTGGCTATATTCCATATAAGAGGTAATCAAAACCTGAGCTCAGGGATGGTCATTTGAATGTCAAGAAGATGTGACTGAGAGGTATAGCAAAGGAAGAACTAACAAGATTTGACAAAGGATTCGATGCCTGAGATTAAGGAGCTGAGGATGAATCTGAGGTAGGACCCCTAAGCCATAGGAGGTAGATGGAGCCCTCAAGAGAAATAGGGAAGTAAGGAGAGTTTGGAGAGGGAGGATAAAGAGAAAGAGTTCTATTTTGGATATGTTAAATGTGAAATACTGTAACTGCATTTCAGTTTGAGAGATCTAAGAGGTCATTGGTGCTACATGATTGTAGCTCAGAAGAGAAGAGATGATACCTCAGTAGAGATCTGTGAATCATCTGCATAGAGATGGCAGTTGAACCCTATGGTAGCTGATGCTATCACCAAAGGATATAGGGTGAAAAGAGAAGAGGGCCTGGGACAGATTTCTAGAAGATGTTCATAATTAGTGACTGTGACTTGAAGAACTGTTTTTTAGCAGAGAACCTAACGAATGGTAAGAAGAAGTACATCAGGAAAGAATCAGATAGCGAGAAGCCTAGCTAGAAGAGAGCATTCATCTATTTATTTATTTATTTATTTATTTATTTATTTGTTTGTTTGTTTGTTTATTTGATGTTTTGTTATATTAATTTTATTTTATTTTCAATATCATTTTATTATAAAAATATTTCCATGGTTACATGATTGGTGCTCTCTCCTTCCCCTTTTTCCTCTCCCCTCCCAGAGCTGACAAGCAATTCCACTGGGTGTTATACATGTATTATCATTCAAAACCTATTTCAATATTATTCATCTTTATAAGAGAGTAATCTTATAAAACCCCAAATCATATACCCATATAAACACATGATAAATCATATGTTTTTCTTCTGCATTTCTGCTCTCACAGTTCTTTCTAGAAGAGAGTATTTAGAAAGAATTGGCAATTGACATCATCAAAGGCTCATGGTAAGAGCCAGAAGAATGAGGATTGAGAAAAAGCAATTAGATATAGCAATTAAGAGAATAGCGATTTTAATAGTCATGTGAACAGTATGGAACTACAAAATGGAAGACGAGGGGGCAGCTGGGTAGCTCAGTGGAGTGAGAGTCAGGCCTAGAGACGGGAGGTCCTAGGTTCAAACCCGGCCTCAGCCACTTCCCAGCTGTGTGACCCTGGGCAAGTCACTTGACCCCCATTGCCCACCCTTACCAATCTTCCACCTATGAGACAATACACCGAAATACAAGGGTTTAAAAAAATGGAAGACGAGGGTTTTTTTCCCCTAGTCTTCACAACTCTCAAAGTTCCCCAAAAGAAGAATTATGTGCAAGAAGTATTAAGTACATTAAGGGAGACACTTGTTGTGCCTCAACGTATAGGATACTTAAAGAGTTAAGCTATTAAACTCCAAGGGCCCAGATATGACCTTTTTGTAGTGGGCTTGCTAAGGGCACTATTAGTATGGAGAAAGTTGCACTCAGTTTGTGAAAATACCTTGTGAAATACAGAGATTGCTTGAGCTCCTTAATGGTTGTGAGGTCTGCTGCAGGGTAGTTTGGAGTATCCACCTGTACATTTAAGGAAAAAAGCATATGAGCAGATATTCTATGTTTATCCATCTTGGTATTGCTGCAATGTGTTTTAACCTTCATGAGATCATTTGGCTATCGGGAGTATGTTTATGATGATAAAAAGTACCCCAGCTTACTGTCCAGATGTATTATGTAATATCGACCCAGTAATTCCCAGACATCATAATTTAAAGCAATAATTCTGCCAGAACAGTTCAAATAATGGTTTTAGTGCTCTCAAGGTATTGTACCTCTTGTCTTATCCAATGAATTGTCTTAGGCTATGCCTATGTGACCAGGTCACTTCCCAGCCATTTTATCACATTGGCTGTGTTCTGGATATCATCCTCATCTTCCTCCCCCAGAACCTTCGAATCTGTTCTGGGTTCTTTCTGCTCACTTAGGTGAACTTTCAACTTTTCTTGACCACTTCCTTACAGTGATCCCTTATAGCCTACCCTGTCCCCATCTGCTTTGCAGAAGTCCTCTATGGGTGATGTATGACTGTTTTTGAATATAAACTTCTTCAGGCATTGACTATCTTCCTTGCTTGTATTTGTATCCCCAGTATTTAGCATAGTGCCTGGCACATAGTAAACACTTTATAAATATTTTATTTATCCAGCTACCATAGACTAGGCCAGTAGTTCATGAACTTGTTGTTGTTTATGGCAAAACACTGTTCTTGGGCCTAAGCAATTATGGCTCCTTAGAGAAAGGAGACTCCAAAATGTACATTTGAAAGTGTAAGGCTCAAACTATTTGAAGGAGACAGGTGCTTGTGATTGCAAGTCTAAGTTCCATTCAGTTGCTAACAGAGCAGAAACTCCTCTTGTGCCTTGGAATATCCTTTGAGGACCACTGATTTAGTCTTTGATTGTGACACCAAGCTTTATTCACATTCTGTGATTCCCTCATGGCCAAGCCAGCTTGGGAGCCTATTTCCCTAACCTATTTTTGTAGTATGGCACTATTACTTTCAACTGAGTGCTGATTCCTAAATTGATTAGTTGTTTCTCCCGTTACCTTACTGACTTGAATCCATGGCTTCCTATTGATGACTTTGGTTTTACTCAATGTTATCTGATGTTTAACCTATTCCTCATCCTGGTACGGTACACAGCTGTTTGTCTGCTACAAATCTGCTTGGTTATCTTTTAGAGAAGCCCTGTTGACTTACCCAGATGTGTAAAAGTTTACAGGGTGGCTGCGCAGAGCTTGGTATCTGTTTCCAAAAATATTGATCTTGGGTCATGATAGTATTGAGGACCTAATAGTCATTACAAAGATGAAAATTCTTTCTTACTTCAGTTTCCTTTTCAATTATTTATATATTTATTTATTTGATTAATTGATTGATTATACAAAAAGCACTGGAAATACTGCTATAGAGGTTTAATAAAATCTAGTTTCTTAGTGATAAGGCAAACATATGACCCACTGGGTTCTCTGGTCACTCAGAAACTAGTTCCATCTCCTCAATTGCATGCTACTTTGTTGAAAAGATATTTGCCTCAAGAGACCAGAAAATTTTGTGGTAATCATGATACTTTTCTGGAAGAGTACTCTTACTGGAAGAAGTATTGAACACCTTATCGGAAGCAACATGCTTTTTAGTGAAAAGAACACTGACTTGGAAAAAAAGAGAACAACTGATTTTGACTTTTTGTTCTCCCAGTAATTATGTATCTGACTAGACCTCAGTTTTAAAAATTAAATCTGAAAGTCTTTTCTAATCTTGAAAATCTGTAGCAATAGAAAATAATATTTTGAGATGTAGATTTAGCATCTTTAATTTTATCTTTCCAGTTTGATTTTAAAGTCCTTGTGGTTTTGCCTTTGGAGCTCTGCCTGTCAAGATCCCCAAGCATCTTCTTAATTATTTATTACATAAATGGAAAGTCATGTGATGTCAGGAATGTTTAAAGGAATCATATAGATTTATCCTGGAGAAGACTAGGGAAAAACATCATACATGTCTTCAAATATTTGAAAGGTTTTAATATAGGAAAATTTTATTTCTGTGGTATTCCATAAGGCATTGAGGAAATTGGTAGCACAGTTGAGTGTTGGACTTGGAATCTGAAAGACTTAAGGCCAAATCTTATCTTAGACACTTACTAGCTGTGTGACCCCTAGGCAAGTCACTTAACTTCTGTTTGCCTCACTTTCCC
This sequence comes from Gracilinanus agilis, assembly GCF_016433145.1. Taxonomy (NCBI): domain Eukaryota; kingdom Metazoa; phylum Chordata; class Mammalia; order Didelphimorphia; family Didelphidae; genus Gracilinanus; species Gracilinanus agilis. The sequence continues at coordinate 134,015,683 of NC_058133.1, forward strand.
CAACTGTAAAATGAAATAATAGCATCTACCTCCCAGGGTGGTTGTGAGGATCAAGTTAACTAATATTTGTAAAAATGCTTTGCGCAGTGTCTAGAACATACCAGTGCTACATAAATGCTTATTCCCTTTCTTTCTCCTTACATAAAGATGGATAAGACTCAGTGGGTCAAAGATATCAAAAGTAGATTTTAGTTTAACATTAAGAATTTTTTCATGAATGTAAGCTTCCCCATAGTAGAATTGCTAGCATTAAGAGAAGACACATAAGGAAAGTGATTTGATTCTAACCCTGTACATAAATTTCATTTCCTTTCTCGTTGAATTGAAAAAATGTTTTTTAATCCACGCTTTTAAGATATTTTAATATACCTTTTCAATAGAAACCTTTTCCTTTGCTGATTTATATTGAATTGATCTTGAACAAACTCTCAATTTTTCTACATTGGTTACAACTTTAGTTTCTTGGTTTAAGGATACACCTCTAGTGGTCTTATGTCTTATTAAATACATAGATTTAACAGCTAAGTGAAGGCTAACCATTTAGTTGCAGTCAATAATCCAAAGTTTTGAGGTCTATAAATGTATGGACATGTCTTGTTTCTTTGTTTTTCTTGTTTATTTTTCACTTAGGCTGCATAATTTAGTGGGAAGAGCACAAGGAACAGCATGTTAGGAGATTACCATTCTTGGTCCCAGGTTTGCCACCATCTTGCTGTGTGACCTTGAACAAATCTTTTGTACTCCAGTTTCTTCATTCATAAAAATGAGATTAAGTTAGATCATCTTTAAAATTCCTATCAAATGTACATTTTCTAATAATGATAATTACTAAAAGATTAAAACAATCAGAATTGGATAATATTTCTTTGTTGTCATTTGATACATGCTTTTCAAATTTCTAGTCAAATATTCTAAAGGAAAGATATTTGAAATGAAATATGTTTTAATTTACAGTTTAGATATCTATTTTAATTTCTCTAAATTACAGACCATATGGAGTAAAGTTAATTGTACATTAAATTTATAAAAGCTATGTATTTAATTATAAATGAAAATCTTAGTTATTTAATTCATTATTTAATTACCTTCAATATTGTTTTCTCTGTTATTCTAGGATCTATAAAGCAGAAGAGGAAAAAGACCTAGATAAAGTGACCACAGAGTTTAGTCGGCTGGCTCACATTGCAAAAATAGATGCAGCACAAGAAGACACAGCTTTGTCTTCTCCACTAGGTTTGAGGTCTGAGCCAAGTCCTAGCTTTTCATCACATGGAACGGAACTTTCAGGCATGTCAATTTCTGCAATATTTTATGATGAGGAAAAGAAGTTTTACGGGATTTTAAAAAGGGAAATACAAATTAAATAGAATCTGAAATAATATTTAACTGGTGATTCTTAAGAATAGGTTCATAAAACCTCAATGAACTGATGCAGAGTGAAATGAGCAGAACCAGAAGAACATTGTACACAGAAAGTAAAATATTGTGGAAAGATTCAATGGACCTTGCTACTAGTAGCAATGCAACAAGCCAGGACAACCCTGAAGAACTTATGTAAAAGAATGCTATCCACATGGAGAGGAAAAACTATGGGAGTAGAAATGCAAAAAGCAAAACTTATGACATCACTTATGTGATTTGGAGTTTAGGCTTTAAAAAATTGCTCTATAGCAAAAAATTGAATAATATGGAAATAGATATCAAGTGACAGACAACATTTGTACAACCCAGTGGAATTGCTTGTTGGCTCTGGGAGTGGGGGAGGAAAGAGGAGAGGGAAAGAAAATGAATCATGGAAACATGAGAAAATATTTAAATAAAAAGAATAGGTTCATAAAGTACTTAAAGTATTAAGTCCATTTCATACCTCTTTTAGTAATCCTTAAATCATTTTCCTGTGCATGAAGTCAGACACCCTTCACTAGTCTTGAAGGAGCGAACACAGTGACAGGATCAGTCCTCAGGCTGAATCTGATTCCATTTTCCATTTTTGAGCTCTGCTTGGTTTTGTCTCCAGTGAACATCATGCCTTGGTCAGGATAAAATGATCCCCTAAAATCCCATCATCATTCTCATTGCCCCAGTTTTTGATACCCATCACCTTTTCAATTCCCTTAGTTGCTTCTCCACTCAGAAAGGAGGGCTGGAGGTTGGAACCTGCAAGTCACCCCCAAGCATTCCTTTATAGAGGGCTGGGATCTGAACTTGGCAGGTAACCATCCTTCTCCATCAGTGCTCCTGTTGTGTTGGTTTCAGGTCTATGGAATGTTACCCTCCTGTTTTGGTGATCCTCCCCTATTAGACTGTATACTCCTTGAGGGCAGTGACTTTCTTTTATAAAATTTTATTCCCAGCACTTAACACAATCCCCTAACACATAGTAAGTGCTTAATAAATATTTATTGAATTGAATTGATTCATACCTCATTCTTGCTTGTCTTTTCTCTCTAATCTATACTATATCTAGGAAACAAAGATAAAACTGTGGATCCATAGATCCAGGAAACATATACAGACTATATTTTTTCCATTCTCTTCTTCCAAGAAGTCACTAGCCTGTCATACATACTAATTAATAAGCATTTATGGAGGGGGAGGTAGGTGGCTTAGTGGATAAAAACCAGATCTAGAGATGAAAAGTCCTGGATTCAACTCTGGTCTCAGATACTTCCTAGCTATGTGACCCTGAGCAAGCCTCTTAGCCCCAGTTGCCTAGCCCTTATTGCTCTTCTGCCTTGGAACTGATACTTAGTACCAATTCTAAGATAGATGGAAAAGGTTTTTTGTTTTTGTTTTTAACCCAATATATTGAAATAAATTAATTTAGTTGTCTAGTATTTGGTAAGCTCAAAGATCTCAAGTAATGAGAGTAAAGACTAATTATTAGACAAAAGCTGGATAGCAGCCTGGCAGAAATTAGTCTTAGGCCAATATCATGTCGCCTATACAAAGATAAATTCTAAATGGATAAATGACCTAATTAGAAAAAGGACAAACTAGAAAAATAACAAAGAATTATATTTTAAGATCTATGGATAAGGGAAGAGTTCCTGGCCAAAGAAGGTACTGAGAGTCAAAGAGGATAAATGTTTAATTTTTGATTACATAACATTTAAAAACTTTTACATAAATCTGCAGCTAATATCAGGAAGGAAAATGCTGGAAAAAATCTTTAGCAGCAAATTCCTCTGCCAAAGGTTTCATTTCCACAATATATAAGAAATTAATTCAAACGTAAGAGACTTAGAGCCATTCTCCAATGATAAATGGTTTAAGGACATGAACAGGTAGTTTTCAAGGAAAGAAAGCTAAGATTGATTGCCATATTTTAAAAAATGTTACAAAATCACTAATAATTAGGAAAATGAAAATTCAAGTACAAAACATTAATGCATTTAAGTTCTACTTCATAACTACATCAGATTAGCAAAGCTAAAAAAAATATAAAATGACCAATTTATTGGGATAGGGAAAACATGTTAATTGTTTAATGTTGGTGGATCTTAGAATTGATTTAACCATTTTGGAAAGCAAATTGAAATTAATCCAAATAAGTTATCATCTGACCACACTATACCACTAAAAGGCTTTTACTCCAAAGAGATCATAGAAGAAAAAATTTTAGACATGCAACAACAACAAAAAAGTTTGTAATGGTACTTTTTGTGGTAAAAAAAGAACTGGAAATTGAAGAGTTGCTCAACAATTGAGGAACGGCAGAATATATTAAGGTAACCGAATGCAGTGAAATGCTATTGTCCATCAACATTATTGAAACAAATAATTTGGAAAGACTTAAAAACTTTGATCAATGTAAGTATCAGCTAGCTTGATGATGAAGAATGCTGCCTTCCTTATGACAAAGAGATGATTGACTCAAAAGGCAGGATGAGACACATATCTTTGTATATTGCCAATATCGGATTTTGTTTTCCTCAACTCTAGTTATTTGTTAGAAAGCTTAGTTTTATTTTTCTTATTTCTTTTTCCCTGGGAAGATATGTTGCAGGAAGGTGGCATAATGTCTTGGGAAATTTTCTGTCACATTCTGAATCTGTGCACTGGGAAGCTAGCTGACTTTTAAATTATTGTGCCACAAATTCCTGCCCCTCATACACTCCCTCCTGCCCTTACTGATCAATTATTTATCTTTTAATCCATATATATCCACATCATGATTCCTTGGAGGGCTCTTCTTTATAGAATTTCTAGGTTCTTTTCCTTCAGGAAGTTTCATGAATAATAATCTTTAATTGCCTGACACAGTCTCCCATGCTTTAACTTCTTGATACAGTCCAAGACCTCCCCCCCCTTCAAATATTTCTTGTACTTTGTCTTCACTTTGAAATCCTTATTCCATTAAAAAAAGGGACATTTCATTGTCCATGATGACATGGAGTATGGAGAAGTGTTTTTATGACTCCATTTACTTTCTTTTTTAGGAGAGAAGTCATCTTTCACTTAGAGCAGTGATGGGCAAACTTTTTAAAGAGGGGGCGAAAGGAAAGGAAATGCTCATCTGTTGGTCTGTTCCTAAGGCAACTCTTTCGAAGTTTCATTGTGTTGTATCCTACTCATTGTATTCGTCAGATTAGGAATAATGTCACGGGCAGCTGTATAGAACATTTCAAGGGATGCCACACCCCTATCTGGCCCATGGGCCATAGTTTGCCCATCACTGCCCTAGAGCATAGATAACAATTACTTGCTTGAGTTTTAAAGACAAATCTCATAAACTATGTGCATGTAAATGAGAAATCTCCTGTGTATTCAATACTTCATGAACCCACAGTCTTTAAGCATGAAGGATCTCCTATCATTTGTGCTGATGTGAAGAGATAAAAGAAATGTTAGCAAAAAAGATCAAGATATGGGATGATATTTAGATATATATCACATGCTACATATCTAATTACTAAGATTTTTCATTTCAGGTTCTAGTGACCTCCAGACAACTGAGTATACAGTTTCTGAAGAAAATTTCCAGAAAAGAATGAAAGAAATGGCAAGTAAAGAGAAGGATATTATACCTGCTTATTTGAGAAAAGATTTTGCCAACCTTATTCGATATGATCCAACAAGTATGTAATTTCAGATAAATTTTAAATAGCTCCAAAAGTTATCAAATATTACTATTGCTTGAGTGATTATACTTACGTTAGAATTTTAAAAAATGTTTAAGTGATTTGTGTGCTTGGCTCCTTAAAAAAAAATAACTTGTTCAATTCAAAGTTTATACTCAGAAACCCCAAACTGTTTGGTATTTGAAATTTGACCAGCAGAATCTACTTACCACATGTATTTTCTTAACTTAGACTAAATCACTGTAGGTTAAAGGAATGCCTTTAAGTTAAAAGAGTAGAGCTTTTTAATGGAATTCAAATTAATATCTACCACAATTATTCAGAGATTACATATGAAAATTTTCCTACATAATTTTATATTTCTCCTTAGAATTTGCTTTTTATGAAATATACCATTCATTGTGCACCTATATTTGAAAAGAACAACTTAAGCTAAGATATGTGTTTTATTAATATTTGTTAGTCTGTGTTCCATATTAGATATTAAATTTCTTGAGATGATGTGCCATATTCTTGCCTAGCTTTGTAACTACTTAATCCCATACTGATATCTATCTAGTCAGTATGCAGTAATTTTTAATTTGAGAAGAACTTCCTGAAATGAAAAATGAAAAAAAACCCAAACCACCTGGAGCAGTGGAAGATTAACCGCTCTATCCTACTTTCAATTCCTTTCTTCCAATTGTTATTCAATTGTTTTTCAGTAACTGTGACTCCATATGGAATTTTATTAGCAGAGATACTGGAGTGGTTTGCCATTTTCTTCTCTAGCTTATTGTGCAGAGGAGGAAACTGAGGTGAACAAGGTTAAGTGACTTGGCCAGGGTCACACAGCTAGTAAGTGTCTGAGGCTGGATTTTAACTCTGGAAGATGAGTCTTTCTGATTACAGGCACTGTGCTTTAACCCTCTGTGCCACCTAGCTGCTCATGCAACTGCCTCATTTCATGCCCTTAACAATACATTTCTCTGCAATTTTTCTATAACTTCCTAAATGAATTGCTTGTCTCCATTGTTTCCCTTTGATAGCCTGTTTTGTGTGCCCCCTGCCAGATCAAGTTTCCTTCTTAATCTTAATAATGTTGCTATCCCCCTCAAAACAATTCAGTGGTTCTTTGTTTTTAAGAATGTTTCCCTTCCCCATATTCTATCATCCACACTATTCCTTTCTGTCTTTTAAAAATATGGATAAACTACAGACAACTAGACCTAGTTGTGTTTTAGTGTGTGATGCTTATGTTTTCTATCCTTTTAACGTATTTCTGTGTTATGATGGTTTAATTGAAAATGTGTACAAGGATCAATAATCTTCAATGTGTGGTATATTTATAACACTTCTATAATGCCAAGGTTCTGAATTAGAGAATAATTTTCTATTATTAAAGAATAAATTGCTTTATACCTTTTGGAAAAGTTAAGGACATTGAATTTCTTTTTCTATTATCTTGAATAAGGATGCAGTTACTAGACTGAAAATGCAGAGGAATTCATTCACTGATATTTGCCATTATCTTTAAAATGCAGTTTAAAACTCTTTCAAATCTTTTCCACTTACTTTTGTGGGGCATATATCTGAGTTATAATGGAGATCTCCAAAATCTGTCAGACCTAATGACCAATGGCTACTACTAATAGTTCAGATAGAAACCTTCTGAAAAAATCTTGAAAATAATTTTGGGGATTACAAATCCTGGGTAAGAAACTAAAGACCAGAGGGGCAAGGCAATCTTTTCATTGCTGCTTCTAATCAAAAAGTTTAAGGATTTATGAGAGCAAGGTTGATTTGGGATGTAAACATTTGGCTAAGAGGAATGAATGGATTTATGGCTGTCTCATTATTTGGTAGGAATGGGTTCTTTGATAAAAGAAATAATTGCCTAAAGACTTGTAAAACTGACCACAAGTTCTCCAAATTCAAACGAAAGGGGTGATGAGAAAATTGACCCTATATATCTGCCAAGCCACAGATATCACAGAAAATAGCAGCAGATGTGATATGAGAAGAAGATTGTTCATGGAGAGGATTACTGATTTATAGAAAATAATAATGTCTGTCCCCATCTTCAAAAATGGGAAAAGAATAGAATCTGCATGTAATGAGCCAGTCATCTTGATTCAGAAAAGCATGTTCTCAAGTACGAGAACAGTAAAAATAAACTTGATTAAAAGAGATAAACAAAGAGGGCATATAGGTGGCTAGGGAATTGAGAGAGGTCTAGAGGCAGGAGGACTATATTAAAATCTGGCCTCAGACATGTCCTAGATATTTGACCCTGGGCAAGTCACTTAAGTGGGCAGGTCACATTGCCTAGCCCTTACCACTCTTCCACCTTGGCACCAATACATAGTATCTATCCTTAACCAAGAGCCCATCTCTCCCAAATAATAAGACAGCCATAAATCCATTCATTCCTCTTAGCCAAATGTTTACATCTCAAGTCAACCTTGCTCCCATAAATCCTTTACCTTTTGATTAGAAGCAAATGGTATAACATCTAAATTCTTAAAAGAATAACTGAATGGATTCAAGGGGAAAATAGAGAGTAAAGCTATAATGGGGGGAAGACTCCATGTACTAATTTCAGACTTAGACAAATCTAACAAAAGAATAAATAAGTTAGAGTAGGAAGAGTTAGGAAGAGTAGGAAAAGTTAGAAATGATGCATCTTGATAAAACTGGTGGAGCAGTGGAAAGTTCATTGAGGAGGTGGGGAGGGTGACAAATGTAAGACAAAGGGAAGGTTGCAACATGCCTGCCAAAAAGGAAAAAAGAAAGAAAATGAACACAATGAAAAGGAAGTCATTGAAATGTTTATTTCAATAACCAGAAGAGTAGAATGAAGGCCAGAAGGAAACACAGATGAGCAGAAAATTTTGAAATGCATGTTGAAATATATATAAAGTTTATCATATACTTCAAAGAAAAAGCAAGCTTTACATGATAGTAATTTACAGTCTGAAGTACAATCTCTTTTTTAAATGTGTTTTGGGATATGAAAATGTTAGTTTTATTTGTTAAATTGAGAATAAAAAGAAGTTTAAAAAAGCAGAATTTGAAAACATCCAAGTAATAGATTCCAAAAACAGAACTGAGCATAAAAAGAATAAATTATTCTATAAGACAACAAGAAAACTTTGAACAAAGTAAGATGATTTGGGGGCAGCTAGGTGGTGTAGTGGTTAGAGCACCAGCCATGAAGTCAGGGAAACCTGAAATCCTGCCTCAAACACTTACTAGCTGTGTGACCCTGGGCAAATCACTTAACCCTGTTTGCCTCAGTTTTCCTAGTCTAGAAAATGAACTGAAGGAGGAAGTGGCAAAGCACTCCAGTTTATTTGCTAAGGAAACTCTAAATGGAGGCAGGAAAGTCGTATGCAACTGAAATGATTAAATAATAACAAAAAAGATTTTTAAACATAAAAGAAAATCTAAGGCATATATACACTGTTTGAAACAACCAAACTAGAAAAATCATCAAACTCCTGCAAACACACAACTAAAATAAGAAACTGGACATATTTCAAAAAATAATAAATGAAAGCTACTTTATTAAAAGTATAGGACAAAGTGAAAACGGAATTCACCCATCCCCTCATTAAAGAAACCCAAAAATGTATGTTCATTAAGGAACTGGCATTTGGTAGGAGAAAGGGTCAAGTCTTAAATATAAAGGTGGGGTCCCTTTTCCCATACTCTTCTGCAAGAAATGACAGAAGTTAGCTCAAACTTGATCACATCCTCTAGACCAGTGATGGGCAAACTACAGCCCATGGGCCAGATGCAGCCCCCTGAAATGTTCTATTCGCCCTGTGACATTATTCCTAATCTGATGAATACAATACAATGAAACTTCGAAAGAGTTGCCTTAGAAACAGACTGACAGATGAGCATTTCCTTTCCTTTGGCCCCCTCTTTAAAAAGTTTGCCCATCACTGGTCTAGACTAATAATATTGAAGAAAACCGATAGATATATTAGTCCAGGATCCAGTGTCTTTGAGGAGAGCTAAGAGTGGTTTCTGGCTCAAACTTCTTGCTTCTTTCTCCTCATGACACGAATGAAAATGTCCGCTGGAGAATAATGAGGGGTGAAGAGGCTAAAGCTGTCCATTCTGCCTCCCTTTGAGCCTCACAAAGACAGTCCTTGCATCTAGGGGGTCCCTCTTTCTACATGAGAGTCCCTCTCATTATACTTGGGGGTCTTCACTACATAATTTTCAAAACATAAACTTGGGTGGATTCTTCAAACTATTAAGCCAGTGAACTCACATCAGATGATTCCATACTGACCTTTAGTGATCACTTCTTTCCTTCCAAATTCTTACAAACCATTGTATTAATAACATGTTTTAGGATTTTACCATAAATGGAACTTAAACTCATGATATGACAATTTTTTTTAAGTTGGGACATCTGCTTTTCCCCCACTTGAAATATCTATCAAATTTACATATGCTATTGGATAAAACCCAATAGATTCTTCATCCAGTTGAATAATGTGGTCTGAACAATAGGCATTCTTCCTCTATTTTACTTTTTGCATGAATAATTAGGCTATCTTTTGAACAATTTTGAATCTTGTCCAAGAATTTCTTGAAATGTTCTGGGATTTGAAATAACCCAGTTGTCTTATATGGAAGATAAGTTTTCCTCTATAAAATATAGCTTGCAAAACGTTTCCTTTGGAAAATAGGTAGTGGACTTAGTATGCATGGGTTTTTTGGGGGGATTTTTTGTCACTAAGTCAAGGACCAATAAATAAGTGCATTTAGATTTTTGTATTTTTTGTACTTTCAATAAATGTCTTTTAAAAGGTATAGGTTGATTGATGAATGCCCTTATGTAACTACATTAAAAAAACCAACAACCCTACCTTTTTATTTATCTAATCCTTATGTAAATCTTGTTAAAAACCACTCTCCTAAAGTTATGGGTACATATCAGATTATGCGTCATTCTCCCATTTTTCTGATCTTCAACTTTGGCATTCAATTTTAACTTGTAGGTTAGAATTAAGTCCAATTCCTAGTTTTGCTAATTACTCCTTTTGAAGGATGAAATTAACATTGTGGCAAGCCAAGGATTTACCACCTCTTCTGTTTTGGGCCTAATATCCTAGTAAAATTTCTAGATTTGTGGTTTGTTTCTGTCACTTTTTGTCTTTTTTCTCCCTTTTCTTTGGGTGATCTAGAATGAGATCCTATGACAATATTTCATTTTCCTGCTGATAATTTAACTAAACACACTTCCTTATGCTTTTCCTTTAGGTTCTTAGATTTCCTCTTAAGGATGTGTTTCTTAATATAAAATACTCTTCACCTCTCCTTCCTTTCCCCCACTTTATCTGTTCTATTCCTTGGAATTTCTATTATGATTATGGTCCCCATCCAACAAATTTCATTAATACTTAATGCCATAGGATTGGATAAAATGGACTAGAACAAATATAAGAGAGAAGAGATTCAAGCATGGAATCTTAATTACTAATTTATTTCAGCCATGCTCAACTCTTTGGGACCCATATGGAGTTTTCTTGGTAAAGATACTAAAGTGGTTTACCCATTTCTTTTTCCAGCTCATTTTCCAGATGAGGAAATTGAGGCAAGCAGGGTTACGTGTTTTACCTAGAGTCACACAGTTAGTGCATGTTTGAGGTCAGATTTAAATTTAGGAAGAAAGATGAATCTTCTTGACTTTAGGCCTAGCCCTCTATCCACTGTGCCAACTAGCTCCCCATGGCATAAGATTATTCTCTCTCTTTATATTTGAATATGAAGTAATGGCAGATGATTGTGACCTACACATATAACTATGAAATTAGATCTTCTGAGCTTTTTAAGAAATAGGATTATAATGAGCTACCATTAGACTAGGTTTTAAGATATTTCCCTTCTCTCTTATATTAACATTATCTTCAAGTAAACTTATCTTTTTTTAAACCCTTACCTTCCATCTTAGAATCAATACTGTGTATTGGTTCCAAGGCAGAAGAGTGGTAAGAGCTAGGCAATAAGGATTAAGTGACCTGCCCAGGATCCCATAGTAGGAACTGTCTGAGGTTAGATTTGAACTTAAGACCTCCTTCTCTAGGCCTGATTCTCAAGCCACTGAGCTACTGTGCTGCCCCCAAACTTATTTTTATTGTAATATTTAGATTTATAAAATTTGTGTTTAAATATTTTCTATATGCAGATATTTGTTTATTGTACTATGCAGAGATTTTCATAACTTAATTTATGGATACTGGACTTACTTATAACATTTTTTTTCCCTTGTACTTCGGTGTACTGTCTCATAGGTGGAAGATTGGTAAGGGTGGGCAATGGGGGTCAAGTGACTTGCCCAGGGTCACACAGCTGGGAAGTGGCTGAGGCCAGGTTTGAACCCAGGACCTCCTGTCTCTAGGCCTGACTCTCACTCCACTGAGCTACCCAGCTGCCCCCACTTATAACATTTTAAAATATTTTTATCTAGTACCAAGGGATGACAATGCTGTGAGACATATTTTAAGACTGAGAGAGAAGCTCAATTGGAAAACTGAATTAAAGACACGTAGGCTGGATGTAAAAAAACCTAAAGAACTCTATATGAAGATCGTACCTAAGGTATTTTTATTTTCATTGCTTTATATTATTTATGTAACTATGCTATTTTAATTCAATTTAGGATAATTTGGATAACTTAAAAGTTAAGACTAGAAAATTTATTTTAACCTACATTTTATTTTGCCAATTATAGATAGAAAAATAAATGTGAAGTATAAAGAAAATTAACTCAGCACATCCTCTGTTTTCTCATGTCCCTTTTAAATGAGGGAAAAATAAACAATCCTGAGAGGTTTTTTTCTGGAACCACCAGTAGTTGCAGATGGTAGTAAGTGAAGTAAAAAAAACAACAACAAAAAACCCTTGATGTTTGTTTTATGTGATATTCAATACCTAGTCCAGGGTTCTTAACCTGCAGCCCTTGAACTTTGAAAAAAAATTGTGAGAACTGTTTCAACATTATTGGTTTTCTTGGTAATCTTATGTAGTTCATTTTAACCTTTTAGAAACATTCGGGGAAGAGGCTCATAGGCTTCACAAGACCACAAAAGGGTCGATGACAAAAAATATTAAGAATCCTTCATTTGGATTGAATTTAATGTTTTTTACAATAGTAGATAACATTTATATAATGCCTTAAGATTTACAAAGTGCATTGTCCAAGTCTTTACAACAAGTGTTGTGAAATAGGTATTATTATTATCTCCACTTTACAGATGGGGAAATTGATAATTAGGTTAAATGACTTGCTTTTACTCACATAATACATTTCAGAGGAGGATTTAAACCCAGTTCTCTCCTGATTTCAAGTTCAGCTCTTTTTTCTCTCTATCATATTGCCTTTTCACATTAATATAACTATAAACTACCTGAATCACTTGACCATCCATGGGGAAATAATATGTTGTCTTCTCTAAACTGCAAGAACCAAAAACCATCAGAAAAATAATGATCAATTATTAAATCAGACATGTATTGAATACCAACCATCTTTCAGGTTTTAAAGCCTCAGGATATAAAAGAATATCAAAATAGTCCTTTCTATCAAAAAAAATTGCATTTCAGTGGCAGAAATAACATTTTGTATATGAATATAGGTTGCTGAATTTTGTTTAATATACTTTCTAACTTTGAGATCCTGGACAAGTCACCTAATTTTTCTCAACGTATTTTCTTATCTGTAAAATGGAGATGATAATAATAGTGCCTACACTCAGAATTGTTGTGAGAATCCAATGATATAATATATGTAATTTACTCTCTAAACCTACTATATAAATTTTAGCTACAATTCTTAGTAATACATGCATACAAGATATATACAGAGTAGACATGCAATAGTGTTTGAGTCAAGTCTCAAAGGAAGGAAACCAAAACTTTTTTTAAAAATATTTTTAATCTTCAAGTCAATATTTTCTCCCTGATATTGGTTTTGGTTAAGTTTTCTTTGATGGGACCCTATTCTCAAGAGTTCTCTTCCCCTGCTCCCTAGTGTAGCTGCTGGGGAGGTTGAAAGTGATGGGCAAGAAGACTATTAAAAATGCTATTGCAGTAATGTAGAGAAGAAGGGATAAGAGACTGAAATTCAGTGATGGCTGTGTCAATAGAGAGAGAAGGACATAATGTGAGAGATGTGGCAGAAAAAATTAAGATTTGGTCACCATTTGGATATATGGGGTGAATGAGAATGACAAATATGTACTTGAATAAGTGGGAAAATGATAGTAATTCCTTCAACAGTAATAGGGTTGTCTAAAAAACTTTTGGAGGCTTTAATTACAAATTGATTATATTTCATCAGTGTGTCTTGATGACCAAAATGTTTGACTCCATTTTCAACTGTATTTAGGAAAGACATTGTTCCCTGTTTTGGGAAGGACGCCATATTATTTTGCTTTCTTCTGTCTTGGCCAGTCTATACCTAGAAATCAAGACAATTTAGGAAAGAAATTGATAAGCTAAAGAGGTCTATAGGAAGATGAAATTTTTTGGAAGTGCCTTGAGTTCTTACCATCAAAGGATAAATAGAAAGAATTGGTTATATTTAGCCTAGAGAAGAGATTTAGAGATTTTGAAAGGACAAAATATATCCATCTTTGTTCTACTTGTCTCCAAAGCAGAGCTTGAAGCAGTGGTAGAAACTTCAGAGAAACAGATTTAGGTTTAATGCAAGGAAAACCTTCTTAGCCATTAGAACTATTTGAAAGAGGAATGGGCTTCCTTGGGAGTTAGTGGATTTCCCATCACTACTGCCGGCAAGCCAAAGCTGAACAATCCCTCCTTATTTCTTATGTGCTGAGGCCATTCAGATTAAAGTATGAACTGAATTTGGGAGTCGTGACCTTTGAGTCTTTAGATTCTGTGCCTTTCCAGCCTTTCTTGGGCATAAGAACTGCTCCTACTTGCTTTTACTTCTTTGAATTCTCTGCTGTTAGTCTAGAAGAAGATCTTGAAACTTGATCTACCAAGACTTTTTTTCCCCTTAAAACTAATTATTGGTATCTCTCCTTGGAAAATGGTTTCTCCTATTACTTTTTACCCCTATTATCATCACTTATTTAATCTTGGAAGTGATGCTAGGGTAAAACCCGAACACTACTGTTGAACCTTTTAGAGAAACAATTTTAGGTATACATATGGCTGTGTATAGACATGCATATATTAATATTGCTGGCAGAATATTAAAGTGAAAAGAGCAGTAGATTTACAGTGAGAGGATCTGAGCTAGCTCAGTTTCTTCTTCTATAAAATGAACAAGTGAAATACTTCTAATTCATTGACCCTGTGATCCCATGAGGAATGGGCATCATGGACAAAACACTGGATTTGAAGTCAAAAAGTGTGGATTTGATTCTTTGAGCCAATGTATGCCACACATCCCTTAATTCTTAGTGTACAGGGTTTACACTTTGCATTTGTTGAAAAAATGGTGTTGCCAATTTGCCTCCAAACTCAAGTTTGACTATTCCTTACACAGTGAATACACAATCTCTAGGCCTCTAATCTGAACCTTTGCAGTTTTGTAGGAGATATTAGATCTTGAACTATAATTGGCATAGCCTTTCGGAATCTGGACTTAGCTTTCAGACCATGGAGAAACTTTAGTGCAGGAATAACAACCATCATAATACTACTAATAATAATAATATATGGTACATTTTACTTTTATCATTCCCTTTGTGAAAGGGAATTTTTTAATCTTAACTCAATCAAGTACTTGGAGTGTCCCACCCTTTTAACTTAATCAGACAGGAACTTCTGAATACTTTTGATAAGAGTTCACATCCTCAGAGGCCTGGAGGTAGATCCCACAGACACTGACCCCTGGGCAGTGTTAGGCAAATTGAGAGATTTTGATTGGTTCCTGAGATGTGATAGACCAGCCCACAGTGAAAGGAAGGAGGAACCAGAGAGACAGGAAGAGATGTGGAGAAAACTGCTTATAAAAGCCAGCTGAGAGCATTCTGGGTCACTTCTGCTTCTGTTGCGATGGTGACTCTTGCTGAGGATCTTCTCTTTTTGCTGTGCTGGTGACTCTTGCTGAGGGAGAACCTCTGTGTTGGTATCTCTGTGTTGG
This sequence comes from Gracilinanus agilis, assembly GCF_016433145.1. NCBI lineage: Eukaryota > Metazoa > Chordata > Mammalia > Didelphimorphia > Didelphidae > Gracilinanus > Gracilinanus agilis. The sequence continues at coordinate 134,030,887 of NC_058133.1, forward strand.
ATTCTTCTGTGTGGCACTTCTTCTGCCTCAGGGGACTTCTGCTTTAGAGGCTGAGACTCTCCTGCTCCTCTGGCCAGAGATTGGAACTTTGTCCAGGAGCGAGCTAGATTTCTTCAGAGCAGACTTAAGAGTGGCAGGCTAGACAATTCCCTTATCGCCTTCCTACATTTCCCTTTTTACTATCTCTACCCTGCTGTAATAAAGCTACTAAAGCTGCTAATAGCCTCGTGACTTAAGAGTTAATTTTGTAAACAGTGACCACAATAATTTTTTTAAGTTCTTATATTTGTCAAACCCACTTTTAATTATTACACTTTGAATATCAACAAAGGGCATCAGGTCTAAAAAGAAATAGACATTCTTATAATAACTATTAAGATTAAAAATGATAAAGACCGATATAATAAGAGAAATTAGTAGTTTAATTAAAGCCATGGCCATGTTGGTAAAATATATGACCACGCCTGACTATCTTTTAAATTTACTACCGGAGCCCATCTTGTCCCTCTCATATGCCAGCCAGCCACTCAGCAAAAACCAAGAGACCTCCTCTAGGCCCTCTTCTGAATTTAAGCTGCCCCCTGTGTGGGGACCTTTGATGTCCCCACGCCCTAAGACCCATTGGAATCACGGGTAATGTAGTCTCAAAGCCCCCACGTGTCCATAGGGAGTCTGCTAGATACTTCCAAATAGCACTTCCCTGAATTCAAAACAAACATTTCCCCCTGAGATCCGGCAAAAAAAAGTTGACCCTTTTTCTTTGCTGGATCTGTAAACATAGACAACGTCTAAATTTTAGGAATTTGGGGGATAAAAGAAATAGATGAACAAATGGATAAACTAGCCGCATTGACAAAAAACCAATTTGGGGGCAGTCCCCTATTGGCATATTAGTGTACATTCAAAACAATACATTCAACTCAATTTCAACTCCCCATAGTTCAATCAACTGCACCCCAAAGTTCAGTTTTGATCTTCATGGTCCAGTGAAGGGTCTTTAGGCATCTTTTTGGTGCCTTCACCAAACAGGTCCATCGTCTGGATTCTGGGGAGATGGCAAGATCCTTATCCTGAAATTATTCTCAAAATAATTTAAATTTAACATTATAGATTATAAACATACATTTCCTTCTAAGAATCATACATAACTAACATTATGATGAGGACTTTTTCAATTGTCAGACAGGCCAAAATCTACTTATTAGCCAGAAGAAGAGGTTTTAAAATCTAAATATAAAAAATTTAGGTTAATAGATGTAGAACTGAAAGGGGTATTATTTGAATTTTGTTATTTAATCATCGTTACCATTAGTGCTTAAATGAGTTTGATGTTTGGTAATAACATTCTAAGACAACAGAAATCTTGAGTCAGTATAAAAATTTCCTGGCATTATGGCAAGTATTTCTAAAATATTTTGCCCCAAATCATCTGCATTCAATGTAGATGTACCTTTATAAGCATTTTATCAGCATACGCACTATGTAAGTAGGATCATAGAAAGTTTTTAAAAGCTCTCATGATAATTGTTGGCATTTCTTTAATACTTTCAGGTTTGCAAAATACATTCCAAATAATATCTCATTTGGACCTCACCACAGCATACTTCTTTTTTAGAGTTGAAAAAACTGAGGCCTGTTATAATCATTAATCTGGGATGAGATGGATGCCACCTTGACTGACAGGGATGGCAGTTGAGAGATTTGGAATGTTCCCAGATGCCGTGAGCCCTATATATACTCCCTTACAGCTACAGTGGAGAAGTCTCTGGACTCAGAGGCTCAGAACTGGAGATCACAGATCTCTGAGTTGAGACTGGAGCAAGCCTCTGTGGATCAGTCTCGGCAGAGGGTGGCTGAAGGGTGGTTGAAGGGTGGAAGGGTTGTTGAAGAAGAAGAAGGTAGGAATAAGCCTGAACCCATTTCCTTGCTAGACTGTGAGAGCTAGTGAACCATTAACACTATTGGTGAGAGAGCTGAGAGAATACAAAGTTCATCAAATCTATTTTCAGCAATAGCCTTCTCTATTCTCTGGCTTGGCTGTGGCCAGGTCTGGTCATATATAGAGAGGGTGAAGACCTCAAGCCTCCACCAACCTAACAGCCTCCACTCCTGATCATCAATTAGTTTAATAGACAATAGAGCAATAGGGTTTCCAACCCCTAATCCTTGACCTTGTTATCCTTTCCCTATCTATAGATAAACCAGTGTTTAATAACAAGTACCTTCCTGAGTGGTCTTTCTATCACAGCCCTTGGGAAGGGAATTCGAATACGCAGTCAGATCCTAATCATTATCCAAAACTAATCAATAGCCAATAACCAATCTATCCAACACCAGGTTGGGCCTAACCTCTCAAGGGTCCTCACTTGGGCAGCTATTAAAGGAATCACTGACAGGTTAATCAACTGAGCCTGTCAGGGAGAAGGGGATAATTTATAGCAGCAGCCAGGGTGAGAGAGTAGGTGTTCCTCCCCGCCAACTGCAGTTGAGGAGATCATAGACAGATACACATCACTATCATTATACATATATCTCCACTACCTACTTTTCTTTTAACAGGCCTCAGGGAGGTTAAATGTTTTCCCCAATACCATATAGCTAGTAAATGTTAGAGGGGCGATTCTAATTTAGGTCTTGCCTAACTTCTTTGTGTTATGCCACATTGCCTCTTTTTTATTGAACACCATTGGAAAATCTGAACTTTCTTCCCTATTTAGTTTTCCTAGGTTCTTCATATTTCCTCCACTAAAGAACTACTGCAAGATCTCATCTGTTGTGAGAAAGAGATCCTGGATTCTTGAAGTATATGCCAGTAAAATACAGTTAGCTGGTCCTATGTATTGAGAGATGCTTCTAATTTGAAATTAGTCTTTTAAAGATATTTGCATGATGGTCAGCCTATTTATTTCAGAGGCTTGATAAGTTTGACATTATTTTGGCCACAGAAATTAATATAACTATTTACAAAAATAGAGGACTTGCCCTCTGTATTAATGGAGAGAGGACTCACACTGATCAAATCATGGGTTATTGCTATTAAATCAGTTTTTTAATGATTTAATTAGTTTTCTGATTGTAATTAGATTATTTTTAGTTGGACAAAATGAGAATAAAATAATTTTTGTTCATAGGAAGCAGAAGATCTTCCAGATGATGGAGAATATATATATGGACTTCTCAGATATAGGGATGATTGCAGAGCTCTTTATAACCCGTATGAGATTCAAGTGGTTTCTGCAAATGATGCTAGAACCCGTCAAGAATATTGGGTTATTACAGCTTCATATGTCTCAAAGGTAATGCATCCTGCTGGACAATTAATGCATTCATAATCATCTTAAGAAAATATTTTATCTATGGTTGAATTTGATGAATCTGTTGCCTTTTACACAATTCTAGCAAAGAAAAAGAAGCATATGAAAAAGAATTACTGTTAATTAGATGGTCAACAAACAGTTATACTTTTTGTGTGCTAAATACTCTACTGAGAATTCCCAGACACTATGGATTTATTAATAATAAATTTTGGGGTTCTTTAAAGTTAAATCTCAGAACTGTTCCTGATTTTAAAGGGAAGACAGATAAATTTTATATATATATATATATATGTATATATGTATATATATATGCATATATATATACATATATATAATCAATGCAAAATAGGTGGAGGGTAGCCTCAGAGAAGGAGGATCAGGTAGATCGGAAAATGGTAAGGGCCTATGGTGTTGTCTTAGACAAGTCTTGAAGAAATGTTCCTGTTCTCCTAAAGTGAGCAAATATAGCTTTCCTTAGGTAAGGGACCCCGTTCAAAGGCACAGACGGAATGCCATATGTAAGGAAAACTGAGCAGGGTAGTATCAATGGATCTTAGACTGTGTTATGTGGGAAGTATGAGAAGACTGGAAAGATAGGAAGGGGCCTGCTTGTAAAGAACCTTAAATGCCAAGCAGAGGACTTTGGCTCTGATCCTGGAGATCAATTTCTTGATCAGAGGGGCATGACAGGGTTAAACCTGAGATTTAGGGAAATTGTTTTAACAATTGCATGGATAATGGATTGGAATAAAGATAGACTTTAAGCAGGGAGATCAATTTGAAGACTTTTGCCCTCCTCTTCCAGTTATACTACTGAGTCTTAAGAATTTTGACATCACAGGGGCAGCTGGGTGGTTCAGTGAATTGAGAGTCAGATCCAAAGACAGGAGGTCCTGGGTTCAAATCTAGCCTCAGACGCTTCCTAGCTATGTGACCCTGGGTAAGTCACTCAACCCCTATTGCCTAGCTCTTACCACTCTTCTACCTTAGAACCAATACCCAGTATTGATTCTAAAATAGAAGGTAAGGGTTTAAAAAAAATTTTTTTTGACATCTTGAGTCAACTGCTATCATACCCTGGAACTATTCACCTAGCCTGGGACCTTCTTACCTAGCAGTATTCTTTTGTTATGCGGCCCTGCTTCTCCCACTGATAAGTTCTTTTAGGAGGTTTCTATTTGGGGAATGTACCCAGACTGGTCCTACTTTATTCCCTCTGTGCTTCTGACTCTTTGCCACTATGCCAGTTCTAGGTACTTCCTATCCCCTCACCTTTTTTTAGATATTATCTTATCTCTGTATAACTCCTTGAGGGCATTTTTATTTTTCCTTCTATTTCTATCTCAAGTTCATAGCATAGTGCCTGGCACATAGTAAAAAATAAATGTTTATTACCTACCTAATCTATAGACTCAGTGAGAAATGATGAAGACCTGAAGTAAGATGATATCTGTATCAGTAGCAAAAAGAAGACATTTAAGAAGAATATTAAGGAAACAAAAATAAGGTTTCACAACTCATTGAGAAGAGTTGAGGATAGTGTTATGTTCATAATCTAGGAAATGATAGTGTTATATTCATAATCTGGGAAATGATAGACAGGGAAGGCAATTGGAAGACACAGAATGTTCCCAGGTACCGTGAGCCAGGGACAAATGCCGGTTGGCCCCACAAAGTATAAATATCCCTGACAGCCACTTGGAGGGGTCTCTCTAGATCTCTCTGGGCTCTGGAGGTCTCTGGATAGGAGTCTCTGGACTGGGAAATCTCTGAGTGGGTGGTAAAGGGAGGCATGGAGGTCTATGAAGAAGAGGATAGGAAGAATCTGAATATTTCCTGAAGACTGTGAGAGCTAGTGCATCACCAAATACTGGTAGTGAGAAAGCTGAGAGAATAAGATCACAAACCCAGCTGCATCAATAGCATTCTCTATTCTCTGGCTTGGCTGTGACCAGCCTGGGCCAGAGGTAGTGGAGAGAATAAAGCTCCAGCTTCTACTAGATCAGTGATTCCCAAAGTGGGTGCCACCGCCCCCTGGTGGGTGCTGCAGCAATCCAGAGGGGTGGTGATGGTCACAGGTGCATTTATCTTTCCTATTAATTGCTATTAAAATTTAAAAAAATTAATTTCCAGCGGGCTAAGTAATATTTTTTCTGGAAAGGGGGCAGTACGCCAAAAAAGTTTGGGAACCACTGTACTAGATCAATAGCCTCCAGCCTGGTTGTCAACTAGGCATAGATAATAGATTGATAGGGTCTCCAATCCCCAATCCTTGTCCTGTTTATCCTTTCCCTGATTAAGATAAAGAGAGTTTAACCAAGTACCTTACTGAGTAGTCTTTATATCATGACCCTTGGGGAGGGAGTCAATGCATTCAGATATCAAACATGATCCAAGGCAAATTAAAAGTCCTATATTAATTTATCCAACCCCAGGTTGGACCTGAAAAGGTTACCCATCCATCTAACCTTTTGGGGGTCCTCCCTGGGTAACTGTTAGAGAAAAGGGGAAATTATATCAACTATCAAGGGTGATCAGAGTTGGTGTTCCTCCATCATCTGCAGCTAGGGAGAATACAGATAGATACGTTCACATCACTGTATATCTATATCTCCTTAGGATCCCCCTTTTTGTTTATAATAATAGCAGTGGAATTAGAAGCCTGGGTAAGGGTTAAGGAAGCCTGATAGAAGAGATGGTTTGAGAGCAAAGATAATGAGTTGTGTTTAAGATATTTTGAGTTTGATATAACTACAATAACTCTAGTTCAAAATGTCTAATATGGGGGCAGCTGGGTAGCTCAGTGGAGTGAGAGTCAGGCCTAGAGACGGGAGGTCCTGGGTTCAAACCCTGCCTCAGCCACTTCCAGCTATGTGACCCTGGGCAAGTCACTTGACCCCCATTGCCCACCCTTACCACTCTTCCACCTATGAGAAAATACACCGAAGTACAAGGGTTTAAAAAAAAATTTAAAAAAAAATGTCTAATAGGCAATTGGAGATGTGGGATTAGAGCTCAGAGGAGAGACGTGGGCTCTGTGGCTATACTTATATCTGGAATCATCTGTATATGAGATCACTGAAATTGTATCAAGTGAAAAGAGAAGAAGGCCCAGTATAGAGCCTTTGGGGCACTCATAGTATGGGAATATGATAAGGATGGAAATTATCTAAAAAAGAGGGAAAGAGAAAAGAGAGAAGAAAGAGGAAGAGAGAGAGACAGAGAGAAAGAGAGAGAGACAGAGAGAGAGAGAGACTGAGTATGATCTGTCAGACAATAGAAAAATCAAGAGAAAATGATATCTTGAAATCCTAGAGAGTGTGTCCAGGAGACAAAGGTAATTAACAGTATCAAATGTTGTTGCAGAGAATTTAAAAGGGGATTGAAAGGTAATCAGGATTGCCTCTCAGTCTCTTGATTTGACAATTAAGAGATTACCTATAACTTTAGAGAAAGAGTTTCAGTAGAATGAAATTGGAAATCCAGTTGTAGAGAGTTTAGAAGAGTGAGAGCAGAGGAAGGAAAAGAACTGAATTTAGATATTTTTAGGAAGCTTAGCAGAAGGAGAGAGAGGGCAATAACAGCTGAGAAGGGAAGATCAATTGAGAAATGGAAGAGATTCTAATATTTTTGTAGGTGACAGGGAAGGAGCCAGTAGATAGTGAAAGATGGAAAATTAAGAGAGTAAAGGTTATACTGATAACTTGCTAGAGACAATAGGATGGGATGAAATTCAGGGTTCATACTAAGGGACTGGCCTTTGAAAGGAGTCTTTATTAGAGATGAAAGTAAAAATAATAGGGTTAGATAACACATGTAAGTGCTAATTATGTGCCAAACACTATGTTATGTAGGTTAATTTTAAAAGAATGTGAGGTAGGAGAAGGGAAGAAAAAGTGGCTTATGGTGGATAGCTTCAATTTTTTTCATTCTAATGTGAGGAGAAGCCTTCATGTTCTAATGGTTGTGGAACAACTACAAAAGATAAAATGGAAAACTTTTATTTCATGAAACAGAAAAACTTCATGAACACTGTAGGATAATAAAGGAACACATCAAATGGGAAAAAATTTGTATTAAATTTCTCTGATAAGATTTTTGTATTCAATATATGTAAACAATTAATAAATATGTATAAGATTAATGGCCATTCTCCAATAGATAAGTGATCAAAGGATAGGAACAAACAGTTCTTAAAAGAAGAATTTCAAAGTTTTGAAGACCACATAAAAAATGCTGTAAATCACTAATAATAAGAGAAAGGCAAAACAAAACAACTCACATCCTGCAAACTGGCAAAAATGACCTGCCCAAACTGAGAGAACAGTATCATGTTAATAGGATGTGGAGTGACAGACATACTGGTAATATTATTGGTGAAACAATGAAGTGATACAACCTTTTTGGAAAGCAAATTGGCATTATGCAAGTAAATCAACTAAAATGCCATACCCAGAGATTCAAATACCAAAGAAGACATCAATAAGAAGGAAGTTCCCAATTATGCCAAAATATTTGTTGCAGCATTCTTTTTGTAACAGCAAACAATTGGAAATAAAGTAAATGTCCATATACTGCTAGTTCCTGAATGACTTATTTATGAAGGCAAATTTTTTTTTATCTTTACTAAGATTTCTGGAGAGTATATTGACTAAAAGTTCTAGGCAAGTACAATAAAAGAGATGACTTGTAACTGACAATTATATAAAACTTTCATTACTACATATTTCATGTAAATATGTATTTTTCTTTTTATTAAAATTTTCCTTTTAGCAAAATCAGAATTTTTCTTTTTCTTTTTTAGGTTCATCGAATAGATAAAAGAAAAGAAAAAATAGAAATGATACCTGTCATGGAATGGCTTATGGAAAGAAATCACTTCATTACATTTCGTAAATTTCCTTTCTTTAGCAAATTCAGGTAAGACAAATAAAAGAATCTTTATCAAGGGTTGTATATGCTGCATGTTCCTCACCTAATAGGTAAGAAATTTGAATCCTACAAATGTAAAACAACCTGCTCAACCTCACATAAGAGATAAAGGGCCAAACCTGAGCTGGATACTGCCTTCAAGCTATATCCCCTCTTTTCCAGCTGTTCAATACAGTTTTATTTTCTAAACAATTTAAAGTTTCTGCCTCTAGCCACTGAAAATTTTAATTCTGTTAGAAATATTTTTTAAAATTATATATTTCTTCCTTATTCAAACAAAGCATGGTTTTTTATTGTCCTGATATATATTTTTACAATATCCTCTGAAAATATTAGGTGTACAATACCATTTTTCTTTGCTAAATATGTGCAGAATATGCTGCTTTTGAGGCTTTTATTTTATATTAAAACATTTTTATTTCTTCCCCTTGTCTAATTGCTCTCTATCTTTATAGTCAAGTCAAATCAACAAACTTTGGTAAGCATTTACTGTGCTTTTAAGGCTTTTATCTTGTCTTAAAAGTGTTTTTATTTCTTCCCTACCCCACCTCAAAGGTTTGAAATGCACTTTACCTCTCTTCATAGAATCAGGTCAAATCAGCAAAGGCTTATTAAGTACTTACTATATGGCAGGCACTGTGCTAAGTGTTGGGTTAAAAAAAAAAAGTAGTCTTTGCTTTCAAGAAGATCGTAAACCCCTGGGGGAGACCACATGCAAACAACTAAATATAAATGGGACACCTACAGAATAAACTGGAGATAATCTCAGAGGGAAGGTGCTAATATTAAAGAAGACTGGGAAAGGCTTCTTACATAAGATGGAACTTTTTCTGAGACTTTAAAGAAGCCAGAGAAACTAGGAAGCAGAAATGAGGAGAGAGAACATTCCAGGCATGAGGGATAGCCAGTATAAATGCGCAAAGGAGTGAGATTAATTGTCTTGTTTGAGGAATAGCAAAGAGGCCATTGTCACTGGATCACAGAATATCTGAAGATATAAGGTGCAAAAAAAGACTAGAAAGGAAGGAAGGGCCCAGGTTATAAAGGGTTATAAAAGCCAAATAGAGGGGGCAGCTAGGTAATTCAGTGGGTTGAAAGTGAGGCCTAGAAGCAGGAAGTTCTGGGTTCAAATCTAGACTCAGACATTTCCCAGCTGTATGATCCTAACCCCCATTGCCTAGCCCATACCGCTCTTCTGCCTTGGAATCAACATACAGTATTGATTCTAAGATGGAAAGTAATGGGTTTTTTTTAAATGCCAAGCAGAGGATTTTATATTTTTGTTGTATTATATTTCAATAGTTCTGGTGTGAGGTGATGAGAACCTGTCCTAGGGTAGTAACACCATCAGAGAAAAGGGGTTTGTTTGTATCAGAGATGTTATGAAGACAGAATTAGCAACAGATATTCAGAGAGAGTGAGAGAGTCAAGAGTGACATCCAGCTTGTGAGCCTTGGTGATGAAGAGGAAGATGGTACCTTTAACACCAATAAGGAATTTAGGAAGAGGGGAGGGTTTAGGGAAAAATTCTATTTTGGAAATTTGATTTTAAGATGTTTACAAGATGTCCAATTCAAAATGTCCAGTAGATAGTTGGAGATTAAAGACTAGAGATTTAGAGGTTGGAATTGGGATTTATCTTCAAAGAGATGATACCTGCACCATGCGAGCTGATAATATCACAAAGTGAAATAACAGAAGGAAAAAAGAAGAGGGTCCAGGATAGAGCTCGTTGGGTCACCTACAGTTATTAGACACACCCTGGATAACACCCAGTAGAGGAGGAAGAGAAGGAATTGTAAGACAGGTAGGAGAACCAGGAGAGAGCAGTGTCACAAAAAACAAGAGAAAAGAGAGAAGCCAGGAAAAGGTAGTGATCAATAGTGTCAAAAGCCATGCTTTTAGATTCAGCGCAAGCCCCATCCTTTGTATGAAGTCTTTTCCAATCTCCCAACTGTTAGTACTCTTGAACTGTTAGTACCTCTCAAACTACTTGACTATTTTGTATGTGTGTATATATTATTGACTTTATACTTTTTATAGTTAAATGTACCCTTTGACTCCCCTTTTAGAATGCAAACTCATTGTAAGAAAATTTTTTTTCATACATTGTACTTGAATCTTCCATCATTTAGCCCAATACCTGCTTTATTAAGTTTAATAAATAACTTGATTGATTCCTTCACCATCAGTTTGTTGTTTCCTCTAATTTATTGCTCTCTTCTAATTGATGGCTTCTTATCTTTCTTGTGCTGAGAAAACAGCGAACCAGTCTTACTAGAATTGCTGTAAATAAGGTTTTGTCATTGACTGGCAGTGTAATTTTTGTGATGTGTGAGACTCAGATGGTTTCAGTTGAGTAAGTTACAGACTCTCACTGGAACCTATATCCAGGCTGATTAGAGATAACCCTCCTTCACATATTTTACATTCCAGCCAGACTTCTTATTTACCTTTCCTTATATGTACCATTTATATCTTGCTTTCCTCTCCTTTTGCATAGGCTGTATCCTTCCTGCTTGCCCCTTGGAATCCCTAACTCCTTTTGAGTCTTAAGCATGCAATAGTGCACTACCTCCCCCCCATTTATTTTGTATATTTTGTATTTTCTTCTCTTGTATATAAGTGGTATTTACTAAGGAAAATGTAAGATCCTTAAGAATAGATACTGCCTAGTTATTATATTTGATTCCCCAGTCCTGATACATAGTGGGAATTTCATCAGTGTTTGTTGATATCTAAAGAAAATGGAAAGGATTACCCTAACCCTAACCCTAAATTCAGGATTTCCATATCATTATTTTATTCAGGAATGTTAAATTTCTATTTCATTCAGAAATTGACTGTGAGGAGTTGCATTCTAATCATGGTTGGGAGCTTGTGAAAAGGCAAAGATATAAAATAGGTTGTCATGTATATGGAATAATTAATGGAGATATTTTGACTAAGATAACTTGTAGCTCTTTAAGAATCTATGGCAGCTCATTCCTCCTTCTGTGACCTGGGCAAATCACTTAACCCCAATTGCCCAGCTCTTACCACTTTTCTGCTTTGGAACTATACTTAGTATCTATCTAAGACATAAGGTAATGGTTAAAAAAAAGAGAGAATATTTTGCAGCTCAACTATTGGGAGAGAGTGAAAATTATTACCTCTTTGCTGGAGGGTGTGATCAACTAGACAAACACATAGCAAGTTAGGGAGCACATGCTTACTCTATTTCTAAGAATAGAGGTAATTTGATCTCACGTATAGAATCAATATGGAGTTAAGGGGGAAATATTAAAAAAAAAAATAAACCTGAAACTTACAAGCTTTTTCTGATTTAGGTTTTTACAAAATGGCATTTTCTTTAAAGTGCTATGAATTTTTTTGAATAAAAATCCACCTATGTTCCAATGTAAATTCCAAAATATTTTTCATGATAAATATATCATAATTATTTTTCTAGCATTATTGTGGATCTGTCCAGCTTCTCTCCCTCTTTACAAGTGTTAATCTTTAAAAATTGATGGTACTAGAGTACTGAAGCACTGAAGCACAATTATCTCTTGAAAAAGTATGCTCTAACTCTCATAAAATTAACAAGTCAATAGAGCATATGATATAATGAAAATTATAAGCATAATTATATATTTTTAAAACTAGTTATCAAAGTGTATTTGTAGGGAAAATTTGCACATTATATGATTCACTGGGATTTGTGATGACTCATATATTACTGTGTCCCCTATTTGACTATGTAGTAGTAAAAGTCTTTATAAGAGTTTTTAGTTACTTGAACTCAAATATAGTAACATTTTGAATAGATGAATAGTAAGCTGGACTAGGGTATTTACAAATATTAATAGGCCTTACCTCAGAGAAGAATAAGATGTCACTCTTGGCCATTCTTCCTAACATATATTTCTTCTTTCAGAATAAGAAAATCATTTGACATCTGGAAGACGAATGTTAAAAGAAATAAAAGAGAGAATAACAAGTAAATATTCATATAAATGATGTTTGTGAAAATTTCAAAAGGAAAACACATTTTAAACTGTTATGTTGAAACAGATGTGAATGACAATACATTCATAGAATTAAAAAGGACTTTGGAAAGTAATTCAGTCTATCACCTTTATGTTCCTGTAGGGCATTGTTTTTAAACCATTGATGATTTTTAATTCATATTGCTTTTCTTGGAACATTATAGAATATTCTTCAACTCCTTATCACAGATCTACAAAGAACCATAATTATCCCTTGATCTTTGGCCCAAATCTTTGCTTCTAGAAGAGTGGATAAACACTGAAGCAATGCAAGATTGTTGATCTCATTTGGAAATATTTCCATGATTAGAAAGTCTGTACCCCTTTCCTGATGATCTAAGTTGGTACTCGTCACTCTGTAATTAAGAAATCTTTTCTTATACTAAATTAAATTTTCTTTTGAAATAAGCTCATTCATTAATCTCATTTACTTTTCTTTGGAAAGGGCAAAAAATTATATAAATTTTCCTTAAACTTTAGTATACAGGAAGGCATTCCCAAGAATAACAGAATCTGAGAGTTTGAGGGTCCCTTAGAAGTTATCTCTCCCAAACTATATATAGACAAGAATACTTCTTCTAATATGCCTGACAGTTAATAGTTGATCAACATTTGTCTGAAGAACTCCAATTAGAAGAGCCAAAAGAAACTTGTACTTATGAAAAGCTCTAATTTTTAGCTAGTTTTCTTTGACATGAAGTCTAATTTTTCCTCTTTCAACTTACACACTTTAAGAAGAACAAATTTAATATGTCTTTTGTGCATAAGACAACATTTCATTTATTCAAGACAACGAAGTTTTCTCTTCTCCAGGCTAAACATCTCTAGTTCTTTCACCAAACCTCCTAGTTTATGATCTTGAGACCCTTCAACCATTTTGGCTACTCTCCAGACTAAGAGAATTAAAAAGCGTTTACTAAGCTATTACTATATTGCCCTCTCAAAGTGCATCCATGACTTTCTTTGCAATCAAGTCTAATGAACTTCATCAATCCTTATCTTTCTTACCTTCACTATAATATTTAACAGCTGACCCTTCCTTCTGGAAAGATACTTTCTCCTCAGGCTCTAGAGCTGCAATATTCTCTTGAATCTCATTACTCTCTAACTAGTCCTCTGTCTTTTTTACAAATTTCTCATCTTAACTCTTTAATGTGGGAGTTTCCCAGGTTTTGCTCTTTATTCCCTTTTCATTACTTTGGCAATATTCTATGGTTCTAGCTACCACTCTTACTCAGATGACTTTCAAATCAATGGCTCCAGGCATGCATCTTAAACTGCCCATCAGACATTTCCACCCATTGGCATCTCAAAGTCAACATGGCCAAAATCTAGTACCACTTTTCTCCTCCTCTTTTCTGATTTTAGTATTTCTGACTATATTCTATGTGTGAATAGTTAGTGATATCTTACTTTTCCTTGTTTCTCTTTCACCTCTGCTTGAAATCCAAAAGCATTTATGTTCTGGCACCTCTCTCCTTTCCAGTTGATTTCATTCTTCTATTCTGCCCACTGGGTGTGCCATAGACTTCCTGAACTGTGTCTTGAAAACATTTTTAATTATTGAATTCCTGCTTGTCCTTCAAAGTTCAACATAAATTTCCTCTCCATCGTAAAGCTTTCCATCATATCTCTTGATGACAGTGATATTTTCTATCTAGGATATCACGTAATACTCAGTCTTTAACCTTTCCTTGCACTATGTCTTGTTAGCTAAAATCATAAATGTAATTAGACTTATACTTTTCTTCCATATGTTTTATCCATATTCTTTTCCCTTCCCCACTCCCTACTCACTAACTGTGAGCTCTAAAGAAGCCAGGGACATGCCCTATATTCTGTTTCTTTTACTTCATATCTTACCCAGCACTCATGGAAAACATTCAATAAAAATTTTTTTAATTGAATAGTTGTGTTTTATTTGAATGGTTGTGTAAACTGAGCATGGTTTTAGTAATTCTTATTGATCCCTACTCCCTAGTATTTCAAATAGAATATTTTGGCAGAGCACCCCTACTTATATATATATATATATATATAGATATATATATATATATATATCTATATCCAAATATAGATAATATACCCTTTAGGCGAACAAACATTCCTCATACAGAAAATCTATTTGCCTGTAGAGTCCTAAAACAAAAGCAAAAAACTGTAAAGCCACTGAAGATCTTAAAGTGGTAGAGAATAATATGTTAAATTTTAGCCTCAAACTCAGAAAGTAAATTATTCTAGTTGACTCACAAATTGATGAAATTATCATTACTTTTTAAACCCTTACCTTCTATCTTAGAAACAATACTGTATATTGGTTCCAAGACAGAAGAGCTATAAGGGCTATGTAATAGGAGTTAAATGACTTACCCAGAGTGACACATCTAGGAAATGTATGAGGCCATATTTGAACCCAGAACCTCTCATCTATAGGTGTGGGTCTCAATCCACTAATCCACCCAGCTACCCCAATAATTAACATTATTTTAAAATGAGTTTTGAGATAATTTCTAAACTTCCAGATTGATATTGTACAAGCGCCTTTTTTTGGCTGATAAGTTATTTCAAGGATGTTTGCTTCGAATTCGGAACCTTTGTGAAGATGCAACTGACCTCCATAAAGGAAAAATCTTTGAAGATAATCCCTCTGCCATTATTCTGACTACGGTGAGTAAAAAATGTTATACTTTGAAGTTAGTATATATAAAAACCATGTAAAATAATTACACTGAATTTTTCAACTCACAGAAATATATAACCCTAGATTCTAGCACGTTAAATTTTTTAGAGAAAACAATCAAATCTGATCCTTCCCCCACCCCCATCCCCTTTCTTAAGACAATTAAAACATCCAAAGGAGGAGCTAAACATTTAAAAAGTATGTTTCTTATAATTTTCCTAAATTTTAATCTTATAAAATTCTAAAGTATATAATCATTTGATGAGCTTTGGCATTATTACAATAATGATAACAATAGTTAATATGTACTGCTTTAACATTTGCCAAGTGCTTTATCTTCACAACTTTGTGTGATATTCTGTGAGGCTATTGCCCCTATGTGACAGATAGGGAAACTGAATCTTAGAAATAGTAGCATTACACAGCTTTTAAGTGTCTGAGGCAGGATTCAGAATTAGGTTTCACTGCCTGAACACTTTGCATTTTATCCTTATGCCCTTTACTTGCCCTGTTCCCTGTGATACAGAGAGGAGGGCTTAACAATTAAGCCCTCCTCTCTGTATCACATCCCTTAAGAACTCAGAATCTCAGAGTTGGAAGGAACATGAGAAGCCATTTAGATCATCTGTTAGACATATGTATTTCCTTTACAACATCCCATCAAATGGTTATCAGGGTTATGTCAGGAAACAGTTCTAATAAGTTTGTCATTACATTCAGCTGAGCTGAAAATTTTTATTGATAACGAATTATTTATTTGAGGCTTTGATTTTTTGTTTTTCTTTTTTTTTACTCGCTTGTATCAATATTACCTTTTGGATTTCACTTTTAACTATTAATTGAGAGTATCTAGAATTATATTATATCATATTGTATCCAAGAAGATAAGAACAATATAATAATTTGCAATGTTTTGTGGGTGTGGGAGTGTTTTTGTTGACTGGAGAACAAATGCCAAATTATTATTCCTTTTAAAAGGAAACTAAACATATCAAAACAGTGGTTCCCAAACTTTTTTGGCCTACTGCCCCCTTTCCAGAAAAAATAATACTTAGCGCCCCCTGTCACATACTATCACCACCCCCTTACAGTTATTCACCACCCCCAAATGCACCTGTGGCCGTCACTACTTCCCTGGATCACTGCAGCACCCACCAGTGGGTAGTGGTGCCCACTTTGGGAATCACTGATATAAAAGGTTTGTAGATACTGGGAATTAGGTTACTATTATACCAGAGGACCCTCAATAGCTTCATAGGTCAGTGTCAGTTTTTTATTGATGGTTTTAGTCATCAAACTATGGAAGGGAAAAATACCCTAGCTCACAAGAAAATTAGTAGCTTTCTATGATCAGATTGTTGTTGTATGTTCATTTTTCCTGCCTCTTTCTTGACTTGGAACTTTAAGTTAGGCTCTGTTCACCTAGGAGTAGAAAAAGGGGAAGACATTGTCTCAAGACTCAGGCATTTTTTTTTGTGCTACTGTCTTTAGAACTAGTGCTGGGACTTTGGAAGTTTTCAATGCTTCCAGGGTGGTATGATCTGAGAAAAGGTGAGGTCATTGTTCTCTTGATCCATGTTCTGATCCATATATAGGAGAGAATCCTGATCCCTTATAGCCAAAAGTGCTGTTGCTCCTTAGGGTCCCTACTTCCTTGTGACCAAAAGTTCTAGTGCTCCTCAGGGACCCTGCTCCTTTGTGACCAAAAGCTTTCTTCCTTGCCCTGGAACTACAATCAAGAAGTGAGTATAGACAATGGGATTGCCAAACAGCACTTTGTTTTTTTGTTTAGGATTTTATTTCACCAATTATATGTAATAATAATTTCCACATAAATTTTCTGAAGTTAAAAGATCCAAATTGTCTGGCTCCTCTTCACTCCCCTTTTCTGGAGAGGGTAAGCAATTTGATCTATGTTATACATGTATTATGATGCAAAACATATTTCCAAATTGTTCATTTGAGTAAGAGAATACTCATGTGAAACCAAACCCGCAAAATAAAAACCCAAATAAACTAACGTGGAAAATAGTATGCTTTTATCTGCATCCAGAATCCAACAGTTCTTTCTCTGGAGGTGGATAGCCTTCTCTGTCATAAGTCCTTCAGAATTTTCCTGGATCATTATATTGTTGAGAGTAGGCAAGTCTCTCACATTTGATTATCTTACAATATTCTGTTACTCTGTACAATGTTCTCCTGGTTCTGCTTAATTCAGTCTGCATCAGTTCATATAGGTCTTTTCAGCTCTTTCTGAAATCATCCTGTTCATCATTTTTTTATACCATAATAGTACTCCCATCACCACCGTATACTACAATTTGTTCAGCCATTTCCCAACTGCTGAACATCCTCTCATTTTCAAATTCTCTGTCACCACAAAAAGGGTTGCTATTAATATTTTTGTATGAGTAGGTTCTTTCCCCCCCTTTTTTATCCCTTTGGGATAAAGACCTAGTAGAGATATTACTGGAACAAAGGGTATGTTAAAGGTTCAAAATTGTCTTCTGAGATGGTTGGATCAGTTCACAATCTCCACCAACAATGCATTAGGTTTCCCATTTTGCCACATCCCTTCCAACATTCATCATTTTCCTTGACTGTCATATTGGCTAATCTGAAAGTTGTGATATATAGTCCCTCAGGGTTATCTTAATTTGCATTTCTCTAAGCAAGGGATTTAAAACATTATTTCATATGATTATTGATAGCTTTGCTTTCTACATCTGAAAACTACCTATTTATAACCTTTGACCATTTATCAATTAGAGAATGACTTGTATTCTTATAAATCTGATTTTTTCTTTATATATTTGAGAAATGAGACCTTTATCAGAGAAATTTGTTATAAAAATTTCCCAGTGTGTTATTTCCCTTCTAATCTTGCTTACATTGGTTTTGTTTGTATAAAAAACTTTTCAATTTAATATAGTCAAAACAACTCATTTTATATCTTGTAATGCTCTCTGTCTCTTCTTTGGTCATAAATTCTTCCCTTCTCCTTTAATCTGACAGGGAAACTATTCTATCGAACACCACTTTGTATTGCATTCAGTGTTAGCACAGGGGTACCCTGTAATCTCTGACTAGTTGTGAGTCACTTTAATGTCTCAGGGCTTTAGAACTCCTTTAAAACTTTAAAACTGCTTCTGGGGGCAGCTGGGTAGCTCAGTGGATTGAGAGCCAGGCCTAGAGATGGGAGGTCCTAGGTTCAAATCCGGCCTCAGACACTTCCCAGCTGTGTGACCCTGGGCAAGTCACTTGACCCCCATTGCCTACCCTTACCACTCTTCCACCTATAAGTCAATACACAGAAGTTAAGGGTTTAAAATTTAAAAAAAAACTGCTTCTGTTACAACATACCAATCCAATAACTCATTTTGCCATCATGTGTGCTCTTCGCCAGTACTGTTAAAAAGAATGAAAGAGTAGGATATATATCTTCTTCTTCTTTGAATATCTTCCTATCTACTATAGATCTTCCTTCTAGATATTAGAGGATGGATGGTATGTAGATCTTAGAGATACTATGAATGAAGGAGGGATCAGGTGCCCAAGGCCTAAGACAGCTATAGTTGGTGAAGGATTAATACCCACTCTTCTCACAGTAGCTATTGATGTAATCTATCCCTCTTCTCCCTGACAGGCTTGGTTGGTTAAGCCTGTCAGTTGCTTCCTTCTAACAGTTTCCCAGATTGGGACCCTTGAGAGATTAGATAGATGGTTAACCTCACTAGGCCCAACCTGAGGTTGGATTAGTTGTTAGTAAGCTAATATTGGAAATATTTGTTCTGACTGCGTATTAATTCTCCCCTTCCCAAGGGCTATGATAGAATAACTGCTCAGGAAAGGTACTTGTTGGTAAATCACTGTATTAATTTTTAATGGGGAAAGGAAAACAAGGTAATAGGGATGGGGATTTGGGAACCCTATTGCTATTGTTTGGCTACTAAGCTAATCATTGTTCAGGCCTGGATATTACTAGGCTGATAGAAGCTGGAGGTCTTCACCCTCTCACTAACTCTGACCTGACCTGGCCACAGCCAAGCCAGAGATTAGGAAGGCTATTGATGTTGATGTTGATGTTGCTTGATGATCTCTATACTCTCTCAGCTCTACTATCAAAGGTATTGATTGATCACTAGTTCCCTCTCAGTCAGGTACAGGTTACAGGTTCAGGTTCAGGCCTACCCTTTCCACCCTTCATCTCCCTCTGTCCCAGTTCTTGCTCCAAGAGAAGTTTGCTCAAGTCTCAGCTCTGAGTTCTGAGACCTCAACTGTAGTTCCTAGGGGATATTTATAGGATGGAGCCAACCAACTTTTACCCCTGGCTCACGGCATCTGGGAACATTCCAAATTCTCAACTGCCATCCCTGTCAGTCAAGGGGGCATCCATCTTGTCCCAGATAATGATTTTAATAGTACCAACCTTTGTGTTACAGACCTCTCCTACTGACCTCCCAAGTTGTCTTGAATTGGAAAAATGTCTTGCCTTCACCTTTTTTTTTTTTGGCTATGCTTCAGAATTTAATTGTAGGAATTATTTTTAAGTTGTTTAGAGGGGAATGTTGGGAGAATATGTACTTCCTTTATTCTACTGTCTTGGCTCTGCCCCCAATTCTTTTAATTCTTCCTCATATGGCATGTTTTTGTATTCCCCTTACTATTCTGGTCATTATCCTCTAGGCACAATACAGTTCACATTGCCCTAAATAAAATGTGGCATCCAGGGTTGAACAATATTTTCTTATCATAGGTTATATATGATCTGGTCATGTGTCAATATGTTTTCTTTCCTAAAATGTGGTGTCCAGACCTGAGTATATTATACTTTATTCTGTAAGACTATGCCTCTCACTTAATTCAGCATAAGATTATTCTCTTCCCTCTTCATATTATTTATGGCATTTTGTCTATACCCTCCTTTTACCTTTATCACTTTACCGTGGTATTGCCCTTTTAAAAAATATGCCTTATCTCTCTATCAGAATATAAATTCCTTTTTTCATCTTTGTCTCTTAGTGTCAAAAAAAAAGACTTCACACACAGGTTCCCAATATGTTTCTTGAGTTGAATAGTTGATGTCCAGTAAGTTTGGTCATGTGATTTAGGTTATGACTAGATTGTGTAGATTTTTGAATGTTTTGTTCAAGAGTTTAAATTTTATCCTTTAATTATGAGAGGACTTTGAAGATTAATGTACAAGGAAATGATGTAATTAAAAGGGCAGATTAGGGATATTAACATGATTTTAGTTGTGATGGATCCTGTTTGCAACAGGAGGAAGAATGGAGATCAAAAGACCAATTAAGAGGCAGTAGCAGTAGACATGAATTGATAAGAACGTCAATTAATAGGAATATTCATGAACAAAAGACTCTAGAAACATTTGGAAGGAAGTGATTTAGAGTTAGATAGTATTTCAGCTAAAATCTAGTCCAATTGTTGGCAAATTTCCTGCTTCTCCTCCCTTTATCCCTTGATTCAGAGTATTGTGCTTACTGAAGAAAAATGTTAGAAACTACTCTCCCCTAACTCCATATTTTAGTCATAGAATAATCATACACTATCTACAATCTAATCATTATATACTTACCCCCTGGAACTCCACACTCATGGGAAATGATGAGTTATAAGGCTACAACTGAGAGTTGATAAGGACGTTGGCAGTGTCAGTGGAAAAGAGGATAAAGAAGCAAGTGTACTATTAAAGTACAACTTGCAGAACTTGGCAATAGAGAGAGAGAAGGAATTGTTGTAGAGGAAGAATTAAAAGTGAATCCTATATTTTGAATTTAAGAGAATGGAAAGATGGTGCCTTCATTAAAAAGTGGGCATTTAGTGCAAAAGAGCAAAAATAATAAATGTAAACTTTTCAGATCATAATGCAATAAAAATAATAATTAGTAAGGGCACATGGAAAGGCAAATTAAAAACTAATTGGAAATTAAATAATATGATTCTCCAAAACCAGTTAAAGAACAAATCATAGAAATAATCAATAATTTCATTGAAAAGAATGACAATGATGAGACATCCTACCAAATTCTGTGGCATGCAGCTAAGGCAGTACTCAGGGGGAAATTTATATCCTTTAATGCATATATTAACAATTTAGAGAGGGCAAAGATCAATGAACTGGGCATGAAAATAAAAAACCTAGAAAGGGAACAAATTAAAAATTCCCAGTTAAAGACCAAATTAGAGATTATAAAACGTAAGGGAGAAATCAATAAAATTGAAAGTAAAAGAACTATTGAAATAATAAGACTAGAAGCTGGTACTTTGAAAAAACAAAATTGACAAAGTACTGGTTAATCTAATTTAAAAAAGGAAAGAAGAAAACAAATCATCAGTATCAAAGATGAAAAAGGAGACCTCATCTCTAATGAAGAGGAAATCAAGGCAATCATTAAAAACTATTTTGCCCAATTATATGGCAATAAATATAGCAACCTAGGTGATATGGATGAATATTTACAAAAATATAAGTTGCCTAGATTAACAGCAGAAGAAATAGAATCCTTAAATAATCCCATATCAGAAAAAGAAATTGAATAAGTTATCAAAGAACTCCCTAAGAAAAAATCCCCAGGACCAGATGGATTCACAAGTGAATTCTATAGAACCTTCAAAGAACAACTAATTCCAATGCTATACAAACTATTTGATATAATAAGCAAAGAAGGAGTTCTACCAAATTCCTTTTATGACACAAATATGGTACTGATCCCAAAGCCAGGTAGATCAAAAACAGAGAAAGAAAACTACAGACCAATCTCTTTAATGAACACAGATGCAAAAATCCTAAACAGAATACTAGCAAAAAGACTCCAGCAAGTGATCATGAGAGTTATTCATTATGATCAGGTGGAATTTATACCAGGAATACAAGGATGGTTCAACATAAGGAAAACCATTACATAATTGACAAATCAACAAGCAAACCAACAAAAAACACATAATTATCTCAATAGATGCTGAAAAAGCCTTTGACAAAATACAACATCCATTCCTATTGAAAACACTAGAAAGTATAGGTATAGAAGGAGTTTTCCTAAAAATAATAAACAGTATATATCTAAAACCATCAACAAGCATCATATGCAATGAAGATAAATTAGAAGCCTTCCCAATAAGATCAGGAGTGAAACAAGGATGCCCATTATCACCTCTATTATTTAACATTGTACAGGAAACACTAGCAATAGCAATTAGAGAAGAAAAAGAAATTGAAGGTATTTGAAATAGGCAATGAGGAGACTAAGCTATCACTTTGCAGATGATATGATGGTCTACTTAAAAAATCCTAGAGAATCAACTAAAAAAACTAGTAGAAATAATTAACAACTTTAGCAAAGTTGCAGGATACAAAATAAATGCACAGAAATCATCAGCATTTCTATACATTTCCAACACATTAGAGCAGCAAGAAGTAGAAAGAGAAACACCATTTAAAATCACCCTAGACAATATAAAATACTTAGGAATCTATCTACCAAAAGAAACACAGAAATTATATGAAAACAACTACAAAACGCTTTCCAAACAAATAAAACTGGATCTAAACAATTGGAAAAACATTGATTGCTCGTGGGTAGGATGAGGTAACCTAGTAAAAATGACCATTCTACCCAAATTAATTTACTTATTTAGTGCCATACCTATCAAACTACCAAGAAACTTTTTTACTGAATTAGAAAAAACTATAACAAAGTTCATTTAGAAGAACAAAAGATCAAGAATATCAAGGGAAATAATGAAAAAAAAAACATGAAGGAAGGAGGCCTAGCAATACCAGATATTAAACTATACTATAAAGCAGCAGTCATCAAAAGAATATGGTACTGGCTAAAAGACAGAAAGGAGGATCAGTGGAATAGGCTTGGGGTAAGTGACATCAGCAAGACAGTGTATGATGAACCCAAAGATCCCACCTTTTGGGACAAAAATCTACCATACCATTGCTGGGTTTATTCCAAAGACATCATAGATAAAAAGAGTTGTACAAAAATATTTATAGCCTTGCTTTTCGTGGTGGCAAAAAACTGGAAAACAAGGGTATGTCCTTCAATGGGGAATGACTGAACAAATTGTGGTATATGGTAATGGACTACTACTGTGCTCAAAGGAATAGTAAACTGGAGGAATTCCATGTGAATTGGAATGACCTCCAGTAATTGATGCAGAGTGAAAGGAGCAGAGCCAGAAGAACAGTGTACACAGAGACTGATACACTGTGATAAAATCAAATGTAATGGACTTATGTACTAGCAGCAATGCAATGACCCAGGACAATTCTGAGGGATCTATGGAAAAGAACACTACCCACTTTCAGAGGAAGAAATACAGGAGTAGAAACACAGAAGAAAAACAACTGCTTGAACACATAGGTTGATGTGGACATGATTGGGGATGTAGACTTGAAACAACTACACCAATGCAACTATCAATAATATGGAAATAGGTCTTAATCAATGACACATGCTAAAACCAGTGAAAATGTGCGTCGGCTATGGGGGTGGGGGTGGGGAATTGGGCGGGGTGAAGGGGAAAGTAAAAACATGAATCATGTAACCATGGAAAACTTTTCTAAAAAAAAAAAAAGTGGGCATTTAGGAAAAAGGACAGGTTATTTAGGGGAAGATAATGATTCAGATTACAGGGAGAAAACATCAAGGAGACGGACCACTTCACCTATTTGGGTAGCATAGTCAGTAAGGATGGCGGGGCAGATGAGGACATCAGAAACTGAATCAACAAAGCCAGACACGCATTTAACACCCTGCAGTCTATCTGGACCTCCAGAACACTATCCCTCATCACTAAGCTCCGAATCTTCAATACCAATGTAAAGGCCGTCCTCCTACATGGATCAGAAAGCTGGAGAGTGACGAACGTCAACACCAACATACTCCAAGTCTTTGTTAACAGATGCCTACGCCACATCTTGAACCTCAGATGGCCTGAAAAGATCTCCAATGCCAGACTCTGGGAAAGAACAATTCAGTATCCCATCAGTCAGGACATAAAGAAACGTAAGTGGAGATGGATAGGACATACGCTACGAAAACCGGAAGACAACGTTGCCAGACAAGCATTGAGCTGGAACCCACCAGGGAGGAGGAAAGTCGGAAGGCCAAAACAGACCTGGCGAAGATCTGCCGAAAATAAAACAAAGACCGTCGGAATGACATGGGGCCAGCTGGAGGAAGTTGCCCAGAACAGAGTCTGCTGGCGTGAGATGGTTGCGGCCCTATGCTCCTAGGGAGTCAACAGGAATAACTAATGATTCAAATTTGAGACCTGTAGAGTTTGAGGCACTGAGAATCAGTTAGATAAAATCTCAAAGGTCATGCAGCAATTCCCTAATTTTATAGAAAAGGAATCTGAGATCCAGACACTAGTCTAAGGTTAAATAGTTAAGTAGGTGGTGGTAGAATAGAGAATAGAACTTATGCCTCATCTCCCAGTTGGAAACCTTTTGCCCCCTATTCTTTTTTTTTTTAAACCCTTGTACTTCGGTGTATTGTCTCATAGGTGGAAGATTGGTAAGGGTGGGCAATGGGGGTCAAGTGACTTGCCCAGGGTCACACAGCTGGGAAGTGGCTAAGGCCGGGTTTGAACCTAGGACCTCCTGTCTCTAGGCCTGACTCTCACTCCACTGAGCTACCCAGCTGCCCCTTGCCCCCTATTCTTTTGACATAGTTAATTCTGCAAATTATTTGCTTGTTTTTATAGCTATTATGTTGAAATATCATTTCAATTTCTTCTTTTATGATCAACAAACAATTAGCAAAATGTTTTTCTTACCTTAGTTTTATTAAGTAAGTCTAAATTTCAAAGGCTTATTCTTTACTCTTGTATTAGCTGGACCGATCCCATACATACTCTATAGATGAATTTTGTGAGGAGCAGTCACATCAGACTCGCGTAGCAAAGGAAAAGCTGGAGGAACTTAAGGCAGAAATCATTTCAGTGCTTAAAAGTACATTTTTACAGGTAATCCTTAAGATATCTTATTTCTCTATATTTATCCTCTAGAAGTATAAATGTTATGCCATGTATGTTCATGCTGAAACTGTTCAGTTCCTTTCTGACCCCTTTTCAGTTTACCAAGGTTATTGAAGAATAACTTTCATGTCTTAAATAGAATTATTGTCCCAAATCATAGTCACTACTTGCCAATCACTGTACTAAACACTTTATAAATATTATCTCATTTGAACCTCACAACAACCCTGGGAGGCTATTACTATTTCACAAATTCACAAATACAGAAACTGAGGCAAATAAAGGTGAAGTCACTTATCCAGGGAAACATAGCTAATAAAGTGTCTGAGGCTGCATTTGAATTCAGGTTTTCCTAGCTCCAGTGAGTATGGTTGTTATTCCCTCTCTAAGCCAGTTACAATGAAAGTAAAGTTTGAGCATTGCCCATCCACCACCCTCATCCACCTCTTCATTGTAATAGTTTTTCACTCCTCTTTAGGTTAGATATTTTACCACATTCCATCTCTCCTGTTCCTTTTCTCAGTGTAATCCTCTTTTTCACCCCTTGATTTTTTTGTATATCATATAATCCTAATCAGTTTACTTCTTTACTCTCTGTCTAAATAAATTCCATCTCACTGTTCTACTACTTGTAAGAATTTTTAAGAATTACAAATATCCTCTTTCCATGTAGGAATATATACATATAGTTAGGCTTTATTGAGTTCCTTAAATTTTCTCTTTCTTATTAACTTTTTAGGCTTCTCTTGTGACTTGAATTTGGATTTCAACTTTTTCTGTTTAGGTTTGATCTTTTCCTCAGGAATGCTTGGAAATCTTCTATTTCATTGAATGACCACTTTTTCCCCTGAAAGAATATGCTCATTTTTGCTGGATAGTTGACTCTGGGTTATAAATCTAGATCTTTCACATTTCAGAATATCATATTCCATGCCTTCTTATCCTTTACTGTGAAAGCTGCTAAAGTCCTGTGTGATCCTGATTGTAGCTCCATGTTTGAATTGTTTCTTTATAACTGCAGTATTTTCTCATTGACTTGGGGGGGGGTGGAGATTCTTGAATTTAACTAGTCTGTTCCTGGGAGTTGTCATTTGAGGATTTCTTTCAGTAGGTGATTATGGATTCTTTAAATTTCTCTTTTACTCTCTTGTTCAAGAATATCTGGGCAATTTCCTTTGATAATTTTTTTGTATTATGATTTTCAAGATTTTTTTTATCATGGTTTTCAGGTAATCAATATATTCTTCAACTGTCTCTCCTGTTTTCTAGGTCAGTTATTTTTTCAATGAGATATTCCATGTTTTATTCTGTATTTTCATTCTTTTGATTGTGCTTCATTGTTTCTTGATGTCTCATTAAGTCATTAGCTTCTAGTTGCCCAATTTTAATTTTTAAGAAAAGATTTCCTTCCTTCAGTTTTGAGCCTCCTTTTTCATTTGGTCCATTTCTTCTTGCATTGCTTTCATTTCTCTTCCCAGTTTTCCTCTACCTCTCTTAATTAATTTTTGAAATCCTTTTTGAGCTCTACTAAATCTGAATTCAATTCATGTTTTTCTTTTGTATTTTGCATGTGTTTGCTTTTCTTTCATTGTCCCCTTCTGTGTCTATGCCTTGCTCTTTGTCATCATAAAAGTTCTCTATGATTAGGTGTTTTGTTTTGTTTTTTGACATTTACTCATTTTCCCATCCTTTTTATAGGTAGACTCTGTTCTCCAAGAGGTTAAGATATCCTCTTAAAATTCAGCCCTTCCAAGGTACCCTCTTAAATTTCAGCCCTTCCTTGATGCTACCCTTAGCCTTATTTCTCAGCTTCTCAAAATATCAGTTCTTCCAAGATGGTATGATGGCCTATGGACTGAGAGCTCTGAGAGCCACCTCCCTCTGTTGATTCAATTACCCCCTGAGACTACTGATGGCTCACATATAGACGCATGCTTGGGTATAGGCTCTTGGTCTCCTTCTGGGCTTGATAAGGTCAGGCAAACAGCATACAACAGACTGTCTTGTCCTGGAGCTCTCCCTTGACCTTTGGCAAGAGTCAATCAGCTCCATCAAGTCAACACCCTGGGGACAGCCTGTGTCACAGATTGGGAGCCCAGCTCTGGGTCTGTGAAATGCTGAAATGCCAGACTTCACAGCAGGTTTGATTAGAACTTTTAAGTGGTATGCATTGGGTTGGATTTCTATTGGTCCAGGCAGGATCTCAGGGTCTAGATGTTGGCTTGGGTCCAGTTTCAGAACTTGGGACGGTAGATGTGGGGTGGGTAGGGCTTGCTGTTGGCTTGCTTCTTACTCCTTGCTACAGAGTCTTTCCGGCTGTTCTCCTCTCTCACCCAGTGTCCCAGATATACTCTGTCACCTTTCAAGTTATTCTCTTCATTAAAGTTGCTTCACTGGTTCTTTCATTCCTTTATTTGTTATATGATGTTATTTTAAGATTGGTTGGAGAGGATTATTATGGTGGTTTCTAGCTTCCCTGCATCTACTCTGCCATCTTGGCTCTGGAGCCAGAAATCTTCTTATTCTTCTAATGCTGACAGCTAATGAGAGTCATAACTTTACTAGGCAATTATTTTTTATTAGTCAGGTGAGTCTTAATGTGATCCTTCTAACAAAAAGTATGCTATTTAACAACATGACACATTTTTATTTTCAATCTACATTGTTAACATTTTCTCCACAACTTTGAGTCAATAAAATCAACAAAACAATCTATTAAACTGATTTATAGTACTTGCTGATTTCTAGGGTATAAGTACACATGCTGAAAATTTAAGTTAGGTCTCTCTCTGTGGCAAAAACTGACTCCCATGAGCCCCTGCCTCTGCCTCTTTTCCTTTTCCCTGATTCATTTCCTTCTCTTTGGATTACCATCTCCACATGGCCAACTAGAAAGGAAAGAATCATTTACAACAGTGTGATTCCATAACTGTCTTAGCTCTCTCATGGGTCTTTTAGGAGCATTTCCTGGAGCCATTTTCTGCAGACCAAACCAGAGTTTGTTTGTTATTACAAGTTATAAAATAGTGTGGCAAGATTTCTGTATTATTACACTTTGAAATACCTATTCATTCTTAAGTAGTTTAAATTGATACACTTTTTAGTGAAAAAAGTGGTCCTTCTTTTACTGTTTTGTTTTGAGGTAAAAGATTTTTTTTAATATTCTAAAGGCTTCCCAGGATATATTATTTTGGTTCTTTTTTGTATCCTTAAAAACACTTAGTATAGAGCCTGGTACATAGTAGGTGCAATATAAACGTTCATTCTCCTACCTCTTTCCCAACAAGTAGAAATTCAGACTTCATTTTGTAATAGTTAAAAAAATGTGGTTCCTTTTCCATCAGAATAGCATGAAATCCTTCAATAAAGCTCTTTGCTAAAATCTGTGCAACCTAAAATATTTCTGCAATTGAGTTTCCAAAAGAGAAAATCACTTGTATTAATCACTGGGTCCTTGTAAGCATCACTCACTTTTCTAGATATTCATTCAGCATCCCTTTAATTTTAAATTATGTAATTTAGCCAGAAAATGTAGTCAGGGACACTCCCTGATCAATTCCTTTTTTTGTTTGTTCTGATCCAGTCCTCCATTACCTCTCCCTTTCTTTATGAGCTTTCAGGTATCACTCACTATACTTTGGCAATCATATTCCTCAGGTCTCTCAGAATCAGAGGATGTAGTTTATCTGAACAGCTAGGTAGTACTGTGGATAGAGTGCTGATCCTCAATTTGGGAGGACCTCAGTTCAAGTATGGCCTCTGATACTTCCTAGCTGTGTGGTCCTGAGTAAGTCACTTAACTCTGTTTACTTCTGTTTTCTCATTTATTTGCCAAACCATTCCAGTATTTCTGCCAAGGAAACCCCATATGGAGTCACAAAGAGTTGGACATGACTAATTGTGACTTAAATTTATCAAAAGCAATATAGTGTTCTCCTGAGGTTGCCTTATTTATTTGGGATCTTAAATCCCTTTTCACCATTTTTGTTCTTTGCTTTCCAGTCCAAAGAGCATTCTTTTTAGCTATTCAAATAGAAGCAAAGCCAGAATTAAGCAAGTCTCCTTTTTTTCATCAGTTATCAGTCTCTCATCCATCGTTAGCAGTGTTTATGATCTCTGCTTTGATTCTCTTTTTCTCCAATATATTGTAAAACAACAACAATAACAAAACTTCTGGGTTTCCCTTTGCCTTTCTTTTTAGCCTCTGTTCATTTGGAACTTTAGCATTTCTGATGCTATTTTTAGAGTATCTTGCGACATTTTAAAATTTATCCTATTTCCACTCATTTCTTCCATATTAAGTAGATAATTTTAAAAATGTTAATTGGTTGATGAGGTATCCTTAGACAACTCCTGTCTCTCTTCATCAGAAGTGATTTTTTAAATGTCTTCACAATTTCATTTTTGAGAGCATCTCACCTCTATTGGACCAACTTTTGCTGCTGAATTTTGGTCCATGTTCTACTTATCATTCCTCTGGATTCTTGGAAATCTGCTTTACTTCAATTGAGAGAACATATGAGAACATGTTCAGCTTTCTTCTTCTCTGTTACATACTCTAAAAAGGAAGTGGTCGCTTTTTCTCAGTGTGTCTACCACTTCTACCCTAGGAATCAGTTTCTCTTTTTTGGTGAGACTCAAATCCTGAATGGCATTTTTCCTTGTTGTTTCCTTGACTACATTTCCTGGTTAAATTATAGAACTTAAAGGGATACTGAATGAATATCTAGAAAAGTGAGTAATGCTTATGAGGAACAAGCAAAATCAAATCATACAAGACTCACTTAATTTTCTCCTTTGAAGAATAAAGAAAGGCAATTCAAGAAATTATTAATTGCACTGTTTTGGATGGATGGAAAATTTGTAGATATGTGGATAATTGACTTGCCTCATTTATGTTATACCTTTTTGCCAGGGTATTATAGTTCATTTGCCAAACTTCTCATTTACTTCACCTTTTTGTCTATAATGGAATATAGTATTCTACAGTGATATTCATTTCTGTTTCTCCTCCATTGATCTTTTCTCAAATGTAATTTACCATGCTGCCCTAATCTGGATCCTACATTTCTTCACATGAGTGTAAGTTTTGAATATACAATAAGTACCTCTATTTTTTCTCTCTTCTAATGTTTGTTCCACCAAACTTCTCTCTCTCTCAAGTTATCAATAATCTCCCAGTTGCCCAATCTAATGGCTTTTTCTTAATCCTCATCTTCTTTGACTTCTCTACAAGTCTTTGACACTGTTGATCACTCTCTCCTTGATACTTTCTTCTCAGGACACTATTCTCTTCTGGTTCTTCTACCTATCAGACTCTTCTCAGACTTCTTTGTTCCATCCTCTTCTAGATACATAGGGCTGCTATGGAGTACAGTAGATAGAGCAATGGGCCTAGAGTCAGAAAGATCTGAATTCAAATCCAGCCTCAGACATTTACTAGCTATGTGACTCTGGGCAAGTCACTTAATCTTATTTGCTTCAGTTTCCTCAACTGTAAAATGAGTTGGAGAAGGAAATGTCAAGCTCCTCCAATATCTTTGCCAAGAAAATTTCAGCCAGGATCATAAAGAGTCAAACATGACTAATCAATTAATCAGCAACAATAGAACAACATCCAGATCATGCCCTCTAACCATACCGTTTATTTCATTGCCCTTAGCTAGTACAAGTTCTTTATAGAATTCAACTTTTTAAAACATTTCTAGAACTTTTTGAGCTTTCTGTTGTGACTTACATTCCTCTTTTTTCTAGGCATGAGTTTTATGCTCAAGACTTTGTAGATATATTCAACAACATAGGATATTATTCAGGGTTACCATGCCTGATATCCAGGAATTCAGTTGACCGTTCATAAGTGTTTTGTTGACTTAAGATGTATTTTTCAAAAATACCTAGTAGTGGGTTTTCATTAGATTGATATTTAAGACAGCATGTGGTTACAATGAATTTTAAATTAAATTATGAAGTTTTATTTCATTGCATTATTGGCATAATATTATAAACAATGAAAATGATAGTTCAATAAATAAAGAAATTGTACTTTTCCTTCAAGGCTGCAGAAAAGAAAGGATTAAAAGATTATTTTCTTCAAGAACCACTTACATGCAAGATAGAAAATTATAAGGCACCTACTCTTCGACGTTTAATAGAAAAATTTACAAGATTTCTTAAACTAGTTGACAGTCTATTTCAAGAAATGATCCGAATCCTGGTGCAGACTGCAGTCAAACTACTTTTGGATTTACTTACTGGATCTAATAAAGTGAAATATACCAGAGAGAAAAAGAATTACTCCCTCATAATGTAATGTCAACATTTTTTTCTTGTATAAAAGATATATAATAATTTTCTTGTTTTTTGAAAGGACTATGTCATTATATTTTAAACAATTCAAAAAATCCTTTGAGAATTCTTTTATGTGATCTTAACTGATATTAATCAAGTATATTCTTTCATAATTCTTTACTATAGTCTGTTCTTCAGTTTAAAATAATTAATTCATTTCGCTCTGAATTTTGCACATCTGTGTGCATGGAATGTGCCCCCTCTAATTTAACTCTCAGCAGGGTTATCAAAGAAATTACAAAGTTTAAAGAAAACTGATTCAATTCCCAAGAAATACTTTTTTAACATTTAAAATAATCAAACTAAAATATAGCACAGACATCATTCTAAATATCTTTGAAAGTAATTTCTTCTTTAAGTAAATGCAATACTTGATAGAGGAACAGTCCTTGGAATCAGGAAGACTAATATTCAGATCCTGTCTTTGGCACTCACTGGCTGCCTTGGCAGTGATTTAAAATAAGCTGCATATGAGTTATTAATCTGTATTACTAAAATGAGTCTCTACATAAGGAGTTATCCAAGTTGATGAAATTTCAGAGCTACACAATAACAACAAACCTATGTAATAAAACACTAGCATTTAAGACACAGACTTCTACAAATGAGTTATGTATATTTCTCTGGATACTTTTAAGGACAAAAGTTTTCATTTTGCTATTTATGTCTATGATAGTGGTTGGATAATTGCAGCAAAGCAAAGTTTTCCTCTAATTCTTCATTATTCCTATTTTTAAATGTATTTTTGCCCTTTTTGACCCACTGAATATATGTCAAAGTGGTCATAAATATGATTCAGGATATTATTCTATTACATAATTATTTAGAAGATTCAATAGAAACTAAAAATATTTTTGGCTGTTTCAAAAGTATCAAGAAGTTTTATAGATATTTTTAAACAACAAAAAACATCACCTGGAAGTAATAAATCATAGAATTATGGATTTAGAAGACAGCTTCTAGTCTAATCTCTTCAGCTTTAAAAAGGCTGTGCTATACAATCTCAGTACATGCATCGGTAAACTAGAATTTCGATTTCATAATCCAGTATTTTTGCTATTCCATGTGAATCTTATCCTAGAGATAGTAAAAACCAAATATAAACTTTATGTGATTCAAAAGCTAAATGCCCAAGAGAAATAAGAAAACTATGTCATACTCTTTGAAGACAAATAGTAAAGGCATTCTTATAAAATTTAAGATTTATAGATATTTTATTAATTTGTTAACCAATTTTAATTAAATTGTTTTTGTGTTACATAAATTTAAACAATTTTAAAATACATAACTGGAAGTCATCTCATTTTTGTTCTTTGTTCATCTAGAGAAAGTGCGGAGACCATTTTATCCAAAATGTCAACGACAGATTTTAAGGAACAATTTCAAGAAGAAGAAGAAAAAGAGCCAGAGGAACCCGAGATCAAAATTTGTCAACATGATATTGCTGAGGTAAAATAACTACTGAAGAACAGAAAATATAAATATTTTCTAAAATTTAATAAAGAACAAGAATCTAAGCTTAATGATTTTGTTTTTCCCCCTTCATATTGAATTATCCTTTGGTTGTTGCATGTGCTATGCTTAGTTGTGACATTCATGAGACAAAAACAGGGGAGATATTCATAGAAACTCTGGCTGATAGGCTGGACTGGTCAGTCTACTCAGTGTGAGCAAAAGAGCAAATTAGCAAACGAACATAGATCACTGAAGGCAATGAACCAACATCATTAGATAAAATGCTGATGTTTATGTTCCATAAAAATATTTCCACTTGATAGACCCCAATAACATTTTTGTATACCACTCATTCATTTTAATAGCTTCTCCACAGAGACTGTAGATACTGTTACTGAATCTTTAAGAGGTGATAGGATACTGAGGGCTTGACACTTTTATTGGTCATTCAGGAGATTTACCTGTCATGACACAAGAGAGACTAAAAGGACAGTGAAAAAAAGCATGAAAAACTTTCTTCCTCAGATAACTGTTTTAATTTTTTCAAAGAACCATTATAGAGTTCTTGAAAAACTTTAGCTGCAATTTTTAAAGAGCTAAGTGGAAGGACTGTTTCAAAAATTGTAAAGTTTGCAGCTATAATGAGCTAACTTTGGTTTTAATCTTTCTCAAAAACGGATGAATTGTAAATAATTATATTTGTCTCTCTTCTTGTTTGTTAATAGTAGGATCTATATTTTGGTATTTAAGCCCAGAAAATTAGGGAATTTGAGATAGAGAGATAAACAAACATTAAGGGTAGGAAGGTTTCTCAGCAAGCAAGAGTTCAGAGCTAATTGTTTAATAAATGATGAAGATGTATTTTAGTAACAAATGTGGAAGTATTAGAACATAACTCTTTGTTTTATAAAAATCAAGATGAGGATGAATAAGGAAACTAGATCATTGGAAGATATAGAGATGGATGATCCCCACCTGAAATATAAAAGAATGTTGATGTAGTCAATAGAATGCTAAAGTTGGAGTAGGGAAATCTTGAGTTAAAATCCTTTTTAGTAGCAGTGAGACTCCTGAGCAAATCACTTGCCCACTAAGGTCTCAGTTTCCTTGTTTACAAAATAAGGTGATTAGACTCAATGGCTTCTATGGTCCTTCTGAGCTCTAAAACTGTTGTATGATTCTGCATTGGGGTCTGGGTCTGGCCAATCCTAAAAGCCTCTTACAATATGTGGAGACCTGCATGTGGGGTTTTTCCCCTTTATTAAAGACATTTTTTCTCCTATTTGAAAACTCCAGTGCTGCTGCTGATTAATGACACTCACTAACTGTTTTTCATACATATTAATTGCATGTAACATTTCATTTCTTATTACTACTTAGGTGGCATATTTAATGACAGTATAGAGGGTGGACATCTTTTTTTTTTTTTTTTGGCCTTGAAATTATAAATGTGGTTGGCTACACTAATTATCTCAAGTAATTTTAATAGTCTAGTGAAGATCTTGAAGCTTGCATAGTAAATAGCCACGCATTTTTTACACTGAGTAGTACCTTTAGCTAATCCTTGGAATCCAGCCGCTCCATTCTGCTCTTGCCCATAGAATCACTGGTGATGCTTTTGTACTTATTTGGTGAGCTTTCTCTACAACATAGATTCAACCCCAAATACAGTAATCAAATGGATCTGTGTTCTCAGCAATTTGGATATTACCAGCAATGAAGCAAAGCAAAATCCATCTTCTTCTCTTCCCATTTCCTTCCATGCATTTTGAAAGGCAGCATGCTTAAAGCCCAATTTGCTTTCCCCTAACAATTTGCTCCTACTAATGGAACACCTGACTATCTCATTGTTTTCCCTTCCTCTCACAAAGTAACCAAGCAGTATTTTTTCTTTATCATATCTTTTCCAGGGGGCTTACTTCCCCTATTTCTGATCCTGAAGTTCCTCTAAGTTCCTTATTTTTTTATATGTCACAAACTGTCATATTACCATTTGACTCTTCATTGCCCTCGTGTGATAACACTAAATATTTCAGAGACTGTTACTGTAGCATCTCATCATTGTATAAAAAGTCCTTGTAAATTATTTGTATTAAAAAGAAAGGTCTTTGATTCGGGGACATTTTTGGGAATCATTAAAAGAGCTTTGTAATTTCTGGTCTCCCTCTCTTCCTCCTGTTTATTTAGGGGTACTGTTCATTGATCATTTGCAATTTCTGTCCCCCAAATGAGCAAAAATCTATTGATTTTTCTTTTGTGGGTGTGAGGTAAAACCTCATAGTCACTTTGTTTTTCATTCTCTTCATTAGTGATTTGGAGCAATCTTTCACATAGGGGTCAATTGTTACAATTTTTCTTTTGAGAGGTTTGTTCATATTTGCTGATCTCTTATCTATTATAACTCTCCTGTTTTATTCAAAATGTGGCTTATTTTGATGTCTTATCTTTGCTTCAGTTATTTTCACCCCACTCCATTTAAATCAGATGCCTTTATCAAAGAAAAATTAAGCAACTAATAATGAGAAAGAGTAAATTCTATCTTCTTCGTCAATTCTTCCATAGTATTTTCCTTTTTTCTTTTCTCTCTTCAGACCATCAAAACAGAAGGGAGAAAAAGCATCCTTAGACCCTGTGTTCATCTTAGTCACTTCCTTATGTAAATCTCTGAGAATATTGTCTCTTTTCTCCATATGTGGATCATCATTTAATTATCTCCAGTTGCTCAAATATATTTATGTTTCTCATTTCCTATTGGCTGCTTTAATTTTGAATTTTCTATTCATCTCTTTTATCATAAATATTTGAAAGTTCTCTATTCTATTACAGGACCACTTTTTTCTTTGTGATATTATGTCTGGTTTTAGACTTTTTTATTCTTCACTGTATCTTTCTGTGGAGTCATGGGGCCCTTTATATTTCTTAATTATTATCTCAATTTCAAAAAATATTTGTTGGAGTATATATGGGAAGAGTTCAGCTCCTCTATGATCTTTTATATTGCCATTTTACCTAAAACTCTTCACTCCTCTTTTAGTGCAGTTTAAGATTATACTAATTATATTGGCTGATATTTAACACTACTAATCCATTGAGCTTTCATTCCACAAAAAATCCCCATGTATGTTTCAAACAGCTTGGAATCTAGGCATGACTCTTCACCATCTTGTACTTTAGGAAGTGAGATTTTGATCAAAGTGTCAATTTAATATTTTTTTCATCTTATTCAGCGCCATGTTAAAACATTCTACATAAGTAATAGTCTATACCTGTTATGAAAATTACTTGAAACAGGCTTAGTATAGAATTTGCTTGAAAGATGTAATACATTGGCTGGATATTCTAAAACAAAACAATTCTAAAATAATGATAGAATTTTAACATAAAATGCAGTTCACTATAATGGAATTTGAATCAGTTTCTTAGTTTATTCAATTTGAATGACTTGGAAGTAATTCTGTTTGTGTTCATAAACAAATGTTAAACTGTATGAAAGTGTAAGGATTGAACAAGGAGAAGAGAGTGGAATATTTGTTTTGTTATTCAATGACTAGAATTGTCTTATGCCATCTTTCACTTTGTCATTTGAGTTTTGAAATATTTTAAATGTAAATTATAAAATATCACTGATATTTTGTCATGTCTCTTGAACTAGATGTTTAAGTCTCTCAAAATGAAAAAAGATGCAAAGAAGCCATATGAGGCAACATTTGAAGTACGTATACTTTTGAAAATTCCTCAAAGAACTTTTTATGAGAAGTCTGAATCAACTGGAAGTTCTACAGATTCCCTTTTTAAGCAAACTTTTTTTCAACCCAAAACTTTTGATTTTGAGGATGAAACACAAACAGATAGTAAAATTCCTAATTCCAACAGATCAGCTGAGTCACTGTTTTCCAAAATTTCTGGAAAAAAAACTAAAGCCCGATACAACACTGACGATAAAAATGCTGGTAAGAAAAATGTACATCTTATCCTTATAATGTCTCATCTTAGCATGGAGGTAGCCCAAAGTTCTGAAAGTCTCTACCAGCTTTGTAGTTAGCACTAAAATGAAGGCATAGGCCCCATTACATATTATGTCACTGTAGGTCTGGCTGTCTGAGATCAGAGAAGCTCCTCATCATATAGTTGACAACCAAAGGTAGACTTGGGGATGTGGTGAGGGGGCTATAGAAGAAGCTTTGAAAAATTTACTTCACTATCTTTTCTTAATACACTCGCCTCCCATTTTTAATCCACTCTGACAAGGGTCAATTAGGAAAAAAATGACAAAGTGTCCAGATTTGACAATATATATTAAATTCTGCATCTATGGCCTTCTACTTTTCTACAATAAGGAAGAAGATAGGCAGCCTAGCATAATGGAATGGTTTCTGGACTTGAGTTGCTATTGTTGCTATACTTGGGTTCAGATTCTGTCTCATTTACAGCCTTGTGAACCAGGACAAGTTTCAGTTTTTCTCTGACTTGTTTTTCCTATCATTAAAATGAAGAGGTTGGACTTGATGGCCTCTAAACACATGTTCCTATTATCCTAACTTTTTAATCATCTGTTCTTGAGGACCAGAGCTTAACTATACCAACTAGTAAAGTCCATCTACTAAAATGCAAAAAGATTATAACAAACAATGGAAGATGTATTCACACCAATGAAACCTCATATCTTTTGAAATCTTGAAAAAAATAAATAATACTATTTCATATGAAAAGCCTTAAATAGTCTTACATGACAGTGTATGCCATGGCAATGAGAGAATGGAAAGATCACTGGCCTAGTAGTGAGTCAACTTGGGTTCAAATCCCTTCTCTGTCACCCACAACCTCTGTGATATGTACAGGTCTTTGTGAGGTCTTTTAACCTCAGTAGATCTCATTTTGCTAATTTGTAAAATGAATTCATTAGACTAGATAACCTCAAAAATCCCTTCTGGTTCTGATTCTATGAAATAATACCTGAAATATATATAAAGAAAATTTTTCTGTTTTATACAGATTGTATAAGTTGTATGTATTTGGTAAATCAGCTTAAGATATATCCTTAAAATTATCATGAATATCAGATTCATAGTAAATTTGCATTGTCATTTGTGAACTGATTATCATTTTTTGGTAATAGTAATTAATTTTATTCTCTATCCATGTTTACTAACTTCTCATTTTGTTGATCCAGGCTTCACTTAGTTTTTACTCTTTCTTTTTATTGAAAAAATAGAAGGAAAACAAACAGTAGAGTCAGAAGATGCCTATTTACAAAAGATTGAAGAGTAAGTGTCAAAAAATTGTGTGAATCCTAGAAAAAAATATTTTGTCATTGACTGTGCTTCTCTAATATCTCTATTTTTTTTCATAGAATTCCAGAATTCCATGCGAATCTCTTCCTATCTCCCAACAGATTGGAAATGTCTAAGAAAATTCAGGGTGTGATAAATAATTTTGAAAAATCATTAAGTATGTTTATATTTTAAATGATTAATTCATAGCAATATATGTATTTGGTAATATATTCTCAAAAATCTTCTCTTTGACCCTTTTATAAAGATGAAAAGATAATAGTGTAGAGAAGATGACCAAAAATACAAGCAGTGAGTATATGGGATTTCGAAGGGTATTCTACAATTTTACATTTTCTGGCTTATAAAGAGGCCAGTTAATCTGATCAACCCAGACTTCATTCTAGTGGCTTTAAAAAAAAACTCTTATCTTTCATATTAGAATCAAGAATGTGTATTGGTTCCAAGGCAGAAGAGCAGTAAGAACTAGGCAATGGGGTTATGAAACTTGCCCAAGGTCACACAGCTGGAACATGTCCAATGCCACAATTTGAACCCAAGACCTCCCATCTCTAGGCGCCCGGATCTCAATCCATCAAGCCACCTAGGTGTCCTCATTTCTTGTGACTTTTTACTCTACTCCTTTTGCCTTCTCTCTTAAGAGTAAGTCTGTCTTCGTATCCCTAGCACAAAGCATAATACCTGACATATAGTAAATGCTTCATAAATGCTTGCTGACTGCCTGATTATTCTACAGACTGATGCTCAAAGCTAAAATCTACTCGATTCCCTTTGAATAAAAGAAATATCCAAGTAAAAATAGTAACAGATTATGAAGGGGAAAAATAACAATAAGGGTAAAGAAACTTCATTGCATATTGCAATATTCCAAAAGAAGTAATTATATTCAAAATCTTCGTAGAGAGTGACAAGCTGGGATAAGGAGGCTTGAGTTAAAATTTTGCCTCCAACATTGACTAGCTCTGTGACCCTTGACAAGTTATTTAACTTTTTTCTTCATTTCAAAAATAGGAATTACCTTTCTCAGGAAGATGTTATGAGGAAAACATTTTGCAGACCTTAAAGCTCAAATTCTAGAAATGTTACATTGTTTTATTGAGCCCAGTTGTTGTACAATAACTGATACCAAGAGAAATAAAGCAACTTGTCCAAGTTCATTGTTTGTGCTGAAATGAACTCAAGTTCTCTGAAAGAAAGAATTCAAAAGGCTCTGGAAGCCCAATTCAGCATTCTCTCTGCTCTACTGTTAGTTTTCCTACTTTCTATTCTTTCACTATCCTCTCCTGTGGAAATATTTAACTTCACTAAGTAGTTCTTCACCACCTGAGTGTGCCTAGAAAGCTGCAAAATACATCGACACCATAAGACAGTGAATTTGTGGTGGCAAAGTATTTCCTTAAAAAAATGTTAGA
Organism: Gracilinanus agilis; assembly: GCF_016433145.1. Classification (NCBI taxonomy): domain Eukaryota; kingdom Metazoa; phylum Chordata; class Mammalia; order Didelphimorphia; family Didelphidae; genus Gracilinanus; species Gracilinanus agilis. The sequence continues at coordinate 134,070,367 of NC_058133.1, forward strand.
GTGGTCCCTAAATGCCCCAAGGCTTCTTCTGTCTTTGTTCCTGTCTCACCCTCTCTCTCTAAGCTTCTAATTTCATAGACTAATAAGATATTGGCTACCTTTTATACTTTTCTCCCCATATGTGCCTATATCCTGCCTCCTAATTAATCAGGCAATTTATCAGTAAGTACTCATTAAGGACAACATATATGAAAGAAGTGGTGGAAGTAGAAACATGGGTGATTATAAGGGTGGTGATACCAAAAGTTCAGATAGGAAGAAGTTTTGGAAAAAAAAGGTAATGAGTCCTTTTTGGGATGTATTGAGTGTGACATGCCTATTGTATAACTAGTTTCAAAAGTCTAACAAGTAATTGATCATGTGGGACTGGAACTCAGGAGAGTAACTAGATCTAGAACTATAGATATGAGCATCAACTATACAAATTTCTTTCCTAAATCTTCATCTTACATCATTAATTATTCCTCTTGGGTATTCTTTGTGCATCATAAACTCATTGTATGCAAAATAGAACTCATGATCTTTATTATTAAACCTGACTCTCCTACAAATGTCCTATTTCTGTTGATGGTCCCACCATCCTTCTAGATATCCAGGCTTATATCTTCAGATATATCTGTGACTCTTCTGCATCTTTCATTCTTATATAGCCAGTCAGTTGTTGTCTTATCAATTATATCTCCATCATATACTTCACATCCTTCCCCTTCTTTATGATCACATAATCAGCTTCATTCAGGTACTCTCTTGTTATCTCTTGCCTGAATTACTGTAAAAATTCCTTCATTTGGTTCACAGATTTCAGTATCTTCTCTTTTAATTCATATTCCACACAGCTGCCAAGACCTGATGATGTAGCTCCTGTACAAAAAAACCACATATAGGACTCTTATTGTTTTGGGATGAAATACAAATTTCTTGGTTGTAAAATAAGGAACCTTCTTAGATGAATGTGAGAAGATATAACCCACTTAGGAACCTCCATAGAGCCAATAAATCACAAACCTTAAAAATAGTAAAATCAAGTTTATTAATGGTAGAGAAATAATAAATACAGTCCTACATCTATCTAGCTATATCTCCTCCCCTCAATCAATACCTTCCCTCATGGGGCTCGCTCTTCTGGTCTCAATCCTTTCTTATAAGTCCCTGCTCTTATCTAAAACCCCCCAAAGCTAAACTAATCTAAATTAATCTACCTACTAAGGATTAACAAAAAGTGGAAAAAGAAAAGGACTCACAGGTGAATTTGAGCCCTTACCCAAAGCCTGGGGTTGGCTACACTATATAACCCAAAGTCCCAGATGACAATCTTTGGATTACCTTGGCCAAGAGGATTTCTGGCAGATGGCTCACTGGCAGATAGTCTTTGGGGAAACAGTCTACTCCAAAGCAGATTCTCAACCAAAGAGTCACTAATCTCTTCACAAGATTATGACTACCTGTGGAAAATCTGTCAGAGCAAAATCTCCTTCCTCCAGCTCAGTGGAAATCAAGGCAGAGAGTGAAATGACAGTTAATGTCAGTTCAAAACTCCCACAGTCCTACTCTCCTTCCCAGAATCCTCTCTCAGGGCTTCTATCCAAATTCTATTCTTTTCCTCTTAAAGCTAATCCATGAAATTTACTCTGTCCCTAACCTATATTCCTACAGTTGACAATTAAGGTCCTTCATAATATGGTCCTTAATCATACTACTCTCATTTGTAATGAGGAATCATAACTAGGAATCTACCCTATCTATATTAACATTCTGTTGCAAAGCACCATATATAAGGAGAGAAAATAAGTCTTAATGATATTTACCTTATTTAATTTTTGGCTGCATGATGTTTTCTTTGTTCAACATCTCAGAAACCTGTCTTTGTTAAAGTCCAGTAAATTTAGATATTTCAAATTTAACTGTTTAAAAACATTAAGAGTAATTAATATAAATGAACACTAGTAGGATTAAAAGTAGGGATGTTCATTATATACTTGTAGAACTCACTATATGTTAAGAATGGGGAGAGGTTATTTTTCTTGAAGGAACCCAAATAAATGAGCATCTTCATGGTAGATCTCCAGAATTCTCTTTTTTATTTAATCATTAAGTATTTATTATATGCTTCTGTTTGCCAGGCACTGTGCTAAACTCTTAAGATATGGAAACAAAGCATCCCAAAGGAAGAGGTAACATACATACATACATACATACATACATACATACATACATATATGCATACACTCACGAAGCATAGATATGTGGTAATATTAGAAGAAATGGCACTAGCTGTCAAAAATGGGAGAGGGAATAGGAAAATTCTTTCAGTTACAAGTAGTATTTGAGCTGATATTTGAAGGAAACCAAGGATTCTAAGAGCCAGAACTGAGGAGGGAGAACAGTTCACACATGAGAAACACCCAGTAAAAAAGGCACGATGATAGGAAAGATAGCGTGGAAGGAATAATAGTGATATTTAGTAAATACCTATTCTATGTTAGGTAACATAATAGGTTTTTGAGGATACAGAGTACACAATGACTCTGCTTTCAAGGAACTTGCATTCCATTAAGGTAAAAAAAAATGAATGTATGGTTATAAAGGGTAGGGATATGTAGTAGAAGACTTGTGATTTCATTCAGTTTAAGGAGCTCCTATTTAAAGAAACTTTCTTTATCAATGCAGATTGGTACCTTCTCTACAATTTATAATCTTAAAAAATTGTCTAGGGCTCAGAAAATTGAGCTATTTGTCAAATATTATATAGCCAGTATGTTTTAGGGGGGTGATTTGAATTTGAATCTTCTGACTTTGAGACCAATGTCTAGTTTTTACATCACATTATTTTGTATATGTATGTATGTGTATATATATATATACATATATATAATGTTATGCCTTTTATATGTTTTGTAGCTAAAAGGAGCAGCAAAGTAACGTATATAAGGAATGAAATTTAGTTCTGAAGAATTAGTCTTTTAAATAAAATGTAGAGAAACAATATCAGACTTGTCAGTTAGTGATCTACTGCTCAGGTAAATGTTCTTAGAAAATCTATTTGATGGTGGAGAAATCATTAACAGTGGCTATTTAGTTCATTTCCAGGTGACTATTATTAGAGCTTTAAAGATTATAAACGACAAAACTATATATTGAATAAATGAAGACTATGGGAAGATTTAATAAGGACATACCTAACAGAAATGTTGATGTTTTTAGTTTTACCTCATTTGTCAGTGATTTGTCACTGACCATTGGGAAGCTCTGATGAGAAGCATTGAGGTTGTAAAAAAAACAGCTGTATAAAAATAATTGACAAGGATTCAGCTGCTTTGGTGTAAGCCTGTTGATCTGAAGAGTCACTGCTTTGTGGCCTGTGTAAAAAAAAAAGACGAGAATCTAATTGGAAAAGACCTGAGTTCTGCTGCTGTTTAAGCATATTGCCTTCCAGCACTAAAATCTACAGCTTGAGAGGGTAATTATGTGGAGATTCGATTAGATGAAAACTGTAAAGGAAGATTATTTTATATCAGAATGAATAAAATGATAGTGAGAGATAATGAAGGTGACAAGACCATTTAAGAAGCCGTTATAATGTCTTCCATAATTTCTAAGGAAAATCATCTGTTCCTGTACCTTAAAAAAACCATCTTTGCAAATGTTTCTAATCCTACACTATGGCACAGTCAAATGTAATGGACTTCTCTAATAGCAGCAATGCAATAATCTAGGACAGTTCTGAGGGATTTATGAGAAAGAATGCAATTCACACCCAGAGAAAGAACTATGGAAGTAGAAATGCAGAAGAAAAACAACTGCTTGATCACATGGGTTGATAGGGATATGATTGAAGATGTAGATTCTAAATGATCACCCTAATGCAAATATTCATAATATGAAAATAAGTCTTGGTCAATGACACATGTAAAACCCAGTGGAATTGGTCGCTGGCTACAGGAGTGGGGTGGGACTGAGGAGAGAAAGAATATGAATCCTGTAACCGTGGGAAAATATTCTAAATTAATTAAATAAAATTTTTCAAATTATAAAAGCACACTAAAAATAGTTAATTATTTCAAAAAAAAATTTCTAATCATGACTTTTCCCCCAGTTTCATATCTATAGTTGCCTAAAAGTTCAAGGAGTCCCTGAAAGTTAATGTTTTAAACCTTGAGACTCGTGAGAGGGAATTTAATGAGCTATGTTTTGACTCATGAAATTAGTAGATGTTAGCTAGAAATAATAGGATAGTGGAGATAGAAAATTAAGGAAAAGTCAGAGTCAGAAATAACATCGATAGAAGGCATAGTTTAAACTTCATGAACAAACTTCCCTAGAATACACAGAAATAGTAGTTCTGAAGTAAGAAAGGCCTTAGCTCCAAGGGGAGAGCTTTGGGGAAAAGACAACAGAAAATGTAGAACTACTGGGAGTTTCTTGAATATTTACAAGCGAAGAAATTAATCATTGTGAAACAGATCAATTAATTTCTGAAAGAAAAAGCAATGTATTTATCACTAACATTAACTTTACTATCCTCTAAGTTACAGAAGATTAAAACTCTGTGCTCATTTTCTCTTTCTTTTTCTTCATTTCTAATAAAGATTCAAAAAATTCTTAGGTTTCTATACTAATTCAGATTTTCCTATTTTCAAAGGTACCACATTGTTTAGGCTCTAATTGCCTCACACCCAGAATAGTACTTCAGTAACCCTGAAGCTGGTCTTCCTTTCTCCAGGCTCACACTTCTTACCCCTCCTCAATATATCCTATATGAAGTTAGTCCAAAACTTATCTCCAAACACTTTTCTCATCATGTCATTCCTTAACCCAAGAACTTCTGTGACCTTTTTTCCCTTATCAAATACAAACCTACCTCACATTAAAGACCTTCCGTCATTATCATACCATCTCTTATTTTATCAGCCCCATTTCATAATAGTTGTATGTGCTATAAATAGCATTTGAATTGTTATAGATAATAATGATGAAATGATACAAAAACATTAATGTTTTAAATTATATTTTTTAGCTCGTTTTATTCCTTTCAGTCAAGATCAACGTCTGTTTATCTTTTTCTTTGAACCTATGACTATGCAAATACCTACTGAACAAGAACTGGAGAGACTGAAACAGCTGATAAGATGGCCAGATGCCTCTATCATTTTTGAAATAGATCCTGCCTACCAAAAGAATGTGAGTTTGGAAATAAAACTCAAAATAAGGTCTGAATTAGTAAAGTAAATATCCAAATCTAGTACTGAGCCCAGTCAGGAAGACCTGACTTCAAATTGGGCTTTAAATGCTTATTAATTAAATATGTGACCCAGGCAAATGACCTCACCTTAAATTTGCCTCTCTTTGACTATTTGGCTCAATTTCCCCATCTGCAAAATGGTGATAATATCACCCACATTCCAGAGTTTTTATGAGGATCAAATGAGATATTTGCAAAGCACTTAGCATAGTGCCTGGCACATATTAAGTACTATGTAAATGTAAGTTATTATTATTATTATTATTAAAAACCTTACCTTCTACCTTGGAATCAATACTGTGTATTGGTTCCAAGGCAGAAGAGTGGCAAGGGCTAGTCAATGGGGGTTAAGTGACTTGCCCAGGGTCACACAGCTGTGAAGTATCTGAGTTCAGATATGAACCCAGGACCTCCCATCTCTGGGCCTGACTCTCAATGTACTAAGTCACCTAGCTGCCCTCTATTATCATTTTAAAATCTGCCACTCTGGGAAGAGTGATGTAAAGAAGAAATATTAGTCTGATTGTTTCAGAGACATCTTTCTTTGTTTTCTTCTTTGTTATTGGTTTTTTTTTTACAGTTATAACCAGATTTTATTTATATCAGAAATGCAGGGTTGGCTCAATTTTAGGAAAACCATCAACATAATAGACCACATTAATAATTAAAACAAAAATCATGTGATCATGTCACTTGATGAAAAAATTCCTGTGATAAGGTCAAATGCCCATTTTTATTATAAATACTCAAAAACAAACCTTTCTTTGTTGTCTATAGTAGTTTGAAATTTAAATTTTTAGTCTAATAAAATTTAGTCCTGAATTTAGCCTAATAAAATGGGCCCCCCAAATGAGTAAATAATATAAACTTAATAGAAAGAATTTTTTAAAATGCAGCCATGGTTCCTCTGTGTTCATTGTAATTTCTAATTGTTAATAATTTATTTACAGATTGTGAGCATTCTAACCATTATTGGTAATTCAATGGCACGAGTTGAAGTTTACAGCCACCAGTTTCTTCAATTTTGTACCATGGTAGAGCAAGCGAAGTCTATGGCATATAGAATAGTACAATTACAAGACCAATTAACCTCCAACGATTTTAGTACCATCTTGGATATATACACAGACTATTTTAAAGATGTTGTTTATATGTCTATTGAGAAACGCATTAATATTATCAAAGTAGTGAGTCTTAATTATCAGTCAAGCTGCTTACCATATATTGAAAATGTCATTAAAATGAGCCATGCATTGTTGGAGTCCATGATTCAAGAAAAGAATGTAAGCCTTTTTACGGTAAGTAGGTTGCGATTGTTCTTTACTAATATAGTTATAGGATATGTGTGGTGATTACATGTCCAAAAAATCGTATAGTTGGAAAATCTTGTATCCCTAAAACTGCATTACCCAAACTTCCTTTCTGTATTACCCACAATTCCTTTTCCTTTTTGTTTACACGTGTCTTTTGCATGATTATATATAAGTTTTGGGTGACGCCCCTCTAGCTCTCTCTTCCCTGTGAAGTGAGTGGGGAAGTTCCCTGTGTTCTCTAGCTCTCTAGTTAAATATTAATAAATCTCTGTACATATTATATTTTGGAGATGTTGAATATTAATTTTAAAATCCACAAGATGTCTTTTACACTTAAACTTTTGCTAATTCCAGTACTCCTCACAGAAATGTATTGTACATGACTGTATTTATTTATTATATTTAAGCAATGCAAATCTTATGGCAGAAGTCTTCATGATAGTAAAGGCCTGAGTGTCCTTTGAATGATAAGACAGGTTTGAACCCAGGACCTCTCTGGCTCTCTGTCCACTGAGCCACCTAGTTGTCCCTTCTCTATTAATTTCAAAGACAATACCCTCCTCCCAGTCCTTCAGACTTGTAAATTAGGAGTTGTTTTTTTATTCCTCACTCTCACTTCCCCTCACCACCAATATCCAAACTGTTGCCAAAGCCTGTTGATTTCACCAATATACCATTTCTCATGTATGCCCCCTTTCCTCTGAAATTGCCACAATTCTAGTTCAGTCCCTCATCACCTTTCCTCCTTACCGACTTCTTTTATTTTTCTCTTCTCTCTTTTCTTCCTTTCTTCCTTCTCTCCTTCATTCCTTGGTTCTCTTCTTCCTTTCCCTCTCTTTCTTTCCCTCCCTTACTTCTGTTCTTCCTTGTTTTCCTCCTCCCTCTCTTCCCTCTTTTCCTTTTTATTCTCTTTCCTTCTTAATTTGTTTCCTTCTCTCCTAGATTATTGAAATGGACTGTTGGGACCTGCCTCAAGACTCTCCCCACCCAGTTCTTTCAGTCTCCCTTAAGCCACCAAAGTGATTTATCAAAAGCCCTGTCCCCTGCTCATGTCATCCCCCTACTCAGTAGGCTTCAGTGACTCCTTATAACCTGTTCAACATTAAATGCCCTTCATGATCTAGCCTTTTCTTACCTTTCCAGTTTTCTTACACCTTACTCTCTGCCATGTACTCTTGAAATCAAGTATTCCTGGCCTCTTTGATGTTCTATGAACAAGACATCACTCAAATTCAGATATTTTTTCTGGGTTAATCATTCAAATTCAGATATTTTTTCTGGGTTATCTCCCATGTCTAGAATGCTCCCCCTCCTCATCTCTGCTTCCTGGCTTCTCTGGCTTCCTTCAAGCCATATCTATAAAATCTTATTGTCTATTAAAAAAACAAACACCTTTCCCAACCTCCCTTTATTCTAGAGTCGTCTTTTAACTTTTTCCTATTTATCCTCTACATAGCTTGTTTGTGCATTTTGGTTTACTTCTTGTCTCTTCCTTTAGACTGTGAGTTCCTTGAGGGCAAGGACTTTCTTTTGCCTCTTTTTGTAACCCCAGTGCTTAACACAGTAGCAGGCAAAAGTAGATACTTAAATATTTTATTAATTTAATGACTGGTAGCAGTATCAGAGGGAAAAGAGGGGCATATTCAAGAGATGATACAAAGGTGATATTGACAGATCTTAGCAATAGGTTGGATTTGGGGGTAAGAGAAAGTGATGAGTCAAGAATAACTTCAGGTTAAAGGCTAAGAAACTGGGAAGATGGTGATGACCTTGATAATAATAGGGAAGTTTGGAGAGGTGAGGGCAGTGAGGGTGAACCTTTTAGAGACAGAGTGCGAAGCTTTGCCCTGCTCAGACCAAATGCTGTACCCACCACCACCAGAGACCAAGTGCCACGTCACACACTCCTCCCCTTCCTCTTACCTCCCCAGTGCCCTGCGGCTTACCCTAGACAAGGGAAGGAGGAAGACCTCCCATTGGGCTGTTGGGAAGAGGGACAGGTGATGAGAGGTACACATGGAGAGAAGGAAGAGAGTGGCTGGAGGGTTCCACTCCCCTCCATCTATATGCTATGCTGTGAGCAATGCTCCCCTCAAACCCAGCTCCTCTCCAACCATACTATAGGAATCACCTTTGCCAGAGACTCAACAGGTTGCCGTCAGTGCATGTGAACCCCTCTGCCCCCAGCACTTTGCCTCTGATGCTGGGCAGGTTGGGTGAAGTAAGAAATGTTCTCAGGCTCATGGAGAGGGGGAAGGGAAGAGCTCCCATCTGAGCCCCTCTGGATTTCTAGTAACAAACTGTTGGTTGCCATCACAGGTATAGGGGAAAAGGTAATTAGTTCAGATTAGACATGTTGAATTTAAGATGTCTACTTCACCTCCACATCAAAAAATCTGAAAGTTCATTGGAGGTCAGCAGAGAGATAAGAACAGGAAAAATATGTTAAAGAATCATCAGTTTAGAGATTAAATTAATTCCATAGGAGCTGATGAGATCACCAATCAAAGTAGTATAGAGGAAGGACAGAAGAGGGACCAGGACAGAGCCCTGTAGGACACCTGTGGTTAGTGAGAGACCTGGATGAAAATCTAGCCAGACACAGAGCAGTCTGATGTATAGGAAGAAAAGCAGGAGAAAGTACTAAAAACCTTAGAGAAGAAAATATGAAAGAGGAGAGAGTGGTGAAAGGTAAAGGAAGGTTGCAGAGAGGTCAAGGAGAAAGACAACTGAGAAAAGTCACTGGGTTTGGCAATTGAGAGACCTTCAATAGCTTTGGAGAGAGTAGTTTTGCTGGAATGGTAAGATCAGAAGCCAAATTGTAAGTGATTAAGAAGAGAGTAAGAGGAGGGAAAGTGAAGACATATCATAGATGTCTTTCTCGAAGAGTTTAGCCACAGACAGCAAAAGAGATATAAATTAATAATTAGCAGGGATGGAAGAATCAAGAGTTGGGGTTTTTGAGGATGGAGAAATAGGAGCATGTTTGTAGGCGATAGGGAAGGAGCCAGTAGATATAGAATGATTGAAGATAATTGACAGAGGGAAAATGGCAAAGGGAACAAAATGTTGGAAGACGAGGGAGGGAGTGTTTTCATTTGTTCAGGGAAATGAATTTACATTAATAAGAAGTAAGGGTATTTCTTGCCTTCTCAAAAAGGAAAGAGGGGTGAAAATGAGAGATAGAATTTGGTCATGAAATTTAAAAAATAAATGTTAAAAAATTTGGTTACATGAGATTGAAAAAAAATAAAAATTAAAGATGACAAGTAAGGCTAACTTTTTGTGTGAAACCGGGTCGAAAGAAGAGATAGTGGTAAAAGGCACCTAAGAAATATGAGATGATGAAGAGAGGAAAAGTTTATTGTATTTGTTAGAAAACGGTCTCAATTTTTTTCTGGAAAATATGAAAAAAAGTTTTCAGCTGAGAAAAGAGGAAGAGCCAGGGGTATTTTGAATAAGAATGAAAAGATTTGGAAGAGGCACTGTGGGATATGTGTTGATGAAGGAAATAGAGAAGTGTAGCTTATAAGAAGTGAAGACTCAGTTGAGGATATGTAACATAAATTTGCCATTGTAACACTAATAATTAATGTTTTTGATTATTTCAGATTATCCAATCATCATTGTCAAAGCTTGACACTGAACTCACGGGTGTGGAAGCATTTGTGGAACACTTGACTTTCTTAGATTATATTTCTTCAAAAATGCCTTTACTAGATCGAGAATATAATGTTATCACCCAAATGTATTCAGTCACAAAACACTACAATGTCAAGATTTCACCAGAACAAGTTGCACTACTTAATGTCCTTCTTAACAAATACAATAAACTTAAAACAGCTTTTAAATTCCATGAAACACATAAGGATACTGCTATTATTAGATTCAAGTCAAATTTGGATGAGTATATGCTCCATTTGCATAATGAAGTTAGAAACTTGAAGGTCAAGGTGAGTTGTTTTTTTTAATAAGAAATCAATTTCATATCTCATTTAAATGTACATATGGATGAATAAGTAGGTAGGTTTAAAAAACTATTTGAAGATATTGGGATTGTATGAGTTGGGCAAGGGATTATTGTTATTTACTTGTTTCAGTCATGTCTGATTCTTCATGGAACTATTTGGAGTTTTCTTGGCAAAGTTACTGGAATGGTTTACCATCTCCTTCTCTAGCTCATTTTATAGATAAGGAACTAATACGAGTTAAGTGACTTACCCAGAGTCACATAGCAAGTGTCGGAGAACAGATTTGAATTTAAGTCTCTCTGAATCCAGCACCAGTTCTATCCATTGCACCACATAGCTGCTCTAAAGGATGATTAGATTAAGTAAAAAGACAGGTACAAGTGTTATCACTGACGCTCAGTATATTTCAGTTTCTCTGCCTCTAAATGGAGCTGATAATCCTGGCCTATTTTTAGATATGACAAAGACAAATAAAATATCCTATAATGACAATATGTGGTGCCAAAAAAGAAGAACTTGGGTTTTGATTTCAGTTCTTCCACTCAGCAGCTGTGAAACTTTGGACAAATCACTAAACCTCTCCAGATCAGTTTACTCATCTATAAAGGGAAAGAGTTTAATTAAATGATCCTGAAGATCCCCACTAATGGTGAAATTTGGTCATTCTAAGGAATTAGATTTCTTAAAAGGAAAAGGGCTCTATAAATGACCAGCCCAGGAATACAATCATGAACACATCATTCTGTTAATATTTAGGAAAAATAAATAAAATAACATATTCTTTATCTTAAGGTATTATTCTCCTTAGGCAAGTATATTTCTTGTAAACCTATATTGTTATTGTTATTATTTCTATTTGTCCCTTGTATTGGAAGAGGACTAGTGACATCATGGGGTGATGTCTTAAGTAGCTGATGAATTGGATTTCAGTGAGGAAGAGTTGCACAGAGTCATCAGCCTCCCTCTCTTCCAAAGTCAGCCAAGTTCAATGGCAAGACAAAATTCAAAATGACTGGTGGTGGCTCAGGATGCAGTGAACGACTTCATCATCTTTCATGTCTGACCAAGGTCAAATTGCTCACAGCACCTGCTTCTGCTGCCTTCATGACTATTTGAACAAATCATTCTTATTTGGATATTACATTTACATAGCACTTCCTAGTCTGTAATGCATTTTCTGTATGTTGTCTCATTTGATCCTCATAGCAGCCCTTTGAAGTAGGTGCTATTATTATCTCCTTTTTACAGATGAGGAAACTGAGGCTGAGAGGTGAAATTATGCACCTAGTCATACAACTAGTAAATAACTGAAGTAGGCATGAGTCAAACTCCAATCTTCCTGATTCCCAAATCCTGCATTCTATCCATACATTATATTATCTGCCTCTATAATCTTACCATTATTGTGCCTTAGATGAATCTGACATTCTCATTATTACATTATGGAACTAGTTATGGCCAATTATATTACATTAATTGTTCCAGTAAAAATATACTGATGCTTTGACTAGTATTTAAAATTCTCATTTTCTAAGTTACTGGATCATCCTTCCCCAACACTACTTCCTCGCACGGAAAGTGTCAGAACTTAAAGTGGCTGGAACAGATTTAGTGTCATTTGAAAAAACTATCAAGGACTTAAATGAGGGTTGCTTTCACCTCCTGCTTTAAGCAGAACTCTTGGTACAGATGTTTATGTTTTTCCATTCCCCAACACCATTAATGAGAAATTTCTTGACTATCATTGTTGCTGCCTCTTGAAATGCAGATCTGGTATAAATGCTCTCCACCAGGACAAAACTTGCTTTCTGATTCAAGCCTTTGACTTTGGGCTAGTAGATTAAATATTCTGAGACTCATTTCAGCTTCTTTAAAATTAGTATAATAGTACTTGTTCATCCTACCTCAAAGTTCTTCTGAGGATTAAACGAAATCATAAAGATTTATAACTTATCAAATGTTATATAAATGCAAGTTATTATATTCAGTTGCATGATTTCAGCAAAAATGTTCAAAAACCATTATCATAATACACTTAATCAGCATATTATTTTAACAGCTATTTCCTTCCATTATGTGTCTAATCTCTCCTTCTGCTCAGGATTCCAGCTTCTCATGGAAACATGGCATTGTTGTGAGTGAGCCAGAGCTGACTCTGGTGGGGAGATTTCTGATTAATTCCCACATAAATCCTACTGGCATCAAATGTGGCTCTTCTGAGTGTTATTTATAGTTAGCACATCATTGCATTAGATTTAAGTGATTTTTATACAAAATGAATATTTGCAGTGTTTGTAAGGAAAACATTGTTTCATTAGATGTATGTCATATGTCTCCTTACCATCACTACCACTGAAATTAGTTGAACAAATATTATATGTATAATACAATATTGACCTTTAAACATTTTGAATTAATAAGGTAATAAGAACTTCCTGATTCATTAATTCATTGATCCATTCAACAGATATTTGCTGGGCACCTACCTTGTACAAACCCAGGAGGAGGGTGGGTAAAAGTGGGTGAGAAATGTGAAAATGAGTAAGACATAGTCCCTATACTTAGATACATTACGATTTACCTATGAAAGACAAAAACAAACTAATACGAGGCAATATGTGGTAAAATAAAATGTTATGAGGGCCATGAGAGTTCAGAGTCACTTAGGCAAATGCTTACACAATAATTAATTAATGATAATTATCTCAAATGATGATTTCATATGGCAATAATAGAATCAGAGAGCTCAGAGCTGAAAAGGGCCATAAAGATGATCTAGAAAAAGATATTGAGATTCTGGAGAGGTAACAGAATTTTTTTTCTGATCCCTTCACTCAATAATATCTCCTTTTTTTGAGTTTCATATCCTCCAGTTTGTGGACATCCTTTCCAACTCATCCTCTGTCATCCTTCTTAATAACTTTGATATTATTTCCCTCTTCTGGAATTTTTTTCTCTTAATGCAACTTAAAATTACAGTAGTAGGGGGCATCTGGGTGCCTCAGTAAGGGTTTTTTAAAAATAAAATAAAATTACAGTAGTAGTTTTATCTGTCATACCACTTATTGATCTTCATTGAACTTGGAGTCCAGTAAAATATCAAGATTCTCTTTGACATGAACTTCTATCCAGTTATATTTATAATTTTTACATAATTAAAATAGTTTCTATTTATTCCTATTGAATTTCATCTCATTGGATTTGATTTATATCTTTGGCTTATTGAAATCTTTTGGAATCCAGATCCTGTCAACCAGTGTTTTATCTATCCTTACTCTTTCTTACCTGAAAAATTTGAGAAATATGCCAACAATGTCTTTATCCAAGTCATTGTGAAAAATATTAATAGGAATAGGTACAAGGCCAGAGAACTACACCACAACATAGGTTGATATTGTGTCACTCTCCTTTTTTTGTTTTTGTTTTTAAAAACCTGTACCTTCTATCTTAGAATCAATATTATGTATTGGTTTTAAGGCAGCAGATTGGTTAGAGCTAGGCAATGAGTATTAAATGACTTGCTCAGGATCATACAGCTAGGAAATCTATTACTCTTCTTTTAGTCACATTGTTCAACCAACCCTGAATCTAACTTATTCCTAATTAATTATAATCTTATCATCTACCCTATATCTTGTGCATAAGTACATTGAGGAAGATATTATATAATGCCAACCATGGTCCATGCTTACACAACTATTCCTATGATTTGTTGATCTGAATCTTTGTTTAAAAAAAAAGGTGTGGGAACAACTGGGTAGCTCAATGAGTTGAGAGCAAGGTGAGAGGTTCTAGGTTCAAATCTGGCCTCAGACACTTCCTAGCTGTGTGAGACTGGGCATTTAACCCCTGTTGCCTAACCCTTACCACTCTTCTGCCTTGGAATCAATACATAGTATTGATTCTAAGATAGAAGGTACAGGTTTTTAAAAACAAAAATTAAAAAAATACATAATATTGATTCCAAGGCAGATGGTAAGGGTTTAAAAAAAAAGATGTTAAGTTTGGTCTTTTATTACCTGTTCTTAATGAACCCATGCTGATTCTTAGTGATTGATTTTCATTTTCCAGTCACAGATCAATTTCTCCCAATTGATCAAAATCAAACACATGAAACAGTTTTCTAAATCTCTTATAATTAGAGAAATGCAAATCAAAACAACTCTGAGGTACCACCTCACACCTAGAAGATTTGCTAAAACAGTGGTCCCAAACTTTTTTGGCCTACTGCCCCCTTTCCAGAAAAAATATTGCTTAGCGCCCCTGGAAATTAATTTTTTTTAATTTTAATAGCAATTAATAGGAAAGATAAATGCACTTGTGGCCACCGCTGCTCCCCTGGATCGCTGCAGCACCCACCAGGGGGCAGTGGTGCCCACTTTGGGAATTAATGGACTAAAATGACAGCAAAGGAAAGTAATAAATGTTGGAGAGAATGTGGCCAAATTGGGACATTAATGCATTGCTGGTGGAGTTGTGAACTGATCCAACCATTCTCTATGGCAATTTGGATCTATGCCCAAAGAATGCTAAAAGACTGCCTGCCCTTTGATCCAGCCATACCATTGCTGGGTTTATACCCCAAAGAGATCATAAGGAAAAAGACTTGTACAAAAATATTTATAGCCACGCTCTTTGTGGTGGCAAAAAACTGGAAAACGAGGGTATGCTTTTCAATCGGGGAATGGCTGAACAATTGTGGTATCTGTTGGTGATGGAATATTATTGTGCTCAAAGGAGTAATGAACTGTAGGAATTCCATGTGAACTGGAAAGACCTCCAGGAATTGATGCAGAGTGAAAGGAGCAGAACCAGGAGAACATTGTAAACAGAGATGGATACACTGTGGTACAACCAAATGTAATGAACTTCTCTACTAGCAACAATGCAATGATCCAGGACAACTATGAGAAAGAACGCTATTCACATTCAGAGGAAGAACTGTGGGAGTAGAAACACAGAAGAAAAACAACTGCCTGATCACATGGGAGGATGGGGATATAATTAGAGATATTATCTCAAAATGAGCACCTTAACACAAATATCAATAATGTGGAAATAGGTCTTGATCAATGAAAAAAATCAAATCCAAAATAGTAGCACAACTTATTGCGTCCTCTGCTTTCCAAAAAATGAAATTTAAATCACTTAGAGAGTAAAAACATTATGTGCTATTCTCCTTTCATCATACACTTCCAGTTCATATCCAGATAGTCTTTTTTGACTTCTTCCTTCTCATTCAGTTTCAAAATCCTATGTTTCCCTATGCAATATTTATTGAAATTATCCTTTATTCCACTCCCATTTTCCCCATCCTAGTTCATTTCATCACCTCTTCTGCCAATACATCATGTATTCTGTTGTTTATAGTATCTTCTTTTCTTAAATTAAATTATTTACTTTAAAACAATTTAAACTGATCATTTTCTGACATTTTGAAGTCTATGTTCTCTTCTCTCTAATTCCTCCCTAGAGTATCTTCTTTTGTTGAGCCACACACACACACAGTAATTTTTTGCACTAAAATCTTCAGTGACTTCCCATTGTACAGTACAAATCCATTATTATGACATTCAGTATCCTCTATGATATTCCCTCAGTCTACTTTTATTATTTGATCTAATACTTTTCCCCTATATGTACTTTATAGTCTAGTGAGATTGGATACTTCTCTGTACCAAATGCCCCACCCTCCAATTCCTACAATATCCTCTCTCAATTCCATGCCTCAGTATGGAATCCTTCTCATTCTCTGCTCATTGAAATCTTTTCCTATTTCAAGTTTTCTCTCATGTTGTATTTACAGTAATACCTTTCTTAATCTCTTCCAAGTGGAAGTTATTTCTCTTCCCATCAAGCAATCATAGAACACTGGGCTTTTCCTTTGCTCAAATATTCAACTATGTAAGAATATTCTAATTTGAATCACAGATGTTTGTATAGTCATCTTGTAGTCTCTGAAATTATAGATTTCTTGAGAGTGGGTTGACTTCTTTCTTCTTTGTATTCTCAATTTCTATAATAGTTCTTCACACACAGTAAGAATTTAATGAATGTTGTTGAAATGAACAATCTTGAAGAGTCTATCAATGGTAGAACAATGACTAGACTCTAGATGTCTTACTGGTTACCAGTTTAGTCTTACTTTTTAAAAAAGAGTTCAATGTCTATATTAGAACATTTTAACTGAATAAATCATGTTCCTTATTTTCCAAATTAACTAGTTACAGAATTTTTTCTACTTTTACTTAGGTAAAAAACCCCGTTCTTGTGCATCCTGCTACTCGACCAACAACTGCCTTGGATATTATTGAGACACTCTCAGAGGAAGCTTCAATTCTATCCAACAAAGCTCATACTTATTCAAATTATCAAGATCGTTTTGAGAGTTCTGCTGCAGGGAAAAATTTAGCTATGGAGCGACATGTTGCACACTCTGTGATTTCAGAGCTCTCAGAAATTGAATGTGACCTAACTTTGAGGAAAATATTATGGGAAGCACAAGTGGAATGGGGGAATCTGTCTCTCGTGTGGAAGAATAGCATTTTTGGCAATGTCAATGTCGATATAATCCAGAAGAGTGTGGCAAGATGGATGCATATGATTTATATGCTAGAAAAAGGTAAAAGTATGAAAATCATTAGTTTTAAGAACTTACCATTTTAACTTCTTATATATTGTTTGATTCAGGATGCAAAAGTAATTTAAAGCAAAAAAGAAGTTGTTAAGTATAAAATAAAGAGTTCTCTTGGAAAATCAACCTTCAAGCTAGACTCAAACAATGAAAGGTTTTCCATTGTAGTAGGGTTTAAGATCAGTCATCACCTGTGTAGCCTGGGTGAACTTATCACCATTCTGTCTGTTACTAGCTCATCTTCAGTATTCAGTTTCTAATAAAATTTCTAATGTAATTAAGAGATATATTCTGATATTTTCATATTACTAAAATTGTAACATCTATTAATAAATTAGCTCAAATCCCTACCTGCTAAATATCATTTATAAAATAAACTAGATATGTTTCTTTTCCCACAAAGACCCTTATACCTGTGTACCATTAAGTACTTAACTTCTATTTGCCTCAGTTCCCTCAACTGTAAGATGGGGACTTAGTATAACAGTATCTAAAGCTGAATTGAGAAAAATTTTTGTAAAGAATTAAGCATGGTTCCTAGCCCAAAGCAATTTCTAAAGTGACTTTTTAAATCATTGTTATGACTCTTGACTTCTATTTTCTGGAAAGAGAAATCAATTAAAGATGGTTCTCAAGAATTCTCTTTATATTTCTTCTTAAGATAAAGGATAAACTATTCTCTCAGGAACTTAATTCTCCTTTTTTATTTTCCCCTTAGCCATCACAATTATTCCATTCCAAGATTCCATTAACTCTTAAAAATAAAGGCAGGTGGGCAGTGGATAGAATGCCAGACCTTGATTTAGACAAACTTATATTCCTGAATTCAAATCTGGCCTCAGACACTAGCTTCATGACCCTGGGCAAATCACTTAACCCTATTTTCCTCAGTTTTCTCATCTGTAAAGTGAACTGGAGAAGGAAATGGGAAACCATTCTGATATTTTTTCCAAGAAAACACCAAATAGGATCATGGTAAATGTGACAAATGAAAATGATTCAGTAATAACAAAAACAAAGGTAATAGAATTGATGTGAAAGGTTTTAAAAATGGTGTTAAATAATAAAAGAGTGACTTGAACTCAGGAGTAAGACCTTTTATTTATTATGAAATCATACTTTTAATAATCTAGTCTTTTGTGATTTTATGTCCAAGTTAGAATTACCACACAGTCTTGGAGACTAGCCCTGCACAGATAAGGGTGCCTTTCAGAATTTCATTCACATAAGGATTTTAATACTGCTATATTCCTATTGCACATTAGGAATTGCCTCTGTTTTGAAGATGGGAGGGTCCATTATTTTTTGCTGAAATCACCTATTTTTTTCATTCACTGAGTAAACCAGAAGCAATATTTTAGGCTTACAGTTCAGATAAAATAGATGTGAATGCCATGAATTTGGGCATTCAAAATATGTTGATGAGGGAAGTAAAATTAGAAATATATGCTCTGTTGATTAGGACTCCAGTTATATTCCTAGAAATGTGAGCTTTGCTTAATATTATGCTTCAGGTTCAAATCTCCTATATAGAAATATATATATATGAAATTACTCTTCCTGATGAAATACCCAAATGACCTTTCACACCAAAAAGTAAGAAACAGGAAACATAAAAATAAAATATGGGAATTTGGTCCTCCATAGTACTTTCTGCTAGGGTAGGACATTGTACCCCACATTTCTTTTTTTAATTATAATAAGCTTTTTATAGCACTTTTTTTTACTTCAATGGGTTTCTTCCCTTCAGATATATTTGTTTAAATCCTTTGACCATTTATCATTTGGAGAATAACTCTTATTCTCATTGAATCAATTACCTGTTTATCTTGGATATTAGTTATTTTCTGATAAAATTAACTTCATGATTCTCCCACCTCACAGGGAAATATTTCTCTTCTAAGTTTACTTGAAATTGTTCTATGTGTATGAAAAAGATTTTCAGTCTTATGTAATAAAAATTGTCCATTCCATCTTCTATAATTCTGTCCCTTGTTTGATCAAGCATTTCCCCCTTATTCATAATCATGCAATGCATTGCCTTCCATGCTCTGAATTTTTTTAGTATGTGACTTTTTATATCTGTTCTGCATTAATTTGCAATTTATTGTAGTACATGGTATGGGATATTGACCTAAACCTAATTTCTGCCAGACTGATTCTCTAGCAGTTGTTGAATTCAACATTATTGTTGAATGATTCCTGCCTCAATGACTAAAGTATTTGGGCTTATCAAACACTATTGTATTTTGTTTATTTGCTACTTTGTCTTATGTACCTAATATTTTCCACTAATCAACTTGTCTATTTTTAACCAATATCAAAAAGTCTTGATGATTATTGCTTTGTAGAATAGCTTGTGATCTGGTACTTATGAGCCCCATACATTCTTAATTTTAAAAAAAATTCCCTTAAAACTCTTATTTTGTTTTCCAAAGCTACTCTTAATAGTTTAATTAGTATGGTGCTATAGTCTTTCATTTATGTTAGGAGGAATTATTATTTTCTTTACGTTGGCAAAGCTCAACCATGAGCATTTAATACTGTTTCAATTATTTATTCATCTTTATTTCTGTATATAGAAGTTCACAATTATAGTAGTCTTTTATGTGTCTTCGTAGGTGAACTCTCCAATATTTTATATATTCTCTTAGTTATTTTGAAAAGAACTTCTTTTTCTGTCTCTTCCTGATTAATTTTTTTGGTAATATACAGAAAATCTAATGATGTGAGTAGATTTCTTTTCCTCTTGGTAATTTGATGAAATTTTTAATTACTTCCCTAGAATTTTAGCTGAAACTCTGGCATTTGCGAAATTATTTACAATTGCAAAAACAAAACTTTTTATTCCTCTTTACCCATGTTTTAGTTCTTTAATTTCTTTTTCTTGTATTATTACAAATAGCATTTGTTGAACTATATAAAATAATAATGATGATAGTTGGCCTCCTTTGCCCTTGATTTTATTGAAGTGTTAGATCTATTGTTTCCATGATTTGGTTATTGCTCTATATAGTCTTTAGAATTGCTATTTAACATGCATTTAAGTTTCAGTTCCTTCTTCAGATGTTATCAATGATCATTTTTTTTTGTTAGAGCTCAGTAAAAGGATGCGTTTAAAATGTCTATTTTTCACTTTTTGAGGTTTTCACCTGGTCAGTTTTTATAAAGGTGCTATATGAAGTTAAAAAACACATTCATATACACATTTAATCATTTATGTATACATATAGATATATAATGTATGTAATAATTCCTTTCTTTATCCATTCAGTAATCACAAACTTTTCTAAAATTCTTTTCTAGTCTAACTTAATATCTTTCTTATTGATCTTTTTAGACTCTTTTAAGTCAAAGCAGAACACTGAAGTCCCCAACTATTACAGATTTACTTTTCTCCTCTAATTGAATTAGCTTTTCCTTTAAGTATTTAAATGCTGTGTGTGTGACATATAGAAAGTATCATATATACTAAATATTGATATTTTGTTTCTTACAAACAATATATTGTTATAGATTGATTTCTGATCTATTCTTCTACCCCCTTCTCTGTCATGTGTGAATTCATTCCATTCCTGTTCAAAACTATGATTGTTAATTGTCTATTTCCATTTGTCATATCATATCCTCTTATATTTTTCCTCTGTCCTCTATATTCTCAAGGAAAAGGGAGAAAAAAAAGAGGGAAAAAATCCCATCAAGACCATTACCCTGTATTTGAAGTGGTCTATTCCCTCTGCTCTACCCTACTACCCACCTAGCTCAGACACTAATTTCTGGATTTTACATTTATTACATTTTTAAACATTTATTATTTATTTTTTTAAAGTTAACATGGTTACATAATTCATGCTCTTACTTTCCCCTTCACCCCCCCCAACTTTCCCTTCCCCCCATGGCAGATGTGTATTTCCACTGGTTTTAATATGTCTCATTGATCAAGACCTATTTCCAAATTGTTGATAGTTGAATTGGTGTAGTAGTTTCAAGTCTACATCCCCAATCATGTCCGCCTCAACCCATGTGTTCAAGCAGCTCTTGTTCTTCTGTTTCCACTCTTGTAGTACTTCTTCTGAATGTGGGTAGCGTTCTTTTCCATGAATCCCTCAGAATCGTCCTGGGTCATTGCATTGCTTCTACTACAGAAGTCCATTACATTCGATTTTACCACAGTGTATCAGTCTCTGTGTACAATGTTCTTCTGGCTCTGCTCCTTTCACTCTGCATCAATTCCTGGAGGTCTTTCCAGTTCACATGGAATTCCTCCAGTTTATTATTCCTTTGAGCACAATAGTATTCTATCACCAACAGATACCACAATTGTTCAGCCATTCCCCAATTGAAGGGCATACCCTCATTTTCCAGTTTTTTGCCACCACAAAAAGCATGGGTATAAATATTTTCGTACAAGTCTATTTATCTATGATCTCTTTGGGGTACAAACCCACCAATGGTATGGCTGGATCAAAGGGCAGGCATTCTTTTATAGCCCTTTGAGCATAGTTCCAAATTGCCAACCAGAATGGTTGGATCAGTTCACAACTCCACCAACAATGCATTAATGTCCCAGTTTTGCCACATCCCCTCCAGCATTCATTACTCTCCCCTTCTTTCATTTTAGCCAATCTACTAGGTGAGGTGATACCTCATGTGCTTATTGATAGTTTTGATTTCTTTATTTGAAAATTGCCTATTCATGTCTCTCGCCCATTTATCAATTGGGGAATGGCTTGATTTTTTATACAATTGGTTTAACTTCTTGTATATTTGAGTAATTAGACCCCTGTCAGAGTTTTTTGTTATAAAGATTTTTTCCTAATTTGTTTTTTCCCTCCAAATTTTGGCTTCATTATTTTGGTTTGTACAAAAGCTTTTTAGCTTAATATAATCAAAATCATTTATTTCACATTTTGTAATTTTCTCTAACTCTTGCTTGGTTTTAAAATCTTTCCTTTCCCAGAGATCTGACAAGTAAACTACTCTATGTTCATTTAACTTATTTATAGTTTCTCTCTTTATATTCAAGTAATTCACCCATTCTGAATTTATCTTGGTGTAGGATGTGCGATATTGATCTAAACCTATTCTCTTCCATATTGTTTTCCAAATTTCCCAGCAGTTTTTGTCAAAGATTGGATTTTTGTCCCAAAAGTTGGGCTCTTTGGATTTATCATACACTATCTTGCTGATGTCACTTACCGCAAGTCTATTCCACCGATCCTCCCTTCTGTCTCTTAGCCAGTACCATACTGTTTTGAGGACCGCTGCTTTATAGTAGAGTTTAATAGCTGGTATTGCTAGGACCCCTTCCTTCACATTTTTTCTCATTATTTCCCTTGATATTCTTGATCTTTTGTTATTCCTAATGAACTTTGTTATAGTTTTTCCTAATTCAGTAAAAAAGTTTTTTGGTAGTTTGATAGGTATGGTGCTAAATAGATAAATTAATTTGGGTAGAATGGTCATTTTTATTATGTTAGCTCGTCCTACCCATGAGCAATCAATATTTTTCCTATTGTTTAGATCTAGTTTTAATTGTTTGGTTTTTGTAGTTGTTTTCGTATAATTCCTGTGTTTGTTTTGGTAGAAGATTCCTAAGTATTTTATATTGTCTAGGGTGCTCTACCTCTTGCTGTTGTGATGTGTTGGAAATATATAGAAATGCTGATGATTTATGTGCATTTATTTTGTATCCTTCAACTTTGCTAAAGTTGTTGATTATTTCTACCAGCTTCATAGTTGATTCTCTAGGATTTTTTAAGTAGACCATCATATCATCTGCAAAGAGTGATAGCTTAGTCTCCTCATTGCCTATTTTGATACCTTCAATTTCTTTTTCTTCTCTAATTGCTACTGCTAGTGTTTCTAGTACTATGTTGAATAATAGAGGTGATAATGGGCATCCTTGTTTCACTCCTGATCTTATTGGAAATGCTTCTAATTTATCCCCATTGCATATGATGCTTGTTGATGGTTTTAGGTATATGCTGTTTATTATTTTTAGGAAAGGTCCTTCTATTCCTATACTTTCCAGGGTTTTCAATAGGAATGGATGTTGTATTTTGTCAAAGGCTTTTTCAGCATCTATTGAGATAATCATGTGATTTTTGTTTGTTAGATTGTTGATATGGTCAATTATGTGGATGGTTTTCCTAATGTTGAACCATCCTTGCATTCCTGGTATCATGGTGGATAATCCTCTTGATCACTTGCTGGAGTCTTTTTGCTAGTATTCTATTTAAGATTTTTGCATCTATGTTCATTAGGGAGATTGGTCTGTAGTTTTCTTTCTCTGTTTTTGATCTACCTGGCTTTGGGATCAGTACCATATTTGTGTCATAAAAGGAATTTGGTAGGACTCCTTCTTTGCTTATTATATCAAATAGTTTGTATAATATTGGGATTAGTTGCTCTTTGAAAGTCTGATAGAATTCACTTGCAAATCCATCAGGCCCTGCTGATTTTTTCTTAGGTAGTTCTTTGATGGATTGTTCAATTTCTTTTTCTGATATGGATTATTTAGGTATTCTATTTCTTCTGCTGTTAATCTGGGCAATTTGTATTTTTGTAAATATTCATCTATATCTCCTAGATTGATATATTTCTTGCCATATAATTGGGCAAAATAATTTTTAATGATTGCCTTAATTTCCCCTTCATTAGAGGTGAGGTCTCCCTTTTCATCTTTGATACTGTCAATTTGGTTTTCTTCTTTCCTTTATTTTGTTAGATTGACCAGTACTTTGTCTAATTTATCTAATTTATGTTTTTTCATAACACCAGCTTCTAGTCTTATTTATTAATTCAATATTTATTTTACTTTTGATTTTATTAATTTCTCCCTTGATTTTTAGTATTCTAATTTAGTTTTCATCTGGGGATTTTTAATTTGCTCGCTTTCTAATTTTTTAAGTTGCATGCCCAATTCATTAATCTCTGCCCTCCCTAATTTGTTAATATATGCACTCAAGGATATAAATTTCTACCTGAGTCCTGACTTGGCTGCATCCCACAGAGTTTGGTAGGATGTCTCATTATTCTCATTCTCTTCAATGAAATTGTTGATTGTTTCTTTGATTTCTTCTCTGACTAGCTGTTTTTGGAGAATCATATTATTTAATTTCCAATTAGTTTTTGATTTGCATTTCCAGGTGCCCTTACTAATTAAATTATTATTTTTATTGCATTATGGTCTGAGAAGGTTACATTTATTATTTCTGCTCTTTTGCATTTGTTTGCAATGATTCTATGCCCTATTACATGGTCAATCTTTGTGAATGTACCATGTGCAGCTGAAAAGAAGGTGTATTCCTTTTTGTTCCTATTTATTTTTCTCCACATATTTATTAAATCTAATTTTTCTAGGACTTCATTCATCACTCTTACCTCTTTCTTATTTACTTTTTTGGTTTGATTTATCTAGATCTGAAAGAGGGATATTCAGATCTCCCATTAGTATGTTTTTACTATCTATTTCCTTCTTGAGATCTGCCAATTTCTCCTTTATGAATCTGGTTGCTATGCCATTTGGAACATACATATTGAGCAATGTTATTTCCTCATTGTCTATACTGCCTTTAATCAGTGTCTATACTGCCTTTAAGACCCTCCCTGTCTTTTTTAATCATATCTATTTTTACTTTGGCTTTGTCAGAAATCATAATTGCCACTCCTGCTTTCTTTTTCTCATTTGATGCCCAAAGGATTTTGCTCAAGCCCTTGACCTTAAACCTGTGTATGTCCACCTGCCTCATATGTGTTTCGTTTCTAAACCACTCTGCTATTTGCTTCCTTTTTATGCGCGAGTTCATCCCATTCACATTCAGAGTTATAATTATCAGTTGTATATTAGCAGACATTTTGGTATCCTCTCCTAGTTCTACTCCTTCTTCTTACACTATTTCCTTTGAAACCAGTGGTTTGCTTTATGCCAGTAAGCCTTGTCCCTTCCCTTGATTTACTACCCTTTCTACCCCCTCCCTTATTATTCCCCTCTATTTATTTTCAAGGCCTAATAAATTCCCTCACCCTTCTTCTCCCCTCCCTTTTATGACCTCCCCACTCCCCTGCTCCCCTTGCTTTTTCCCTTCTGACTTTCCTAGCAGGGTTGGATAGAGTTTTATATCCCCATGGATAAAGCTACTCTTCCCTCTCAGGGTTAATTACACTGAGAGTAAAGTTTAAATATTATCTCTTAATGCTCTCTTCCTCTCCTTCTTATAATAGTATTTATCCCTTTCTCTTCCCATGCCCTCTTTGTGTGTAATGGAATATCCTATTTTTCTTATTCATTCAAGTTTCTCTTGGTGTCCTCTACTATTCACCTCCCTCTTTCCCACCCCCATATCATCTTAGACCATTTAGTATACCAACCTCTCCCTATGAATAATTCTTCTAATTACTATAATATAGAATACTATAATAGTGAATAGAGTTCCTTAAAGAGAATTATACATAACATTTCTCCACATAGGAATACCAATAATTAGATCATATTGAAGCCCTTAAAGAGGCAAATTTAAAAAATACGAGTTTTCTTTCTTTCCCCTCTGTTTCTTATTTACCTTTTCATGTTTCTCTTGATTTTTGTGGTTGGATATCGAACTTTCCACTTAGCCCTGATCTTTTTCTGTGCAAATACTTGGAAATCTTCTATCTTGTTGAATGCCCAAACTTTCCCTTAGAAGTATATGGTTAGTTTTGATGGGTAGGTGATCCTTGGTTTTAGACCCAGTTCTCTTGCCTTTCTGAATATAATATTCCAAACCTTGCGGTCCTTTAGTGTGGAGGCTGCCAGATCTTGTGTGATCTTGATTGGTGCTCCTTGATATCTGAATTGTGTCTTTCTGGCTTCTTGTAAAATTTTTTCTTTTCCTTGGAAGCTCTTGAATTTAGCTATTATATTCCTGGAGGTTGTCTTTTCTGGGTCTAGTGTAGAAGGTGATCTATGGATGCTTTCAATGTCTATATTACCCTCTTGTTGTAGAATTTCAGGGCAATTTTGCTGAATAATTTCTTTTAGTATAGAGTCCAAATTTCTATTAATTTCTGCTTTTTCAGGAAGACCAATGATTCTCAGATTGTGTCTTCTAGACCTTTTTTCTTGGTCTGTCACTTTCTCATTGAAATATTTCATGTTTCCTTCTATTTTATCAGTCTTTTGACTTTGTTTTACTTGTTTTTGCTGTCTTGAGAGATCATTAGCTTCTAATTGCTCAATTCTAGCCTTTAAGGACTGGTTTTCCTTTTCAATCTGGTCATTTCTAGTATTCAATTTGCTTATCAGTTCATTTGATTTCTGAACCTCAGTTTCCAATTGCAAAATTTTACCTTTTAAAGTGTTATTTTCTTGCCAGATTTTGGTTTCCAATTTGTTTACCATTTTGTTTGATTTGGGGGCATCTTTCTCCAATTGGGAGTTTCTGTCTTCTAACCTGTTTATTTCCTTTTGAGCTATGTCCCACTTCTCTTGCCAAATCTTTTCCATCTTTCTCATCATCTCAGATTTGAAATCTTCAATAGCTCGTGGCCAGTTTTCATTATTTTGGGAAGGTTTGGACATGATTACTTGTGTGTTCTCTGCTGTTTACTCTTTTGTCTGGATTTTATCTGTGTAAAAGTTGTCAAGTGTTACAGATTTCTTCTTGATGATCTTTCTCTTTTGGGGTTCTTGTCTCTGGCTTGCCACTGTTAGCCTTGCGCCCTCTCAGGTTTATCCTCACACTCACAGTCTGTCTGAGCTCTTTTGGCTCCTGAGGTCTCAGTTGTTCCCGGGGTCAAGCCTCCTGATGGTCCCCTTACTTGTTCCTCTGCCCGAGGCTCCTTTAACAGTCTCAGGGCATTGCTTCCACAGTTGTGAACCCCTTTTGCACTGGGTCCCCACTCAAGGTCCGCACCTGCGCTCAAGATCCAAGTCCTTTCCTGAGCTCAGGATTCGTGTCTGGGCTTGTGTACGAGCCCACACTTGTGCCTGCACTCAGGGTCTGTGTTCAAAATCCTCACGCATTCTTTAGCCTCTTGGAGTCTTATGTCTTGCTGCTCTCAGGAGCAGGCCCTGGTGACCCCAGGTATCTGCCAAGGACTTAATCCATGCCCCAAACTTGCCCTAACTCTTGTGTGCTGGCTTTGGTACTGTAGGTGGTGTGGGGTGGGGGAGTGGGTTGCTTAGCTCGTGTTTTAGTGAGAGTTGTTTCACCCCTTTATAGCATGGAAATGCCCCAATTCCACGTACCTCCAATGCTGCGCCCTGTTGTGGGGTCTCTTCGTTCCTCTGGATTTGTTTTTATATCTTCTTGAGGAGTCCTGTATGTTTCAGTTAGGAGAGGTTAAGCAGCTGCTCTGCCGCCATCTTAACCAGGAAGTCCCCACTCCATTTTATTACTTTTTAAAATCTCCCCTTTTATGAAACTCAATGCAAAGATGAGGTCTGATAATAATAGCTTGTGACTATATTTTTCCATATTCTGTTCTCTCTTAAGTCCCCTTCCTCCTTTCTTGTTTCCTGCTTATTTCCCTGGTGAACTTGCAGCATTCCTACACCAAACTTCTACATGAGTTCAGCCCTCCTTTTTTCAGTTCATATGAGAGTTACTTTCTCTCTCTCATACTGTGTTTGTACACTTCTTTTTTCGTGTACCTAAATCACTTAAATCATTTAAATATTAAGTCCTTTTCCCCCTGATTTCTTCCTCATTTTTGTACTCATATTCCATTAAAGTGAATAAAAAAAATAAGTTTAGGGCCTGTGTTTATGCTGCTTACTGTCATCCTGGACAAGTGGTAGTGTGCCTTAAACAGTAGTCAGATGGCTAAGTTAAGAGAAAAATATAATAAGTACAGAATTGGGCATGTTAAGTTTGCTAAGGCTTTTGGATATCCAGGTGAAAATGCCCATTAGGATTTTGGTTTTTTGGGACATGAGAGCAGGAGAGGCAGAGAGAAGGCTGAATGAAAAAAAACTGGGAGTTATTTGCATAGGAAGGATAATTGAATCCAAGAGAGATGATAAAATGAGAGGAGAGTAACTTGGTCAAAAGCATAAGGTATACAGCCACGTAGGAGGAGGAAATGAGTGGTGATCCTGCAAGGAGTGATTGAGGAGGCCTAGTCAAACAGAAAGAAAATCAAGATAGAGTAGAATCATAACAAATCGAGACAGCAGAAAGTATGTAGAGAGAGGGGCTGGTCAACCATATCAGGTGTTGTAGAAAAGTTATGAAGGATAGAAATGGAGAAAAGTTCATTTTATTTATCAATGATGAATACATTGGTAACAAGTGGTGAGGGGAAAAGTCAGATTGCATGATATTAAGAAGTGAGTGAGAACAATAACAGCAATATTAAAATGATGATCAACTGTGACTTAGCTACTCTGATCAAAACAATCGTCCAAATTAATTCCGAAGGACCTCTGATAAAAAATGTTTTCTACCTCCAGAGAGAAAACTGTCAAGCTCTGAGTGCAGATTTAAGCATATATTTTACTTTTTTTTGTTTTTTTGTCTGTTTTCTTTTACAACATGACTAATATGGAAATGTGTTTTGCATGACTTCACAAGTATGATTGATATAATATTGTTTGTTTTCTTATAAGGTAGAGGAGGGACATGACAGAAAGAGAGAATTTGGAACTTGAATTTTTCAATGAATATTAAGAATTGTTTACTATAATTCAGAAATATTTAATGACATAAAAATTAGAAGTGAGCTTGAAATAAGAAAGTGGGGCCATATAACAAATATAAACAGTTTTATCTTTTATCTAGGTGTTTGAATTTTGGCAGATAAAAGAGATAAACTAAAAAATAGGAATGGTATTAGAAATGAATAGCTACTATATCTGTTGCTTTTAAGAATGATAGAAACAGAATACATAAAAATGTGTCAGAAAACCTTATTGTGTTGTTTTGATTTACAGGTTTACCAAAAAATTCTATGGTAAAAGCTCTTAAGCAATCAGTAATGAATTTTAGACAAGGCATACCTACTATTGTAGCTTTGGTAAATCCTTGCCTTAAACCAAGGCATTGGACCTTATTACAGGGAATTGTTGGGCATGATTTTATTTTGGACACACAATGTACGGTGGAGAAACTTCTAGAGCTTGAGGTAGGTACAAAACATGAAACTGTGGCATTTAGAGTTGTGTTTCTCTGGTTTCTCAACCTCTCCAAAATTGTTTTGGAAAAAGATATGTGCAAACACATATATATCAGAGAGCAGCAGAAACAGACAGATAGACAGATAGACATTTGGCGAATGTGGCATCTTAGAAATAGCATAGGTCCCTGAGCAAGTCACTTGACCTCCATTGCCTACCCTTACCACTCTTCTGCCTTGGAGCCAAATCACAGTATTGACTCCAAGACGGAAGGTAAGGGTTTAAAAAAAATAGCAAAGGTCCATCTGGCTTCACTTTCACTTTGAATGCAAATCATAGTGAGGGGGAAGTGGGTAGGATATTGTAGGAGTTTGGACGCTGCTCCTTAGATTTACTAAATGCATTTCTAAAAATACCAGTCAGGAAACTGTACCTACAGATAAGAAAACCAAATTTGAGAAAGAAATGGGCTCTCTTTGAAAACAGTACTACTTTTCTGCTCAGTTCTAACAGCATGGTGGGGATGGGACTGACCAACCAAACCATTAAACTTACTCAGATGATGTGTGTTGGCTTGCCAAGAATGCCCATTGCTAGATTTTTATTGATCTCCATATTTTTAAAGGATAAATGGGGAAATGGAAGAGAATTCATACATAAGAGGGCAAATAAAAATTAAGGTAATTAAAAAAGAACAAAAGGAGTTGGAGTTTGTGTAAATAATGGATGAGTGGAAAAGTCTCTATTTTCATGAAGAGCACACCAGAAGAAAACACAGCAATAAGAGATTTTCAATTCAGTAGGATTCAACAAATATTTTTATGTTGCCTACTAGCAAGGTACTGTGTGAAGTTCTGGAGACAAAGTCAAGAGCCAAGTGGGTCCTGTCTTTAAGAGGTTTAAAATATTTGATTTTGAAAACTAGATGGTTAGATTGAAGGGAGTAGGGCTGAATTCATCATAGTAGAAGTGTTGGGGTTATTAAAGAAAGGGGCTGCTGAGGTAGGTCATAATATTCAGTTCTGAAACTTAAATTCATAGGCACTTATCTCTGGAGAGAGTTCAGAAGAATTTGATCTCCTAAGAACCTGCTGCTAATATAAGTAGTATCTAGGAAAATATCTCTGAGCCTTTTAGTTTGGGAAGTTTGTGAAATCTTAATAATGATGTAACCTATAGAAATGAGGTCTTGAATTAAAAACATGTTAGCAATTATCATATAAAACACTTAGGACTATTTTTGTTTATTTTAGTTGTTTCACTATGAAGAAAAAATAATTGAAATATCAACAATAGCAACAAATGAAGCTGCTCTGGAAAAAATGCTGTATAAGATAATTGAGCTATGGCACAATACTCCAATACGCTTTTCTCTTTATCAGACAGACGCTATCAAGATTCTTATTCTTTCATCCTTAGATGATATATCATCTCAGTTAGAAGAATCTCAAGTTATAATTGCAACGATTAAAGCATCTCCCTATCTTGGGTCATTGAAGGTAAATATTATGACCCAGGAAAGATATTTTTACATAATATTTTATTTTTCCCCAATTACATGTAAAACAATTTTTAACATTTAAAATTTTTTTGAGTTTCAAATTCTCTTCTCATGCACCTTATCCAAACTCCCTCCCAAGACAACATGTAATCTGATATCGATTTTACATATACAGTCATGTAAAAAAAAAGAAAACATTTTTTCCATAGTAGTCATTTTGTGGAAGAGGTCTTGAAAAACAAATAGAAGAAAGTGAAATATAGTGTGTTTTGGTCTGCAGTCAGAGTCCATAAGTTCTTTCTCTGGAGGTGGATAATATTTTTCATCACCAGTCCTTTGGGGATTGTCTTAGATCACTATTCAGAATAGCTAGGTCATTTATACTTCATCATACAGTGTTGCTGTTACTGTGTACTGTGTCCTGGTTCTGTTCAGTTCACTTTGTATCAGTTCAGTTTCCAGGAGGAAAGAGATGGTCAATTTTTAAAAATTAATGCCTATTTATAGCTTTTGTATTTTGTAACCTTAATGGCTTTATACATTATTCTTGTGCATCTTTTAGTGATTCAAATTTAAGCACCTTTTTTACATAAAAATTTAGTATAATAGAACAAATGCCAGAAAATTAAATTTTAAAAAATTTTCTATATTTGTACTTCCTGAAATACCTAGCACAGTACATTGTACTGAGAATCAATAAACATGCATTAATTAAATTTATTTTTTTTAGTTTATCAACTATTAAATGCCAACTACTATTCTTGGTGCTAGTGGCATACAAGTATAGAAAGCATTTAATATTTAATGATGGTGTAAGGAAAGTGTAGAAATAGTTTACCTGGAAAACATTTTAAATGCATATAATTATAATTCAGACCTTTAAAAATATCTCAGCTTTTTTAAAATCAAGCATTTTTTATACTTTCTGACACATACATATCTGCCATTATTCTGGAATATTATTCAAGCAAACTCTAAGGAACCTTTTGCCCTGTGAGCCAAATACAGACTTCGGTTTCACTCAGCTTAGAGGACTTCCTGCAGGTAAGATATATAACGTAGTTATGAAATCACTGCACAGTTTCTTAAAAGACCTTGAGATCTAGGATTGCACTTGTATTCAGAAAGACTTGCATTCGAATCCTTCTTCTGACACTGATTTTGTGATCCTGGGCAAATTACTTTAACATCTTTCAGCCTCAGTTTGTCATATGTAAAATGGGGATTAGACATTTACCTCTCAAGGTTGTTATAAATGCCAAAGGAATTAATATGTTTAAAATGCTTTATAAACTTTGAACTCCTATATAAATATTAACTATTGTTTTCCATGAAAGTGATTATCTTTTCATTTAAGTGACATGGAAATCCTCTTTTTCCTGAATAGAAAGTTAGGGTTTTTCCTCATTGGAAATAAAGAAATTCATAGGACAGAACATATCAATGAGGTGATTGGCAGTATGATTTTAAGAACTCACAACCTCAAATCAAGTAATAAAAAGTGAATTCTATCCAATATTTAAAAAAGCAATTAATACCTGTATTCCAAAAATCAGTCTCAAATACAGATTTTTAAAACTCTCCTTTTATAAGACAAATAATGGTTATCATACCAATACAAGGGAAACAAAAAGACCAAAAAGAAAAAGAGAACTATAGTCTAATCTCACTTATCGATAACTGATGTAAAATTTTAAAATAAAATCTTCACAAGGAAAGTACAAAAATATATTCAGGAAAATAATTATGACTAAGATGGATTCATGTCACAGATGCAAAATTGGCTTAACATTAGGAAAATATTTAGCATTAATCATATAAGCAACAAAGATTACAATAGCCATAGATTATTTTCATAGATGCAGAAAAAATTAGACAAATTTTGATCTTTCTGTTTCTAACATAAACAGAATTCTTTTAGGGGTTTTAACAAGCACAGACATGGAAAGGTCCATTGTTTCTTTTTAGTACTAACAAAATCCAGGAAAAAATATTTAAAAAAATTTTATTTAAAAAAACTATGAAGTCTATCAAATGTCTGCATTTAACCTACAAAGATACTCTCAAGATTTATACAAATACACTTCCTAAAACAGTCTTGGCAAAAATGAAAAGAAATCTATGACAATATTACAATCACATCTAAATGGATTTCCACATTTGGTCCTACACCATTCAAATTCCTAAGGGAATTTCTTTTTTAGAACAAGACAAAAATTCTTTATTAAGAAGAATCTCAAGAAAATTATGAGAAAAGATATAACCCGAGGAGGCATAGTATTACAAACTTAAAACTATACAATAAGTACAAAATAAAGCAGTAGTCATTAAAACTCTATGGTATTGGTAAAAGAATAGAAAAAATAGTTATAAAATGGATAAGATAAGCAAGAAACAAAAGGAAGAGAGGAAGTAAAAATAGCAATGATCCAAAGGATATAAATTATTACCATAAGCAATCCATCTCTGACAAAAATTAATGCAGTAACTTCATCAGTATGCTCTGCTATTTCTTAGCTTCCATTTCACTTACTGGCAATTCCCTAATTTTCCCAGGTATTATTCTCAAAATGAAGCTGCTAGATGTTAATTGACAAAATGTGAGATTAAAAAAACTGAATTAACAGAACCGACAGAACCTAGAACCAATATTCAGTATTGATTTTGAAACTGGAGGTTAGAGGTTTTTTGTGCTGTTGTTTTTAATAAATAAATGAAATGTTCTTTTTAATGCAGACTGTTGCAGATGATTGGGACCAGAAACTCGATCTCTTCTCCCACACATTAGAAGAATGGATCATGTGTCAAAGAAATTGGCTTTATCTTGAACCCATTTTTCTTGCTCCTGAAATACAAAGGTATCCAAGTTAAAATACATACTTCACTGGAAGATGTATGTGTTAGTTATTTCTCTCATTTTCTATGATTTTTACCTCATGTTATATCTTTAAACTGACTACATTAAGATTAATTTGGGCTAGAGATACAAAATATAACTTGACAAATCAAGTTAATAAACACATTAAATGCTTACTATGCGCTAAACAATGGACTAAGCTATGGGGCTTGGGAAAAAAGACAAAGCACAGTTCCTCCCCCTCAAGAAGCTCACAGTCTAAGGGAAGAGAAAATATACAAACTGGGTATATATAAAATATGTACAGAGTAAATCGGAGGTAACTCTAAAGGAAAGGCATGAGCAGTGAAGGAGATATTCAAAAACACCTTGAAGCAGGTGAGATTTTAGCTGAACTTTGTGAAAAGATTGCAATGGGGAGGGAGAGCCCTTCAGGCATGAGGGACAACCAATGAAAAGACACAGTCAAGAGATAGATTGTCCTTTGGGAAGAATAGCAAGGAGATCTCCATCATTTGATTATGGATTATTCAAAGGGAATTAAAATATGAGGACAGAAAAGATAGGAAGATGTCAAGTTGCAAAGGCAAAAGAATTCATTATTATAATCTCTTTAAGGAAGAAAATTCCAAGTACCATTTTTAGAGTGCTTCGCTCATAATTAGTGAGATAAAAATATAAAGAAAATGGGAAAGTTATAATTGTTTCATTTTATTTCCCATGCTACAAGTATACTAAATAAGTTCTAAACTGCCCAATCTACATACTTATTGATAGGCACCATTATTATATTAAGAAAAATTATATTTGTAGTATTATGTTACTCTGGGATTGGCTTTTGTTGCTGTTCAGTCGTTTTCAGTCATGTCCAACTTCTTGTGACCCCATTTCTGGGCAAAGATACTGGAAAGGTTTGCCATTTCTCTCCAACTCATCTTAAGGAAACTGAGGCAAATAGAGCTAAGTGACTTGCCCATGTTTACACATCTAGTAAATGTCTGAGGCCAGATTTCAACTTACAGAGATGAATCTTTCTGACTCCAGGCCTGGCACTTTATCCATTGTACCACTTAGCTGCTTTACTGCAAATAGAATAGACAACCAAAATATATTAAAGGACAACATTTATTAAATCAGAATCATTATAAATATGATATGCAAATCTATAATTAAAATAAATATTTTTTTTAAAAACCCTTACCTTCTGTCTTGGAATCAATTCTGTGTATTGGCTCCAAGGCAGAAGAGTGGTAAGGACTAGGCAATGGAGGTTAAGTGACTTGCCCAGGGTCACACAGCTAGGGACTGTCTGAGGTCAGATTTGAACCCAGGACCTCCTAGCTCTAGGCCTGGCTTTCAATCCACTGAGCTACCCAGGTGCCCCCAAAATAAATATTTCTTGGTAGAAAAGTATTTTATGTTAAGAATGGAGATGGTGCTTTAGAAAATTAAGTCATCTCAGTTCTTGTTTCTATTTATAAAGGCAACTTCCAGCAGAAGCAGTTCTTTTTGGTGAAGTGACTACTATGTGGAGAGAAATAACAACAAGAATTGAAAATAAAACTGATGCCTTGAGAATAGTCATATCAGTAACAGTCCTTGAACTGTTGCAATCTATCAGTGCAAACCTTGAAAAAATAAAGAGAAGTCTTGAGGTAAAACTCATTTTAGCACAAAGAATCTTTTTGTTTTGTATAATGCAGTATAATGCAGGACATTTCATTTTGAAAAATTATATCATAGTTTACAATAAAGTGCCCTTTGTTGTCATTCACATGAGGGGACCCCAAATTGGTATCATCAGCACAAGCAACATATTAAAATTAGTGTGGTTAGTGATTCTATTATATAGGATGTTGTCCAGCAAACTTAAATTTTTTTTTTGTTTATTCTAAACTTAGTAACTATCGAAACAAAATTCTAATATACAACTAAAAAGGGAGATGAAAAATAAAAATATAAACTTCATTATTTATCATTTATTTTTAAATGTAAGTTAACTTTGATAAAATTAGCAAAACATTTTGCCTCCCTTTCTGAAGTTTTCTGGGTTTTTTTTAATTCTATTGATATTATTATCCTTGCCATTATTGTGTATCCATATTGATATTCTAATTTTTCCTTCTTTGATATGTATCACTATATATTTATTTTTAATCTTTTATTTGGAATCTTTATATTGTTTAATACAGTGCAATAAAATTCTAGTGTGTTTATATACTACAGTTTTTCAGCATTTCCTGAGTGTACACAGATTGGTTTAAAGCTCTGCTATTCTAAATAATGTTTCTGTGAATATTTTTTGTATAGACAAGGTTGTTTTCTTTTCCCTTTCAATGGCAACATTACACTTTTGTTGTAGTGTGATCACTAAGTAAAAAAATAAATAACTTTGTAATCCTTAAAATATAAGGCTATATTGCTTTCCAAAATTATTATAGCCATTCACAAATCCACCACAGGCACCAAATAATGTCTCCACAGTCCCAACAGCACTGAATTTTGTTTTCAACTGTCTTTGTCATTTTATTGATCATATAAGGTGACATCTCATATTGCAGTTGTTTCCATTGTTATTTGGGGGTAAAGAATTTTAACATTTTTTTTGGTAATTGATCACTTGTGCATTATTTCTCATTTGTGTATTTCCTTTTGAAAAATGCTTCTTCAAAAACTTACCACTTAGACGTTGGAAAATATATCTTAATTTGATAATTTTGTGTCATTTGATATTTTATCAGTTCGTATATATTTGTATATTTTAAAGACCAGATTTTAATCAAAAATATTTATGGAAAAGATCTTTTTCTTAATGTTTCTTCAGTTTTTGTTAGGATACCACAGTGCATTCTAGAGCTCAACCATTTTGGCTGCCTTACTCTTTCTTGCAAAAAACAAAAACAACAAAACACTTTATCTCCCATTTATCTGCCTTTGCACTGGCTTTCCCTCATACCTCCAATGCACTCCCATCTCATCTCAATTACTTAGAATTCCTAGACTCCTTCAGGATTCAGTTCAAGCTTTGCCTTCTGCATAAAGCCTTGCCTGGATCCCAAGGCTGCTATTATCATCTTTCTTACCAGAATTAGCCTATATTTATTTTTGTATGTATTTCATATATAACCAATATAGATTTCTCCCTTCATAGAACAAATGTTCCTTGAAGACAAGACTGTTTCACTTTTGTCTTTTTATCCCTGGTGCCTGGGACATAGTGTTAGTGTTAGTGTTGTTGCTGTTCTTGTTTTCAAACATGTCTGATTCTTTGTGACCCCATTTGGAGTTTTCTTGGCAAAGATACTAGAATAGTTTGCTGTTTCCTTCTCCAGCTCATTTTACAAAGGAGGAAACCGCAGCAAGCAATGTTAAATGACTTTCCTAGAGTCAAAATGCAAGTTTATCTGAGGCCAGTTATGAACTCAAAAAGAAGTTTTCCTCACTCTAAGCCTAGTATTCTATTCCCTAAGCCATCTAGTTGCTCTAGGACCATGTTGGCAAACCTATGGTACAATGCTGGAGCTTTCTCCCTTCTCCCTCTCCACACAAGCCTGAGGACATTTTTCACATGACTGGTTCCTCTGCCCAACAGGCCAATTTAGAGTGTTTCCTCTATCCCCTGTCTGGGGTAAGGTGGGGGGCGGGGCTCACCTGCAATGACTTGAAGGTTGCAGTTTAAATACTCAGGCTCTAAGGTCTCTAAAAGGTTCCCCATCACTGCCCTAGGACATAGTAAACACTTGATAAGTAATTATTAGTCAATCATTTAACTGCATTTTTTCTTGTATAGAAATTCATTTTGTAATTAAATTCATCTTTTGTCTCCTATAGTTTTTCTTCTTTTGAAATAGATAAGAAATTTTTCCTCTTTGCAGTTATGATAGCTATGTGATTCCATTTTCTTCAGCCTTTTTACTTTTTGGGTCACTGATGCATTTGAAATTTATTATGGTATATTATATGAAATAGAGATTAATCTTTTTTTTCCTAAACTACAGTCTAGTTTTCTATTCTCCACTTTTATATCAGATTTATCAAACATTAGTCATTGTATGACTTTTACTCTAAATCTGGATGATCTGTTCTCTTCCACTGATCTTTTTTCATAAAATTTGTCCAATATCAGGTAAGTTTAGTAATTTACATTTTAGAATCCAATTTGAGACATAACTCTCTGAGTTGAATCATTTCCACCTTTATTCATAGTTCCCTTTAATATTCTTGTCCATTTTGTAACTCTACACAAATTTTATATCACTACAAATAATTCTCAGTCACCACATATATACCAAAATATTTATAAGAACACTTTTTGTGCTAGTAAACAACCAGGAAGACAGTAGGATGCCCAGCAATTGGAGAATGCTAAACAAATTTTTGCATTTAGCAGTGGAATATTATTGTGCATTAAGAAACAACGGAGAGAATAAATATAGAGAAACAAAGATTTATATAAACAAATTCAAATGAATTAAAAAGAAGCATGAAAACAATATACACAATAAACAATGTAATTGGAAAAGAAAGTAACAACAACAATACTGAGTGCCATGAATTACAGTGAACAAACCTGGCCCCAAAGAATATAAATGAGAAGACATTCATACCTCCATTTTTGCTGTGGTGGGGGACTAAGTCGGATATGGTACACTATATTTAATGTTCTTTTTTCATATATTGGTTAGTATTGTTGAGCATTTTTTTCTTATTTGTTCTTTATTATAAGGGATGGCTCACCAAGAGGGATTGAGAGAGGGATACAATGGGAAATTTAGGTGATCTTTTTCTCTTCCTATCCTTGTGTAAGGCATCTAATCTTCTAATCTTTTTAATGATGTAGCTTTATTATATTTAGGTTACATATACACTCAGAGCTTATCTTGGACTGAAACAAAATGCTGGTTTCACCCTAAAATTTGCCCTTAAATCCACTAAAATGTGCATAATGTTTGACTCAGTTATACCAGTGCTAGGACTATAACCCAAATAGTTAAAGAAGAAAAAGATATAAATATATATACATGCACACATTATGTATATATGTATATAAACATTTATAGTGGGAATTTTTTGTGGGAGCAAAACACTGGCATGTATTAGAGAATGGCTTAACAAATCAAAGTATATGAATGTAACCCTATTGTGCCAAAAGAAATGACAAAAGGAATGAAAAGAGAAATCTAGAAGACATGTATGGACTAATGCAGGGTGAAGTGAATAGATCTGGGAGAATAATTTATATGACAACAACAGCATTGTAAAGACAAGCAATTTAAGAGAAAAACTCAGTGCAATGACAGACCATGATTACAGGGGCCTAATGATGAAGAATGCTACCCATCTCCTGACACAGAGGTGATGGACTCAGGATGCAGAGTGAGATGTACAGTTTGGGTCATGGCCATAGCAAGAGTTTCTTTTGCTTGATTATTCATGTTTAGTACAAGGCTTTTGGCTTTGTTTTCTTCCCAATATGAGAGAAAAAAAGAAGTTACTTCATACTGAAAAAATAAAATTTAACTACAAAATAAAGCATACTCTAAATGTAATGAAGAATTTAACCTTAACTCCATTTTCCCCAGTCACCCAAGACCCATCATATCTAACTTTTTTATATTCTTATTCAGGTACTTAATTTCTTTCCTGCTTATTTGTTGTTGTTGTTGTTGTTGTTAGATTGGTCTAGTTTGCTATAAGTACATTTTGGTCTATAGTTTTAGTATTCATTTCTCCCTGTAATTCATTTAGTTTTTCCTTTAAGTAACTAGAAGCTATGTTATTCAATGCACAGATGTTAAGTATTAATAATTTTTAATTTTTGCATGTTGATACAATTTTAATAATCATTTTCTGATATTTAGCTATTCATGTTCTCTCCCACTCTTACAACTCTCCCCATTAAGATAGCAAGTAATATGATATAAGTTGTACACTTGTTACCATACAATACATATTTCCATGTTCATCATGTTGCAAAAGAAGATATATATCATTTATGCTAGAGAAAAACTCATAGAGGAAGTAAAGTGAAGAATGGTTTGATTCAATCTGCATTCAGATTCTATCAGTTCCTTTTATGGTGAAGACTATCCTTTTTTATCATGAGTTTCTTGAGGATTGTACTAGATCCTTGTTGATAATATTTAATTCATTCACAGTTGATCATTGTACATTATAGCTATTACTGAGTACAGTGTTTTCCTGATTCTGCTCACTTTACTTTGCATCATTTCATTTAAGTTTTTCCAGGTTTTTCTGAACTTATCCTGTTCATCATTTCTTATGGCACAATAGCATTCCATTGCAATTATATACTACAATTTGTTCAGCCATTCCTCAATTAGTGAATGAAAGTATTAATAATAATTCATCATTTATGCTACCTTGCAACACAATGCATTTTCTAATTTTTTTAATTTTTTATTTGAGTTTTTTTGTTCTGTTGAGAGAAAGTTCATCTCTTTTAATCATGTCTACTTTTGCTGTTGCCTTGTTGGGGATCATGATTTTTATCCATGCCTTTTTTGCTTAAGCTACAGTATAGTAGATTTCACTTCATCTTTTTATTTTAATTCAGTGGATAACTTTAAGATTCAATAGTATTTCTTGTAAATATATTGCTGAGTTTTGCTTTCTAATCCATTCTGGTATCCTTTTCCATTTTTATGACTGAAGTCATCTCATTTATATTCACAGCTATGATCAATGATTCTATAGTTTATTCCATCCTATGTTCTTCTAGTTTTTTTCTGTTTCTTCTACTTTCTACTCTTTTCCCATTAAAGTGAAAGTATTTTTGTTTCAGAAAGAGAGAGAGAGAGAGAGAGAGAGAGAGAGAGAGAGAGAGAGGGAATATGTATATGTGTGTGTTCTGCCTTCCATTGATTATTTCAGATAAAAGTAAGACTTAAATGACAGCTACTTCCTCCGCTATTTCTGCTTTTCTGTATAGTCTTTGACTTGGACATTTCAATTATGGGAGACAGTGAGGCCTCCACATTTCTTTTTCTTTCCTTGTCAATTCAATTTCTTCTTCCCTCTCCTTTTCATTTCTTCTTTAATGTCAGTAAAAGATACCAAAAACTCTTTGAGGCTTTCTGTCTTGTTTAACTCTCTCTAGGACCCTTGATGATGTTAGCATTTTGAGGGGCACATATCATCTCCCTCTAATGAAATGTATATATCACCTCCTGATCATCTGTATTTCCCTTTGAACATTTCTCTTAACTTCTATTTTTTTAAGTTTTTACTCAGTTCTGGTCTTTTAATTGGGAATTTATGTTTCATTAAGGTCAATTTCCCTTGGAGTGGTGCTTCAAAAACCATGCATAGGACCAATGTCTTCAGTTGAAGGGCTTAAAAAATTCATCAATGAATTCATCATCTTCCCATGACTGTTACCCTATGGCTGTGTTGGTGATGGAGTGACATGAGTGCCCAGGCATGCCAGAGGGGATTGCTCCATTTCCCATCTCCACAGTGCCCAAGATAATTTTTCACGTGTCCCGCCCCTCTGCCCAGTAGCTGAATGCAAGAACTTCCTCCTTCCACTGTCTGGGGTAATGCAGGGGACTCAAAGGCAGCTGTGCAGTTTGGGCACACAAACTCAAAAATTTTGCCAATGCTGCCCTATGGCATATTTTCTTCTAGAGGGAGATGCCATGGCCCTTGACACTGCTAGCCTTCAAAGAGAAAGTAGTTTCTCTGAGGAAACATGTTTTTACCAAAGTAGTAGTTTCAGCAATGCACTGTTAAATAAATAATCACTTAAAAGGAGCCAATCTACCACATAACGTAAGACTCAACTTTATTGCTTCTCCCTATATATTTATAGTAAAGCTTATTTCAGATAAAATTTACCTGACTGCTACTTGATTCCTAGTGTAATATTTCTCTTCATCAATTTAATTAATTTTAGTTTTATTAATCATTTCAAGTATTCTAGAATTCTTGCAATTATACTTTATTTTGTTATTCTAGTCATAGTTATAGTATTCCACCCTTTGTATTGCAAATATTTCTCCTCCTACAAATGGATCATATTTATTCATTGTGTTTGTGGTGCTTTTCATTTATGTATCTCCACTTTTTTGTTGTTTTTTCTCTTGGGTTGTATATTCAAATGTGCGTGTATGTGCATGCACACAAATGTGTGTATTAAAAGAGTTAGGATTTCTTTTTCCTCTCATGATTTTTAAATATTTTTATGTGGGGGGGGGGTTCTTTTTTACTATGTTGAGGTGGGTAACATGAGCTTTGCTTAGGTTTACCTTTCATTCAATCATATTATCAGAGGTCTGTTTCTTGAATATATTTTACAATATATTCCCTGCTTTAAAAATTCAGTTCTCTTGCTGTAACTATCAAAACTAGTTTCTTCCATGCTAATTTTTATCCTCTTAGTTCTTGTTTAATATGTCATAGTGTATTATTTGGTTATTGAAATCTTTTATTTTTTGTTAATTTCCTCTTTTGTAATTAAGTTTTCCTTTTTACATCTAGGTAACATACATATAGAATCTTATAGTATGTTAGTAGTTAGTAGTATAAGTGGCGTTGAAAGAAGGAAGGAAGGAGGAGGATGGGAGAAAGGAAGGGAAAAGGAAGGTAGGGAAGCCAGAGGAAGTCAAGCTGGGACAGCCCCCAGCCCCAGGGTGGGGAATTGACCCAAGCCCTTCGGAGTTCAACAAAAAATCAGGCTACACTTAGGAATAGAATAACTGGGTTTGTTTAGTTTAGGGAAAGAAAGGGTTTGGAAAGAAAAGGAGTTAGATCTCCTGAGCAAAAGGCTTTCTCTGGGGAAAGTCGCTCTGGGGGGAAAAGGCACCAAAACCTGAGATCTCCCTTTCTCTTATACCTTCCTCAGACACCTCCACAAAGGAAGTGAGATGTGTCTGAGGAAGTTAGGGTAGGGGATCCTGGGAAAGGTATTCTCCCAGGGTTAGTACATTTTAAAATGCACAGTAGCATGATAATGTTCCTGTTCAAATCCTCATATATGTATTTATATCTACATCTACATATAGATGTAGATATAGATATATAGATATAGATAAAGAAATGTTTACCTTTTGTTTTGAAACTGCTCTCAATAGATGGCTTTGGATATATCTTATTCAAAATTCTTTTTGAGGCAAATCCATATCTACTTTCCTCAAATGAAGTCCAAGGAGTAAGCTGCCTTTGTTTTCATATCAGCTACACAAGCATTAGTAGATTGAGAATTTTCAGGAAAGGAAAAATACGGATTACTCACAGTCATTGCATTACACATACAAGGTAATTTAGTCACTTAGTATCAACTTCAGGGATGACGGAAGAAGAGTTGGTCAGGAGCTCTGTTACCATGGTCATTCCCAGGCTTTCTGACTTTGGCTGCATCCTGGGCTCTGATGAATCCATATGAAGTGGTGATAGCTTTCTTATTATGAGTTACTACTCTTCCTTGGTGGTAAACGGTTTTGTACCCTTGGTTTGGAGGAATGGAAAAGTCCAAGAAAATGACTACTTTGTAAGGACTCTGGATATATTGGCTACTGGAATAAAAAACACTCAGATAAGAAGAAATAATTTAGAATAAAGAGAAGTTGGAAAATTCCTAAGCATATTCTTGAAAATATTAAAACTTCTTGGGTAAAGAAATGTAAGACAACTAAGATACAACATGGTGCCTGACAACAAAATATGAGGAAAGCAGGTAACATATTCAGCCTTGCCAAAGTTTACCACATGAACAGAAAAAAAAAAATCATAACGATGAATCTACCTCTCCAAGTTGATCCTACTGTTTCCTTTGGAAGCATTCAAAAGGAAGAAATCAGATATTGGCGGGCATACTTTGGGAACATGGCAAAACTGACGTATGTAGCAGGCACATGGATACTGCCAAAATGCAATAATTAGCTCATAGTTAATAACAAAAGATTTTGAAAATGTATTTCTTTCATCCTAAGCTGACATTTCCAAGATTTATAAAATGTTATAAAGTACATCATTAGTTAACATATTTCTTTCACAACAACCTTTTAAAGTGAATACTGTAGGCATCCTCCCAATTTTATAGAGGAGGAAAGCCTGAGGGGTGAAGTGATTTGCCTGTGATAACATGACCACTTAATATCAAAGGCAGGATTTGAACCTGTTTCTTTTCACTGCAAAATCTACACTCTTTTTATTATATTGTACTGCTTCAAAAGAAGATGTCATTTAGAGTGATACAGGAATATATATGTGTGTGTTTGTGTGTGTGTGTGTGTGTGTGTGTGTGTGTATATAGATATATACTTCATCTCCAGTGGCTTTGGTATTATGCATGTTTATTGTATATCACATAAAATGTATAATATTTGACATCAGTATATTGGGTTCTTAATCATATTTCTCTATTTTCTGAGACAGGAATATCTTGAAGTGAAGAGAGTGATTTTCCCAAGATTTTACTTTCTTAGCAATGCTGAACTCCTTGACATTCTGGCTGAAAGCAAAAATCCTGAAGCAGTCCAGGTAAAATTTTAGTACCAAGCTTAGGAATTTTCTTTCTTGACCATGTCAAGAATTTATGATGCTATTTAGCTATGTTTCTGGTC
This sequence comes from Gracilinanus agilis, assembly GCF_016433145.1. Lineage (NCBI taxonomy): Eukaryota > Metazoa > Chordata > Mammalia > Didelphimorphia > Didelphidae > Gracilinanus > Gracilinanus agilis. The sequence goes on from NC_058133.1 coordinate 134,114,568, forward strand.
CACAGCCTCATCTTATGAAATGTTTTGAGAACATAAGACATTTGTTTATATGGAGAAAAGAAATAGGCCCTCCTCTGGTCACACTGATCATTTCATCGGAAGGGGAAGGACTTCTTCTGCCAAAGTATGGTATACATTTTGTGTTTAATCTTTAGATTTGGCAAAATTATAATAATAGAGAATATTCTTTCTTGATATTTTTGATCATTTTAATGGGGCTTAGCTAAAGTGTGTGTTTATTTAGCAAATCCTTTATTGATAGCAGAGTGTGCCCCAATTAAACCTTGAAAATGGTCCTTTTCCATACCTTTCATCTCTCTTTAAAAACTGGGCCACACTATCTTCCTGTGTTAGAAGGTTTCGAGTTTTTGCTGTAGCAAATGTAACTTGTTTCCTCATACAGTTAATAACTATATGTCAGAGAGTAGCATTTTCTGGCACAAAAAATATACATAATTCTTTAAAATGTTTATATTATTTAATAAATTGAAATTTACCTTATTGTAGCTTTAATTTCACAATTGCTAACCTCACCTGCCTACCCATAGCCCTTCTACTCATTCATAAATAATGCAGGTAAAGAGATGAAAAATATGATGGTTATATATTTAAGATTTTTTTTCCTTCAAATTTATTTAATTAATTAATTTAGAATCTTTTTCAATGGTTACATGGATATTTAAAATTCTTAAGAAACAAGCTTTTTGTAAAACCCAGTGGAATTACTTGTCAGCTACAGGAGGGGGTGAAAGGAAGGGAAGGAAAGAACATGAATCATGTAACCATGGAAAAAGATTCTAAATTAATTAATTAAATGAAATTTAAAAGATATTTTTTAAAGCTATGATCCTGTGATCTCTAAAATGAAAAATTGTCTTCTGAGGGATTTATGGAAAAGAATGCTACCCATATTCAGAGGAAGAACTGCAGTAGTTGAAACACAAAAGAAAAACAACCGCTTGAACACATGGGTTGATGCGGACATGGTTGGGGATGTGACACTAAACGACCACACAAATGCAACTATCAATAATATGTAAATAAGTCTTGATTGATCACACATTTTAAAACCAGTGGAAATGCACATTGGATATGGGGGGGGGGTGGGTGAAGGAGGTGAAGGGGAGAGTAAAAACAAGAATTGTGTAACCATGGAAAATTTTTCTAAATAAATAAATGAATGGATGAATGAATGAATGAATGAATGAATAAAATGAAGAATTGGTGATCTTAGAAATTGTTTATTAAGTACCTTTGGGTTTTGTTATCTAGATAGATAAAGGTTAGAAACCTGTAAGAATTTCCAAAATAAACAAAGTCTTCCTGCCTAAAACTAAAACAAAAACAAAAAAAAAACCCCAAGCTTTTCAAGTCCTTGAAAATTATATTCCAGCATACAAATAATCAAGACAGTAATGTTGTATTTTTACCATTATAGGCAAAGAAGTCAGCAAAATCTTGATCTATATGATTAAATGAGTTAATATTTGTAAAGCATTCAGCAAAGTGCCTAGTACATAGTGGGTGCTATATGCATGCTTATTCCCTTCTTCCTCTTATTCACTGACTTGAGAGATATGGCAGCTAAGAGCTATCCAATTTCAGAATGCCAACTCATTTGTATAATTTCTGTAAGAAAAAAGATGGAAGATTATGTTAAAAGATTATTACTTCCTAAACAGCAAAAAGCAGAGAAGGGAAAAATATTTCAAAGAAAGTCTGTTCGAATACTCAACTAAACATAGCTGCCCAGGGGTCCTTTAAAGATGAAACTCAAAAACCAATATAGAAAAAATTGGCATGCATACATCAAATCATACAAAATTCCTTGAAAGACTTAACAAGAGAAAGGAATTTGTTTGATGACCCTTTGTTTAGTCCATCTGGCATAAAAGAGGGAAAGATATGCTTCCTAAAAACTGAATATGAAAAATGTTCAACAAAGTTCAAATGCAAGGGTGTTCCACATAAAAGTGAAGACTTCCAAATGCTCTGATTTTCATATGATATTATGTTGGCTGCATAATGCCACAGAATATTGATGAGCACCCTAAGTAAGAATCATTCGAAGGGACTTGATTTATCTATTCACATGAGAAAAACCAAGTATATGAAGAATGCCTATTATCCAATTATTATATTTAAATAAAATGAACAACCCAAATTGTTTCTCTGTTGACATGTGTGTATATCTCAGATTAGTACTGAAGGTGGAAAATATGCTACATCCAGAATTATTATTAAGGGAATTTCTAGAGGATTCTGGGAAGATGGCTGCTTAGCCCAAACAAAACTTCAGACCTCCATATCCTACCACACCGAGATCAAAAACAAAATGCTTCAAGGGGAAAGAAAACCAAATCTAACAACAGGACAGAGCTGGGGGATCCTACTGCTGGACAGTTCAAGAGGTATGCCAAGAAAAAGACCTGAATTCTTGAACTGTTGGTTTTGAGGGTAAGGAGGAAAGAGAATCCAAGGACCCCTCCCCCACGTGCTGTGCTAAGTCTCCAGTGACTCCTGGAATCTCTGGGTGGACAAACGCACTAGTCCAGAGAGGGCCTTGTTAGCGCCGGGCTCAGAGCATTGAACAGAGACACAGGGAGGCACCTAGAGGAGAAACGCAGAGAGGCAATCTTGACACAGCAAAAATGTTCCATTTTCCCCCCTGGGAGGCTGAAGACAATTGAAAAAATGGAATACATAAACTAAAATAAGAAAATAGTGTCTTGAAAGCAAAAATTGACCAGCTTGAAAATGAAGCAAAAGATGAAGTGAAAAAAAATGAAGTGAAAGATGACCTACAAAGAAAATCAGACCAGAAGGAGAAGGATGACCAAAAAAGCAGGGATGAAATTCAGTCTTTAAAAATTAGAATTCAACAACTTGAAGCAAATGACTTCACAAGGCAGCACAAATATCTAAAACAAAATGAAAAGAATGAAAAAATTGAGGAAAATGTGAAACACCTCATTGGTAGAACCTCAGATCTGGAAAACAGATTGTGGAGAGACAATTTAAGAGGACTACTGGAATATCATGACAAAAGAAAAAGCCTGGACATCATCCTACAGGAAATTATCCAAGAAAAATGTTCTAACATTCTCAAACAAGAAGGAAAAGTGGAAATTGAAAGAATCCACAGATCACCCCCTACATTTAAACCATAACTGATAACTCCCAGGAATATTATAGCCAAATTCAAAAATTGCCAAACCAAGGAAAAAATATTACAAGCTGCTAAGAAGATGTCATTCAGATACCAGGGAACCACAGTTAGGATAACACAGGGTCTGGCTGCATCTACACTGAAGGACTGGAAGGCATGGAATATAAAATTCAAGAAAGCAAGGGAACTAGGTCTACAACCAGGAATCAACTATCTAGCGAAACTGACTATATTCTTGCAGGGGAAAGTATGGTCATTTAATAAAATTGAAGACTTAAAAGCATTCATAAAGAAAAAATTGGACTTAAACAGAGAATTTGCTGCCCAAACACAGAACTCAAGAGAATCATCAAAAGGTAATTAAGAGAGGGAAAAAAACCCATAACCTTTTCTTTAAGGGAACCAATAAGTTCAAATGATTTATATCCCTATAAGAAAAGATGATATTGGTAACTCTTAAAAATTGTTATTATCATCAGGGTAGCTAGAAGAAGTATACTTAGAAGGAACAGTGACAAACGATGAAATGTCAAGATATATACATATATATGTATGTATGTATAAATATATATAATACTAAAGGTTAAAAAAAGAAGATAAGCTCTTCTTTCCTCAACAGGAGAGCTAATGAAGAGAGATGGTGGCTCTGATTGGCCCGCCCATGCCAAGGGTTTAATGTCTTCTCTGGCTGCAGCATCTGGGAGAATTCAAAATTAATTTTGACTATATAAACACAAAATGGATGAATCATGAGTTTCTGGAATCCTTAAAAATGACACTTGAGCACTTATCTATTTTAATATTTATCTTCAAACTTGACCCATCATTGTCATTAATTTTACTCATCAAAGCTGCTTGTGGAAAGTAATGGAGCTTGGGATGGGCTTTGGTCATTATTGGGGTCAACCCTGTTCCAGTTTCCATGTTTTCTTTATTGATAAGAGGGGTTCCTCCTGGACTCCTGTCTATGTCAAAATTATAGATCTAAATATTGTCCTATTATTTCAGTTAGTCAAGATGTCCAAATAGGATATTAGTTCTTTGCCTTTGGTTGTCTAGATGGTAAAGCTTAATTGAATATCTTATGTCCTTCCTCTAATTTGTCATGATAGGATATTTTGAGTAAGTGACTTAGATCCCATTCATTTTAAGAACAGTCATTTCTAATTGCTACATTTGCCACCCCAACCAATAAAAAGATTAAAAGAATTGCAGTCCTACCTATCTTTATCCAACAAATAAGAGATAGGAGCCTTATGGCCTTAAAAGGTGGAACACACTTCCCCTATCTTGTGCAGAGCATCATCTAGCTCAATATCATGCTCTAGCAGCCCCATAATTTTCATATTTCATGTTCAAGAAGCCAAAGGGAAATTTCATGGAGAACCCCCAATGGGTATTGTGCTTCTTCTACTATGCTTCCTCCCAGTGGCTGCAAGAGCTCTAAACCTGGCTCTAGGTTCAAGGCTCTCTCTCCCCTGTATTTTTAGCCAAAGAACAGAGGGAACTGTCATTAAGCATAAAACCAGGTTCAGGGCCATTCAAGAAAACTCTTCTGCTTTTCTAGGAATGAAGACAGTTGTCACTGAATCAATGAGGACAGCAAGGGTAGGACAGGGTTACAAAACTTTGATAAGTTTATAAGTTCATATCACAGGAAAGTCTGTGATATGAAATAAAAATGGGATTTTTGGAAAGTTCCTAAACCAAAAAGCAGTTTAGGGAGTTTCTTAAAATATCTAGTAATGTTCAAACATTGGCCCACGTATAGCTTTGGCCCTTGAAAATCCCCATTGGAGCTCCAAGGCTGACTATTTAACTTGGGCCCTTTTTTGGTCAATCATATTTTTGAGATACATGTGCAGGTGTCTTAATTCTCACAATGGATAGATACATAATTGACAGTAAGATGTGTGCCAAAAATGATATGTATATATAAAAAAACAACAAAACCTGTTGACTGTTCTTGTGAAAGTCAAGAACTAATGGGCTGTTCATGAAGGAAGCAGTTCATTCTTATTGCAGAATTGTATTTACAAGGTATAACTGAAGTTTACAATAGCTCTACTATGTATTGTGTTAATTTTATAAATAACTTGATAATTCACAAAAGATGAATACTATTGGTACCTCTTTGGTTACCAAACAATTGAAAAGGTTTAAAATAGGTATTCAATGGGAAGGTTCTATAGGCATCTGATAACTACTGCTATTATACCAGTATTAGGATATATTACATGCCCCAGGGTTTACTTTTCAACTTTTACTAAGCTCTTATCACAGTTTGCTTTGTATTTTTAATAATTTCTATAAACCAAGGGTTCATTAAAACCACTGTATACTGTATGCTCTGTTTTTAAGATTGAGTGATAACAAAATCAGGCCACAAATTCTGGGGCCACTTAGCTGTGTTTTAACAATAAAAATATTTTAATAAAAAAAGAAGATAATATTAAGAGAAATGGGAAAAGAGACAAAATGGTGTAAATTTTTATTCCATAAAGAAGTGGGGGGGGGGGAACAGGGAAGAGAGCCAATACAATGGAAGGGGAAAGAGGTTGGAGAGAGGAAATATTTAATTCTTAAGTGCATTGAAATTAACTTAAAGAGGGAAGAACAATCAGATCCATTGGGGCAGAGAATTGATTCACACCTATAGAGAAGTAGAAGGGTAACAAACAGACTGGTGGGGAGGGAGAGGGTGGGGGGTAGATTAAAAATACCCTAAAGAATAATAAGAGATGAATAAGAAGAGAGAGGGGAGAAAGGAAAGCACAATAAGGGAGGGAACTAGGGGAACTGATTAAAAATGAAACACTGGTATAGAAGGAAATAGTAAAAGAAGAAAGGGCAGGACAAGGAGAGAGATTCAAAATGTTTGGGAATACACAGTTGATAAATATAACTCTGAATGTGAATGGGATGAACTCACCCATAAAATGGAAGCAAATAGCAGAGTGGATTAGAAAGCAAAATCCTACCATATCTTGTCTACAAGAAACACATGTGAGGCAGGTAGACATACATAGAGTAAAAATAAAAGGCTGGAGCTGAATTATTATTAAGTGGGGTATGGATAGTAGGGTCTTTAGAAAATTAAACACTTCTTTTAGTGGCCTCAACTTTCTTTCTAAAGTAAGGTTTATATTATTAATACTGCTATTGTTTAAGTATTAATATATGGCTTAAAATCATGGTATACCATATTTTTCAAAGAATTTATATTGAGGATCATCCAAGGGCAACAAGGAAGAGTATAATGGGCAAGGTTGCAAAAGCAAATTGCAAAATTGCAAATAGGGAATTCTGAAGTGTAGAGGTTGTCATCAGAGAATTTTAAGACCACCATACAAAAGGACAGGAGATACTATGATAAGAGGAAGGAAAGGTCCATGTGCTCCACTATAGTTTATGTGATATCACTAGAGAAGGGATCTCAACAAAATCCCTGTGGAGGATTTACAGAAGAACATGTCTCAGGACATGGACTGGCACGGCAAGGCTATAATTTGCATTATTTGAATAATTGTCATTATAGAATGACAAATGCATCAAAGAATCAAAATTAAAGAACACTAAAATGCCTTTCTCAAGAAAAGGAACCAGAATAACTTCACCTTTTTTTACAGGGTGACTAGTGTGATAGGTTAGAGAAAGGGTATTGGTATTTCCAGATTTCAACAAAGTATTTGATAAAAATTTCTTGGGCTATCTTTGTGAAGAAAATGAAAAGAGAATGGCTAAATGATAGTGTAGTCAAGGTTCAGAACTAGTTGAATAACAAAACATAAAGAGTAATTATTAATGGTTTCATTTCCAGTTGGAAGGAGGTCTCTAGGGATCGGTTTTTGGTCCTGTGCTGTTCAACAACTATATTCATGATATGAATAATCAGTCAACAAGCATGTATTAAATGTACCAGCCCTGTGCTTGGCTCTTGTAAAGGTGCAAATAACATACAGATAAAGGAAGAGACAAATATCAAATTTATGACCTGAACATAGGTGAGACAGCCAACATGCTTAGAGAGCAGAAATAGGTTTAAAGGAATCTAAGACCAAGACAATAGGGCATACCTAAGAAGATGAAACATAATGAATGAAGCTAAAACTCTATAAAGGACCAAAAAAAATCAACTTCACAAAATACAGGGAAGTGAAGTAAGAAAATTATACATTTGTGAAAGATTTAGGGATTTTATTTGACTCATTATGAATCAACAGTGTGATCCAAATTTTATTTGACTCATTATGAATCAACAGTGTGATCCAACCACCAAAATAGCAAATGTACTATTCAGCTTCATTAAGAGGATTATTAGGACTTTACTATACATAAACATATGGTAGCAAAACCAAGAACTTAAAAGAGAGAAATAATTACCCACAAAAATGTAAAGTGCCCAAATGAACCAAAACAAGAAGTGGAGATTTCAAAGAACTCAGTATCAAAAAATAAAATTGAACAAATTATAAAAGAAGTAGTGGCAGAGAAGGAAAAAGGGAGAAACTTGGTCCAGAATATTTACAAGTAAAATTAATCATTTAATGAACAATGAATAATTATGCTACGTAAATTATACTTAGTAATTGAAAATGAATTTTTACAAATTCCTTTTTATTAAATATGTTCCAATATCTAAACTTTTTCAGTCATTTCAATTGTGTATGACTCTTCATGACCCCTTTTGGGGTCATTTCTTGTCATTTCTTGGCAAAGATACTGGAGTAGTTTGCCATATCCTTTTCTAGGTCATTTTACAGATGAGGAAACTGGGGCTAATACTCATTTAAGTTCAGGCTAAAAAACCATTAACATACTTTTTGCAACTATCTTCTACAACTCTTAGTTCTTTCACCTTTTTTCATAGCCTACTTTTACCCACAAATCATACTCCATACCCATATTTTTAGCAGTGCCAGCCCTATGATGATGGAAAGTCTGCATTAAATTTACCATTAATATTGTAAGACCCCAAAAGAAAAAGGTTACCAAGTTGCATAAGGAGAAACAAACTGTCCCAGGTTGGAAAGAGACCAGGTCAAAACTCATATGTTCATCAGTAATGGAATCAGGTCTGGGAACAATTCCTGCTGTTTCAGCTTGGATGAAAGAAGGAGATCTAGTCTTTGTTTATATGCATAGATTTTAATTATAATATTTGTGTTCATAGGACTATATAGACAGATTTCATTCTCTTTGACAACTATAATCAAAGTGATACTTGGGAAATTATCACAACTGTACATTTAATGGAGCATTTTAATATGTATTAGTAATTTTTAATATTTTTTTTTACAAACTTCTAGGAAAGTTCGTGTGAGAACAAATGTAGAGCAATGGCTGGTAAATGTGGAGAAGAACATGTTTGAAGCAGTAAAGATGTAAGTGTGACTTTCATTATCTTTAACAATTATGCACTAAATTCTCAGCTATCAATCCAATAAACATCTACTAAGCACTGGCTATGTATAAGGCATTGAATACAAAGATATTGAGATTACATGTGTACCCTTCAAGCAGCTCCACGAAGATTCCTAGTGGGTAAGACACTCAGAAAGGGGAACCAAAGACTGAGTGCAAATGGGTTACGGGTTAAGGACTAAGGGAAAGAGAACATTAGGTGAGAATAAAGACACACAAAGAAAGTTCTGGCATAAGGTAGTCAGACAGTGAGTAAGCTCTGGTGGACAAGAGCTTAATCCTCAACTGCCATATAGCTACTTTTATTGGGGTTACAACAGTATAGAGGGAAGGGGAGAGCCAAGTGGTCTGATATATTAACATTATGAGGTAATCATGAGATACAAACTGCCACAGGATTCTAAGACAATGACCAGAATTGATTGTTTCAGGTAAAATAAGGAGACTGAGATAACTGACCAGGCTTCAGGAATGTAGCCTTAGGGAAGGGCTAGGAATTTGGCAAGGTTGAGGTTCAATTTTACACAAGGTTACAGAAATCAATCATAAGTAATACAAGAGTCAGTTTTTGAGCACTCTTAAAATAATATCAAGATTAATATATATCTGGATTGCTACACCGTAATCCCCATATTTGAGGAATATACAGTCTAAAAGATTAAGAAAACAAATAAATATGATTTCAAAAAGGGATGAATTAGGATACAAAGGGAGACTAAAAATAATCTTAAAAATTTAAGTAAAGAGACATCACTTTCAGCTAGGATCATCTAGATAAGGTTTCATGGAATAGGTAGTAGAATAGGAACTACAAAGGGAGACTAAAAATAATCTTAAAAATTTAAGTAAAGAGACATCACTTTCAGCTAGGATCATCCAGATAAGGTTTCATGGAATAGGTAGTAGAATAGAAATACTAAAGGATATAAATACATAAAAAAGAAAAGCCAGATAGAAAGACAAAATATATGGTAGGGAAAAAAAGCATAAGAAGGATAAAGAATTAAAGTCTGAATTTATTGTGTTTATAAAAGATGTATATACAAAAATTTACATATATTCATGATTATTTATTATGAAATTATATGCAATAATTATCAGTTCATTTTAATGGTAAAATGAATTTGAACTATATATGTATACATATAAAATTTTTGTGATTAAAAATGCAAGAAATAAAAGTGATAACTAATATGAAAGGGAAAAAAGTTGGGCCTTGATGGTCACTCAGATTTTAATAGGCAGATATTAGGAAGGTATATATTCCAGTCATGGAAAATACCCTATGTGAATGCAAAGAAGTTACAGGAAATAGAATGAGATCAAGGAACAGCAAGTAGTCCAATTTGGCTAGAATGAAATGTGTGGTAATGAAAGTGTTATAAAATAAGCCTAGGTAGGAGTCAGATTACAGAGGAGAGAGAAAATACATAGCAAGGTATGTGTTTTATTCTATGAGAAATAGGGAGCTACTAATAGTTTTTGAAGAGAGTACTGACATAGTAAGACCTATGTATTATTTTGATGGTTAGGTGAAAGATGCAAGAGAGAGGGGCCTAGAGACAAATTCTAAAACTTTTTAAACAGTCCAGGTAATGAGTGTCAGAGCTAGCATCTTCACAATCTGATATTCTATCATTCTAAAAGTGAGAAATTTCCAGATAGATCCACCATATGAATTCCTTGTGCAGTGTGGCTTTGATGTAAAATGGCTACAAGGACAGTTGACTTCACTATCATACAAAGCCATTATAAGATTTTTGTAGGCTTTTGAGATTTTAAGAAAGTTGAAAACCTCTCTTGATACTGATGCTAATTCATCACAGACGATTCCTATGAAATTGAGAGATTTGAATAATTTTATTTCACTTTTACTCTACAAAATCCTTTATCTCTAGTAGCCATTTTTAAATCCTAGTATTCTACAGTAATAATTTTTCTGAGGATTTTTTCCCAATGACTTTCTGTTTTTTCTCTCCATCATATGGAATTGTACATACTAGGTTTTTCCTTAATCATTGTTCATGTCGCTAGTGCAAATTTATCTTTTAAAAAAGAGACCTTTGATACCTTGTCTACTCTTCCCCCTTTCCAATTCAGTGAAATGCCTATTTAGCTCTCATCTTCCTTTATTCTCTTTTTCTTTCTGAGTTTTGACTCACCCCAGCCTCATTCTCAGGATCCTAAGGGTAATTCTAGCATAGAGATGGGCAAAATGTCTACTATTCACACCTGTAGATCTGGAGTCCCCAGCTGGGACTCCATTTATACAAATTCATCACTGCTAATGCCTATAACATTGCTTGCCTTTGCTCTTCATAAATTAGAGCTATAAGCCTTTATCATTTCAAGAATGACTATGAGGGAGAAAATGTCCAGAGCCACTCAATGAAGGATTTTTGGTAGCCCATTATATTAGTTAGAAAACCTCTTAGTATTATACAAATAATATATTTGAAGATGTTGAATTAACAATTATGATATATGTTATCATCATAGCTATGACCATATCATTACCCAAAATATTTTATTTAATTCTTAATCTTATATGGCTCTTTGTATAATTTTGTATATCTATATGCTAAACACTAGGCAAACAGAATTAAATGGCCAGCACTCCTTTTTGATGCTCAAAGGATAAGACTGATATAAAATACATAGAATACTATACAAATAGTGCAGTTACATTAAATAAAAATGTTACTAATAATATGTTTGAGGACTTACTTCAAATAAATAATTGGAATGTAAATATTCTGAGCATCAAATGTATTACCCATATCATTATGATCACAGATCCATCAAAATATGTAAACTAAAATCCATCAAAAGAAGAAAATGTTAACATATTAAAGGTCAATGAGAAAGTGATGTTGCTGGAAATTGGTTAGTATGAATAAAGAAGTTCCAATTTCTTAAATGAGAAATGACTAAAGTAAAAATCTTCAGGAATTCATTATGAAATTTTCTTCTTGACATTTTGTTTACTACATTTCAATATCATTAATTTCCTTCATAGTCCTATGTATTTTATTTTGTGCATTTAAAGTCATTATTTGGATTCTTTCTACAACTATCTCCTTCCTTAACTCACATGAAGAGATGGCTCTTTTTGTTAAGACAAACTCCTTTACATGCATAAATGATCTCATTCCACCTATAGTTCTCTAGGATGTTGCCCCCTCCATCACCTCTACTTGTTCATTTATCTTCTATTTCTTCCTACCTACTGGCTGTGTTCCTACTATCAACAAAAATGCCCATATCTCCCTTTTTCTCAAAACACTTGCACATGATCCATCCATCCTCACCAACTATAATCTCATGTTTCTGTTCCTTTTTGTGGTTAAATTCTCTGAAAAGACTATGTACAATTGATGCCCTAACTTCCTTCCTTTTCATTCTCTTCTTAATTCTCTAAAGTCTGGCTTCTTACCACATCAAGCTATGGAAAGTGTTTCAGTGATTTCTTAATCGCCCAATATAATGTCTTTTTTTTTCATTCCTCTTCCTTCTTAACCTCTCTGTAATCTTTGAAACTATCAATTAATCACATCTCTTTAACTCTCTCTTCTTTCTAGATACTACTCAATCCTACTTCTCTTCCTATCTGACTGTGCCTTCTCAGTATCCTTGGCTGGATCTTTGTCCAGGTCAAAATGGAGGTCCAGTAGGACTCTGTCCTGAGTAGGACTCTTTCCTTCTATACTACTTGGTGATCTCATCCATTCCCATAGGTTCAATGATCATCTCTATGCTGGATTCTCAAATCTACTTTTTCAGCCCCAACCTTTCTCCTAACCTTTAGACTTTAAGTTCCAACAACCTATTAGACATCTGAATTATAAATATCTTAATTTCCACACATCCGAAACTGATTTCTATTTCCCCTCCAAAAAAATCACCTTTTTCCAGACTTTGCTCTTCCTGTCAGACACCAGCATCCTCCCTTTTTCCAGGCTCACAAACTAGGCGTTATCTTTTAGTCTTCACTCTGTTACCTCCAGTATTTAAACTGTTGCCAAATCCTGTCTATTTGACCTTCACAGCATTTTTTATACCTCTCTGTCTCTTGTAACATTGCCGCTACCCTTATATCAAGTTCTGATCACATCATTTCTAGGCTATTTTAAAAGCCTTCTGGCTGGTCCCCCATCACAGATTTCTTCCCTATTTCAGTCAGCTGTGGGATTGATCTTCCTAAAGTGCAAGTTTCACCTTGTCACTCCTACCATTAAATATACTCCAGTGGTGCCCCATTACTTCCAGGGTCAAATAGAAAATCTTCTGCTTAGGGTTCAAAGTTCTTTGTGAGGGTTTAAGACTCCCACAGATCCAGGAAAATCTCGGAGGCAGGACAGGGTCAGTGACATGACTGAAATGAATGAGAGTAATCAGGGTTTCAGCCAGAGCCAGGCATCACAAAGATTGCTCTGGTCAGCTTTTGGGCTGTATTTATTTTATGCACTTTGAGATCACACATAAAGTTGGCATGGAAATACATTCTCACCATACATCTTTTCTTAGAGACTGTGTTAGGTATGTTTGATATATCTCTGGGCCACAGTGGTGAGAAAGTATAGGTTTTTTCATGGGAGACAATTTCTCCATTTCATTGTTCTTTTATGTGTATTTTACCAAATCAGGGACAGGGGGGAAACTTGGAGACTATTCTGTCCTGTTTTTGTAGGCACCTGTATATGGGAGCCTAAGTTAGGGTTTTTTAAATCTTTAACATTAAATCACTATTTTCTGGTTTGTTGTGAAGTGAATTCTAGGGAAATTTCTGTATTACTGCATGTAAAGGAGGGAATTTCCTAGGAGTTATAAGGGACCTGGGGGAGATTCTGCTATTAGCCTGTATTGTTTTTCTGTGTTTCCCTGGGGCTGAGTAAGGATATTGATTACAATGATTCAAATAAAAGGGAATGTTAGTGAAAAAAGAGTCACATGGGGGAAACTGAGTGGAATTACCATGCTTCTGTCACCTACTACGTAGGGTTCAAAGCTTGTGTGGGTTGTGCCAATTATCAGGAGCTTTAATGGCTTTCCAGAGTTCTTCAAATAATCACAAATGGCTTACTGTGAGCATAGCAGAAGTCATTGATTTCTTGCCAATGTTGGGACCTATGTTACTGTCTCTGTGCCAGGGTATATGGACTATGAAGAAATTATTGGGACATGTATGTGGAAAGACTGATGATAATAAGGCAATTATAGTGGCATTGAAGGAACAGATTAGACAACTGATAGAGATAAATAGAAAAATAAGAGAAGGACAAACAGCTGGATGCCCATACCATTATGCAACTTGAAATAATCTAAAAACAGCAACCTGACCCCTGTGCAATAAAGGAAGAGAACAGTACAGAGACAGAGAAAAGTGCAGAAACTACTGTGTCTATATTTCCCATTTGTGATCGCACAATTTTACAGGCAGATTCTGAAATAGTTCATGTAAAGGGATACCTTTTACTGGAAATGATTTGGAAATTTTGAAGAGATGGTTTCCCAAGTTCTACCTAGATCTGCAAAAAAAATAAAAGAAATGAAGAGGGCTTTTAAGCTTTATAATCCATCTTTTGAGGACATTGAGTTTTTATTGACTGAATTTTATTCTCCCAGCGAAAAAACAAAATTCATAGAGGAAACAAGAAATAATCAGAATTTGACATTATGGCCAACAGAGTTCAGTGATCTAGAATTAAGTTCTTATGCCAGCATGAATTATTTGATCAGGTGTAGAGAAGATTTATTAGAGGCGATGTGACTGCATGCTCATTGTCCAAGTTCTGGGGTATATTTGAGAAGATGAAGCAGGGGGTAAGATGAACACCCAAGTGTGTATCTAGATCATCTGGTAGAAGCAGCAGAGATGACCCTTGGGTTTCGTGATTTACAAGCAGAAGACACAATTCAACATATTCAGTGAAGAGCAAACTTTTTAAAGAAAGGGCCAAAGGAAAGGAAATGCTCATCTGTCAGTCTGTTTCTAAGGCAACTCTTTGGAAGTTTCTTTGTATTGTATCCTACTCATTGTATTCGTCAGATTAGGAATAATGTCCTGCAGCTGGATAGAACATTTCAGGGGGCTGCATCTGGCCCATGGGTCATAGTTTGCCCATCACTGTATTAGACAACAGTTTGTAAATGGTTGTGCTGTCCCTATGCAGACTTACTTTCGTCTTCATTGTCCTGGGTGGGAGAATCTGTCTGTGGAAGACCTACGAAAAATAGCTACTTATGTTCATGACTCTTAAGGAGAAAGATTTAAAAGCAGCAAGAAGTAATGAATCTGAGAAAGATTCAGTCATTACAGATCTAAAGAGACAATTAAAAGAAGCAAAGAAGCAAAAAGAAACATATTTTAGGAAACATTTCTAGGCATGGAAATCCCACCAATTAAGTGCAGGATGAGTAACTCTTGGGAAGTGCAGGACATGACTGAAAATGACTGAACAACAACAATAAAAACTGATTAAATGACCAGACTGCCAAAGTGATCTCTGACACAAAAAGGTTAAGAATCCTATCTCTAGCCTCTTAGAGGCAATGAGGTGGAACAGTGAATAGAGTACTAACCCTATTAATTAGAAGACCTCAGTTCAAAACTGGCCTCAGACCTTTAATAACTATGTGGCCAAGTTACTTAGCCTCTCTTAGACTCAGTTTTCTCATTTGTAAAATGAGAGTAATAATGGTACCTACCTCACCAGGGTCATTGTAATGATCAAAGGAGATAATAGTTACAAAGTGATTTGCAAACCTTAAGTCACTATATATATTAATGCTAGCTATAATAATATTATTGTTATATTCTTTTAAGGTTGTAATAGTAAAGTAAAAAGGGAAGTTTTAGAAAAGTTTTGATAGAATTTGACAACGGACTGAATATATGGCAAGGACAGAGATGAGGAAAAGATTGTCTTCTGATGAGGCACTTTATTAATTTCTAAATCTTTAAGTTATGTGCCTTATAGAAAGTGTCATTCACAGGTGCATCACTTGCTTTGAGAGTGTTCAGCTGCAGTAGGGCTAAAATTAATTGAGTGTCTACATTAAGCCCAGCACTGATATGGCTAGGTCATGGGAGTGAGGGGTAACCCGACTACTTAAAAGGAGATCATCAGGACCAGTTTAGAAACGGGGCAGATCAAGGTTTACCTGTGGAATAGTAATGGGATCTGGTCCATGAGTAAACACTGAACTTTCATCCTGGGTGAGATAGGGACACAGTCTTAAAAAAAAAAGTAGCCTTCAGAATTGGAGTTAGTAGGTGAGGACATCTGTAGGTAATATTTACACGTGCCATTTCTTTGTTTATATCATTAGTCTCTCTCCTGAGCTTCATTTCTACATTTCCAACTTCATGTTGGACATTTTTATTTGGATAGCCCATCATGAACTCTACTACAACATTCTAAAATCAAATAATCATCTTTTTCCCAGTCTTCCACTCTAGACTTCTCTATCTCTGAATCACCTCCATTTAGTCAATCATCAGACTCAAAATATTTTAGTCCTATTAATTCTCCCTCTCACCCCTCATGAAATCACTCACTAACTCCTATTGATTAATCTTATTTCTTACTTACAACTCTTTCTTTGTATACTACCTGCTTCCACCGTAATATAGGCCCTCATCTCCTTGATCCTGGACCACAACTCCTCACTTACCTGGTGTCATCTTTCTAATTTATTCTGTGGAATACTGCCAAATTAATATCACTAAAAATTACTTTGTATTCCCCAGTCTTTCCCTCCCTCCTAGATATATGCTATCAGTATATTTGAGGATTACTTGCTCTCCATAAAGTTCACCAGCCTCCATTGGCAAAGAGTATGCAAACCTCAGAGAAGAATATGGAGAACTGAGCATCAGAGATGAAATAGACCTTTAAATAGTTCTTTTTACAATACCAAAGTAATATGGAGAAATAAAAGGTTCTAAGAAAATCATTCACCTTATGACTTTTAGTCACTGAGTTAACAAATAAATTATTATGAACAAGATTGCTTATAAATGCCATATACAAAATGTTGTAATTGTAGGTTTTTAAACAAAGGAATTGATCAATTTGACCGAGAAAATTTTAGGAACTGGGTACAGTCTCATCCAGGACAAGTGATACTTCTTGTGGTAAGTTATTTCTTATGAAGATAGATTGTAAGCCTAAACAGTTTGTGGAAAAATGGAAGCATTGCCAACAAAACAGATATATAAAAATATGCTAAAAAGTGACCATTCTTGTTGCTTTTGTAGAATTACTAATTTTTACCTTTTAATGAGAAAGATTTGTTTTTTGAAGACAAGTATTCATTGCTTTTCTTTCTGTCATTTTTTTTTACAATTTCTTTGGAATTTTTAAAAGTGAAAAATACTATATAGTGTTTGGTATATTGTTAATAAGTTAATCTTTATTCATACTAGCAAGTTAATTATTCCAATACATTTTAATTGTGAAAGCTTTGATGAAACTCCAAATAGTGAAAAATTGACTAATATAAATTTTATTTTTAAATATATTTGACCTATTTTTTGTCTTTATGTCCATTTTTAGAAAAAAATTGAATAAAAGTAGCAGGGGAAAAAAGGTGGAAAATTGACAAAATCAATCAAAACACTGAAAAACCCTAAAATTATATGCAGTGTTTCAAACCCCTGGACTTCTGCTTCTGCAAAAGAGCAGAAGGAGATATATTCTAATACTAATATTAATATTAATTCTAGGATTAGAGGCAAGCTTGTTCCATATGATTTTACAATATTCAACTTGGTTTTAAGATTTTTCCCCAAATTTTTAGTTATCAACATTTAAATTTTTTCTTGACTCTGATTACTTCCTTTTGTATCAGTTCATAAAAAATTTTCCCAAGCTTCTTTGTATTCATTATTTTAAAATTTGTCTTATACTTTCATGTGCCATAATTTCTTAAGTCATTCTACAATCAGTGGGTATCTTTTTGTTTTCAGTTCTTGAATACCCCAATAAGTACTGCTATAAATAGCAGTTATAGCTGGGGGTATGTGCTTAGCACTTAAATATCTAAGTCAAAAGGATACAGACATTTCAGTCATTTTATATGCATAACTCCAAATTGCTTCACAGAATGATGTACTAATTCACAGATCCACCAACAATGCATTAATGTGTTCATATTTCTACCATCCTTTCAACACTGGCAATTTCTATCTTTTGTTATCTTTGACAATTTGCTAGAGGAAACCTCAGGATTGTTTGAGTATTCATTTCTCTTCATAGTGATTTGGAAATTTCTTTCAAGTAGTTTTTAATAGTTTGAAATTTTTTCTTTAGAGAATGTTTTTGATCATTTTTCTATTGTAGAATGACTTTTGATCATATATATTCTTGTAGTTGCCCATATATCTTTACCAGAAATGTTTGGTATAAAGACGTACTCCCCCACAATTACTACTTTCCTTCTTATTCTAGATATCTTAGGTCTAAGACATTCTATAAAATAATCACATCTGTATTGATATCTCTAATCTGTATAGCAAGATAATTTGGAGGTGGCATTAGGTTAATAGAAATAATCAGGTGATAGAATTAATAAGATATTATACTTTCTTGGTGTGGCACAAAATTCTATAAAAGACTTAGTGGAGAGAAGGGCTTAGAGATATCAAGTACCTATTTTTCTTTTTTCACTTCTATGTTCTTTAGGCATGGATTTCCTAGGCACTGTTTCCTTTGCCTACTCTCTGCTCTAGACCTATCACCTCTCCAATTGGCTAAATGGAGATTTAAAGTTCTGGTGAAAGGGTAGAATAGTGGCAGAGGTATGAAATGAATATAATATTAAGTTTCTATGAGCAGATTGCTCAAGATATCCCACTATTAGGACCCAGAAAGAGGAGGAACATTGAACAATTTCCTGAATGATATTTATGTTTGCACTTTAAATCCTCAAAGTTCTCATTTAAGTAAAACATCTTCCTTGGCCATTTCCCTTAATAGGTTAAAGCAGTGATGGGCAAACTTTTTAAAGAGGGGGCCAAAGGAAAGGAGATGCTCATCTGTCAGTCTGTGTCTGAAGTTTCATTGTATTGTATCCTCCTCATTGTATTCGTCAGATTACGAATAATGTCGTGGGACTGGATAGAACATTTCAGGGGGCCATATCTGGCCGGCAGCCTGCAGGTTGCCCATCACTGGGTTAAAGTATTCACTAACCTTTATTCCTTATTTTGCAACCCAAGACTTTGAAACTAAAATGTGTATTTGTAATATGCAAACATATTTTCATTAATTTATCACTCTAATTAAGATAGAAAGTTTTACCCAAACGAGTATACCTTTTAGAACAGAAATATAAGTATTAAGCATAATTCACTAATTAACTAATTGTTCTTGAGAATTAATTTTGGTTAGCTGTCTGCACAGACTTAATTTAAATTAAAAGCCTGTATTTTTCTTTAAAGTGAAATTTGTGATTCAAGGAAGTTAAAACTAAAGATAATCAAATTCGTGTGTCCTCTTTTCAGAGCCAAATAATGTTTGCTAATGACTGTAATGACAGTTTTAACAGTTCTGAGCCAAGTGTGCAATTGAAAAATGTCTATGAGAATCTCCTAAATGTCCTAGACCAGCTTGCAGATCTAGTGATGTCTGACACTCTTCATTTTCGAAAAAAAATTGTCCTAGAAGCATTGCTTACCCGTTATGTTTACTGCAGGGATATATTGACAGAAATGATAGACAATAATATCTTTAGAGAAGATAACTTTGAATGGACAAGGTACGTACTCCTAAATTTTATTAAGTAAGAAGAATCTTAGCAAAAACATTTCTCTCTGCGCATATTGATTCTCTTAAAATTTAGAAAATTCAAGCTGAATTCTCAAATATGTTTTTGACTAGTTAAAATGCTGTATACATGTTAGCCATTGTTTTTCTTTTAGCCTTTTTCTACTCTTCTTTATTATTTGTGCCTTCCTTCTCATTTATCCTGTCTATCTTATTAATACATCATTATTTGCTTCTTGACTCCCCCATTAGACTGTGAGATCCTTGTGAATAGGGGCTGTTTTATGTAGCTCTTTGTATCCTCAATGTTTAGCAAAGTGCCTGGCATGTAGGAGGCATTTAATAAATACTTATTGGTCCACCTCCTCACTACCTCCCCTTTTCTATCATCCCATTTCTCCCTAATTGCCCTCTTTTCTTCTCTTGGCCTCATTTTTTATTGTCATAGAGAGTATTCAAAAGATCTGCATGGATAGTATATTGGATAGAATACTGAACTTGGAGTCACAAAGACTTGAAGTTGGGTAACCCAGGGCAAGCCACTTATCCTCTGTCTACCTCAGTTTCCTCATCTGTAAAATGGGAATATTAATAATAATAGCACCTACCTCACGTGATTGTTGTGAAGATCAAATCAGTTAACACAAGTAAAGTGCTTTGCAAACTTCAAAGTGAGATATATATGTTAGCTTATTATTATTTTACCTTTTCCCCTGATTTGCTGCTAATTCCAATAATAACTATTGTGAAAAAGTATGTTTATAACTTCAGTCTGTTCTCTAAATTATGAATCTCTTCGCCATATTCGTAGATAAGTATTAGAGTAAGTGGGAATAGAACCAACTATACACAAGTGGGAGGGAGGGGAAGAAACCATCTATAAAGCCCTTAGAGCCACTGTGAAGTTCCAAACTTTCAAAGACATTTTATATGTCTTTGGTTGCCTGACTTCATAGGAAAAAAACCATCTCTCCAAAATTTTGTTTCTTTAACTTCCAAGAAAAGCTAAGATAAAGCATGATTGAAGTCTATTATGTCATTAAATATAGTTTAATTTTTTGATGTGACATTTATTAAACTGAGGATAACCAGAAGGAAGAAATGAATTCTGCATCTAATCAGAACCATTTTCATGACTACTAGTTCTCATAACTGCCAAGAACTCTATACATTATACCTTTTTTCTCATAGTTAACATTTTAAGACATTAATCAGGGAGCTAGGGAAGATAGGGGGAAAGATAAAGGAGGAATGCTGGAGGGAAGATCATCTCCCATCTGAGGGAATAATTTCTCAGATAGTCTATGGCTAATATTTCTATGTAATACAGCCTACCCTGTTTCTTGAGGCACAGTCAGCTTCATAATAGCCAGACTTCAAAGTCACATGGCAGACAGACAAGTCACCGCTAAAGAGCCAGTTTCAATAGATTATTATGAATTTAATTTCCTATAGGTTTCCTGTCATTTTGCTTTACTTATCTGTTGACACTATTGATGCAGTGCTTAAGAAATGTCCTTACAAGGACAAATGTGATCATTTAGCGCGTGATCTTCATGCAAGGATCCAGATAATCAAGGGGGAAAGTGCATTGGTGGTATTCCCCTAAATGACCAAACTGAATATTTGAATGTTAGGAGCACTGCAATAAAAGAATATACATGACGTGCCTTAAATATTGCAAACCTATTTAGTTCATCTACCCATTAGAAGCTAGGATGTCGTTCCACATTGCCCTTGATACAATAGATAGCCATCTAGAATTTTGAAAAGATGAATGTCCTACACGTTAGTAACATTACTTAGGCAGTTATGCAAAGAATAGATTTGAAAGGGAAGAGACTGGAAGCAGAGAATCCAATTAGCAAGAGATGAGAACCTTAAGGAAGGTGGTTTGAGTGGAGAGAATGGTTGTATGCATAATTAAAAGCCTTTTAAAATAAAATAATCAAGTATAGCTTTATGAATGTAGGATTACCACACAATCCTAAATATTGCCCCTAACATAAAGAAAGCATTCACGACATTGAATTCTTCTCTCTTCTCTATCATTATTCTAGGGCAAATACTGTCTTCTACAACAATGATCCCCTTTCACACTTTGACAGGTTATTGTCATTCTTCATCATGACAGCATCCTGCCTTCCTACCAATAGGTTTCTCCATAACCATTTAAAAGATTCCCAGATGTCATATTATTTGTTCTACATACTTCTCCTTTTCAGAGAAGGTTCCAGTTCCACATTAACATATTATCATTGTTCTGCAACTCAAAAAAGATATGCCAATTTGTCTTGAGCCATTATCTGGGGAAAAAGCTCATCAGGACAATCTACAGGTACTTTATAATGGCATACTGCCTCGTGGGATTTGATATTAAAGACCTGATTGGTGACTAAGAGTGATAAATTGCTTCCCAATTGAAAAAAATGCTCAAGCAGTCACACAAAATTTGTGCTCAAATGATCATTCAGAATTCATGCAATAGAGTAACACCTGACCCTTCATCTTAATTGTAAACACTATATATCATAAGGATCATTTTATCTTATGTCCCATACCCTATGGCAAAGATGTCAAACTCAGATAGAAATAAAGGCCGCCAAACTGTACATAAGCATACCTGGAGTCTTATATGTTAAACATTGTTTTGTTGTATTTATTTATTTATTTGTTTGTTTGTTTGTTTTATTCATTTATTCATTCATTCATTCATTTATTCATTTATTTGTTTATTTATTTATTTGGTTGGTTAGCAATTTCCTAGTGCCTACATTTTCTTCTGGTTCCTGAAGCACTTGGGAATGTTGAATGCCACATGTTAAGCACCTTTGCCCTTTGACATACTTAAAACTCTCTTTTGATGTTCTGGTTAAAAGAGAATAAGCCCTGTATTAATAACCTAAAGATACTGTGAAGATAATAGTAGGGCTAGGAGTCCATTGCAAGGCATGAAAACAGCTAAGGGCTTTGAATTCTGTTCTTGTGGATAAACTATCATCAATAGACTTCCCTTGCAAAATCTTAGTCCAAGAGGGATATCAAAGTGGCTTAATGGATAGAGAGCCAGACCTGGAATTAGAGAGTCCAGGGATTAAATATGTTCTTGGACACTTCCTAGCTGTCACTTAACCACACTTGCCTAGACCTAAATACCCTTATGCCTTAGAACCAATATTCAGTATTGATTCTAAGACAGAAGATAATGGTATTAAAAAAAAAAGCAAAAAATAAATCCATGGAATCCTCTCCATTCTTCCTTTCAACTTTTAGAAACTTTTTCTCTCAAAGCCTAGAGTATGTATAAGAATATTTTCATTCTTTATCTGTTAAGTACTTTGTGATAGTTAAAATATCCTAATTTAAGGTATTCCTCTCTCTTTTGTTGTTGTTACATATTGGGTATGATGAGTTTTCCAACATTCCAAAAAATACAGAGTTCACAAATCAGTGTAAACATATTGATGTGGTTACAGGTACTGTAAAATGCATGTTTTCTCTGGAAAGAAAAAATATCAAATAAAAAAGTACTGCTAAAAAAAAAAGAACTTTATGGTAGTGCAGTAACTCCATTTTACAGTTCACATCATATCTACTTTGGCAACAAATTACTCCTCATTGGTCAGAATTAAACTCCAAATAATCCTTCCTTTCAGTGCTTCTTCTATTTGTTTGTTTTTCCCCCCAAGGATGAAATTGCCACAGAGTTAAGTCTAGAATTTCTCAGCTGTTCTATTTCCACGGGGTGTCCAAGCAGGTGTTTCTGGACATGACAACTTCTTGCCTTCATGACACTTTAGTGACCAGTTTACAAAACTCCACACAATTCCTTCTTCTGTCCCACTGGTCATATCACCAGAACTATAGCATTGCTTCTCTTACTCCTCCAATGAATCTTCATCCAAATCCTCTCCATGCCCCACTCCCATGTTTTTCATAGGTTTCTACTCTGAAACTTATCAGTGCTACCCCACCATCTATTGTTATCTATAACAATAATGATGATGATGATAACCAACACATATGTGGCACTTTGCAAAGCACTTTAAAAATATTTTATTTTCACAACAACTTTGTCTGGTAATTATTACCCAATTTTACAAATGAAGAAATTGATTCTCTTCATTCAGTCTTTACTCAGTCTATTCCTGCGAGATCCTATTTGTATCCTGGGGTTCCAGATTACTTTCTTTACTGGCCCTGAACTACATATTTATGTCTAGACATTAGAGTTTAGAAATGTCATAGCACCAGAGAATACTGATGACCTAGTCTAACCCGCTTCATTTCATTAGTAAGAAAACTGAAGCCCAGAGAAGTAGTGTCAATCCCACAGGCACACAGTAACAGTCATAATTCAAGTCCTCCAGCTATGAAACTAGCACTCTCTTCATTGTGCCAAGAAGCATAGAACTGAAAGGCTTAAGTATTTAAAGTCTTTAAATACCGAATTAAATGTTTTGGGCAAATGAGATCCGAGTCATTTTCAAAAATGAATTTAAAAAAAGATGAAAGTAACCATTTTTTGTTGCTTAATCATTTTTCTGTCGTATCTGATTCTCCACAATTCCACTTGAGGTTTTCTTAGCAAAAAAAAAAAATTTAGAGTGGTTGGCCATTTCCTTCTCAAACTCATTTTATAGATGAGGAAACTGAAGCAACCAGGGTTAAATGAGTTGCCCAGGGTCACACAGCTAGAAAGTGTCTGAGGCAGGATTTGAACTTCTATCTTCCTGACTCCAAGTCAGGTAGGCTATCCAGCGCACCATCTATCTGTCCCTAAAGTAGCTATTAATTAACTTTAAAATATCTTTTTTTTTTTTTTGCGAAGAACCAAGAGATCATTGTACAAAGAAAGTGAAACACTGTGGAACAATATAATGGTCTTTACTGCTAATAGCAATACAATAATCTAGGACACTCCTGAAGCACTTATGAGAAAGATTGCTGTTCACATTGAGAGAAAAAATTGTGGGAGTAGAAATGCAAAAGAAAAAACATATGACTTATCATTTATCACTTGTATATATGGGTATATGAATTAGGGTTTGGGTTTTAAAAGAGCACTCTATAGCAAAAATGAATAACATGAAAATAAATATCTAGTGATAACATCCGTACAACCCAATGGAATTGCTTGACGTTTCTGGGAACAGGGAGGGAAGAGGGGAAGGAAAGAAAATGAATCATGGAAACATGAGAAAAAAAATTTAAGTAAGTAAATAAAAATTTAAAAAATATATATCATTTCTTCCTTTCTAACTATGTCATCTCCTGTGAATTACTAAGCATCTCCTCTACTAATTTTCTTCTGATATTATATCTGGGAGCATATTTATCCCAACAGTTTAAAGCCCTCTTGGTTAAACCTAGAAGTTTTCTTACTCCAATTACAAATAAGTTCCTTGAAGGTAATTGGTGTTTGATTTTTGCCTTTGTGTCCCAGTGCCTAGCATAGCACCTGGCATTTAGTAGGTGCTTAATAAATGATTGCTGACTAAGTAATATTGATTACTTGAACATTTTTAAAAATTGACTTTTAGGCAACTGCGTTACAAATGGGATAAAAAAGAGAAGACATGTTTTGTAGCTCAAGGAAAGGCATCCTTTCCTTATGGCTTTGAATATTTGGGCTGTACCACCAGACTTGTCATTACGCCTCTCACAGATAGATGCAGATTAACCCTTACTGGTGCACTCCACTTGAATCTTGGAGGCTGCCCTGCTGGCCCAGCAGGCACAGGGAAAACAGAGACTGTCAAAGACCTGGCAAAAGTAAGTACCTTCCTACAAAAAGAAGAAATGAAATGTGCCTTTGTTTCTTGTGCCAATTCTGATAAATCTCTTTAAATTATATTACATTTTCACCCAAAGCATTCCTTATCTATAACAATAGTCATCAGTCATATATTTATTGTATACCCAGGAAAATGAAACAGATTTAAATCTTTCAGATTTGAAGTACAAACTAAAAGTAAGAAAAATGGCTTATGTTCTCAAACGGTTTTAATCAAGCTGGGAGACAAAACACGCAGCCAGAGCATAATTAGCCAGCTCATGAAGAGATGAAAAATGTCATATTAGAGGTTAAGTAGCAAAGTGGCACATGGACAGCTAAGTGGCACAAGGGATAGTGTACTTGACCAGGAGTCAAGAAGTCTCATCTTCCTGGCCTCAGAAGTGTATTAGTGGTATGACCCGGGGCAAGTCATTTATCCCTGTTTGTCACAAGGAAAATGGAAATTTGCCACATTGAAAAAATGGAAAGGCTTCATGAAAGAGAAGAGATTTGTATTCGTTTTTAGGATTGGTAAAATTTTTAGACTTATGACTAGGATGAGGCTAATGAGGCCAAATGGTACAGGTGATAGAATGCTGGGGTTGGAGTGCAGAAGCCCAGAGTTCAAATTCAACCTCAGACACTTACTTAGTTGTATGACCCTGGGCAAATCCCCTGACCTCTGCCTACCACTGTTTCTTCAACTGTCTATAACAGTATGTTCCTCCTAATATTGGGGTGAGGATCAAGTGAGATAATATTTAGTAAGTGCCTGGTACATAGTTGCCACTGAATAAATGCTTGTTCACTTCTCCCCACCAAGGGTAAGGCTAATAGTATGAACAAAGATGAGGAACTGTTGACAGGGAAATACAAGATGCATTTAGCAAAGAGGCTGGCTAGGAGAGAGTGCCGTGGTCATGTTGGCAAGTAGCGAGTGATAAATTTAAGGAGATAAAATGGGGACAAACAGTAAGAAGTCTTAAATATCAGTTTGGACTGTAGGTAATGGAAACCAGTGAAGGTTTTTGAGCAAAGACAGTTGCATTACAAAGATAATTTTTACTGAAAATGTGGATCATGGATTTAAAGGGGGATAAACTAAAGGTAGGGTCACCTCTTAGGGGGTTCTTGCAGAGATACAGGCATTAGGGCTGGCATTATAGGGGGCACCAGAGATGTTAAAATATAACCTAAATGGTTTGTGGGTACACACTGGGTTGAAGGAGAGACAGGATCAACCAGTATAGGGAGACCAGGGTTCACGGTTTTAACTGACACAGGAATGGCAGTTGGCCCAAGGGTCCCCCAGCTCACCCTAGGCCAGGATCTATGGAACCAGCAGGCAAGGTAAAAGTTTATACAGGTTAATTGAGGGTAACTAAATAAAGGATGGGATAGGGGATTCTACACTGAAACCCTAAGGGGCAAACCACAGGAGGTAGGGAAGGACTTAACTACACTATTCAAATTGAACTAAGTCAGGCAGGACTCAAAGGAGCAGAACTGAAGTCACAGGGAAGGCTCCCTCAAACATGGTTCCAGCCAGGTTTGGTCAGCACAGCTAAAGGGTCTGAGGGTGGCTTGGAGGGTCTCACGGTAATCCAAGGATGATCACAGGATGCCTAGAGCAAAGGTGATCCAAGGTAACCAGGTAGAGAGAGTGAGCTTGAGATGCTGTCCACCAGATCCCAAACCACTTCCCCACTTGGTGCTGCTCTGCAGGTCTGATGTCCACTGCTGAAAGCCTCCACCACTCAGGATCCCAGGGAATCTGGATGCAGGTTTTCCCTAACTCTGAGATCTCCCAGGCAGGGTTAGCAACAGTTATGTCCAACCACTAATGGAGTCCCTCTCAGAGCCCAAGCCCTATTTCCTGCTCCTTCATTCCATCTTGGAATCCTCCAGCCCTTCCTGCTAGGTCAAACACTATTACTAAATTAATTGCTAAATAATGACCCTCACAACAAGGGTCATTGTATTTACATCTTAAAGGGACTTTTAGAGAGGACCAAGTCCAACCCTTTTGTTTGTAGATGATGGCACTGAGGCTAGGTAGCTGAAGTATCTTGTCCTACATGAGATATACCAGAACTAAACCTTAACTTAAATCTAGGTTGTCTGAATCCAAATATAATATTTTTGTGTAATGGCAGCAGGGTAGCAAAAAACAAAAGGTTGAGAGAGAAGTTTCCAAGGAAGAATTGTTAAGATTTGATGATGGATTGAATTTAGATGGATGAAAGAGAGATGCAACATCAGGAAAATGGTGGCTGCATGAACAAAAATGGGGAACTTAGGAAATGGTAACTGGTTTAGAGTGAAGATGAGCACTATCTTTGGCCTGCTAAAGCATAATTTCAGGTAATGGTAAAATATCCAAGTGGATATAGTTATTAAGTAGCTAAAGATTTTAAGAATCTTAGGAAGAACCTCTAAAGGTCATCTAGTTTAACCCATATCTGAAACATGAACCCCCAATACAATATCTCTGATGGGCCTCCATTTAGAAATGGAGTTCATTTCATTTTCAGGTAACTCCAATTGCTAGGAAGTTAATCCTCATATTGGGCCTTAGGGAATGGTGACAGGAGTACTAAAATCCAGCAAAAAATAGAATTATTTGGAAAAATAGTACAATCTATTTCCATTAGAGCTAAAGACTTTTTAAAAAGCAGATATAACGAAAAAGAAATAACAGTATAGATTAATTTGTTTGGGTTTACTAAAGAAAAAGTCAGATAGTGATTTTTAACAATATAATGGAAAAAAAAAGAATTTTTGTAATTTCTGAGGTTACTTTAGTCCCTCGTTAGGAAACTGGGAGCCTTGATTGGTCTCCAGAGTCTAAGGTTGCCAAAATAACCTATAATCTCAACAAATTGATTGGAAGACTCATCAAATTGATCAGGGACTTCCCTAATCACTCTACTCTCCCCCTTGGATATCCAAGGTAGCTTCACTGATGCCTACAGAGCTCCTTGTCAAACTTAGTTCTAGCAAAAACATTTATTTTGACCAACTAAATTTGCACGTGCTGATTTTAGTCATGGTCCCTTTACATAGGTTTGCATTTATATAATTATGCACCCAAAAAAGTTATTCACATTGGCCCAGGCAAACTACTTCTAGTGGGTATGGACACATGAGTACACGTGTAATGAATACAACCATAAGCATCATCCAAAAGGGCACATGTTGGCATGTATTAATTGTAGATAGTAAAAAAAAGTACATTTTACGCATAGATGTACCAGGCTCTCAAGCTCATAAATACACATTCAATTTTAGAAACTCATTAAACTACGTGACATCACTTTTGTGACGTATGGAACACACGTAAAAATATAAACAAGTGTACTGATATATACAAACTTTAAACACACCAATATGTATGTACATAATTTCCTATAGTATTCCAAATTATTCTTCTGTTGCTTATAGGTAAATAGGTTGGGCAAGGAACAGTCATGGGGATTTAACCATTTTAAGAAACAGAAGCAATAAGAATATTTGTGATTTAGAATACATCTCCAGAGGAGATAGTCTAATTTTTAAAAGTCATTCTGTTTCTTAGGACATAGATGGTTATATTGCCAATGTACAATGAATCTCTGAAGTACTCTTGTGTCTGACCTCCTTTATAACTCAAAACTGTCACATTCTCTAGATTTCTGGTCAAATTGTGGTATTATTTATAAAAAGGACTGGTCGGAGCCCATGGATGGCTCAGGACAAATTTCTTACCACTTTGCAGGAAAAATACACACCCTAGTGATGGGTCAGTCATTCCAAACATGTTTTATAAATGATTTAAATGTAACCCTATTGTTCTGTAGATTTGCTTTTAAGCTATTTCTTTCTTCTTTTCCTCTTAGTAGCAGTAATAAATTTGCTTTAGTCACACAGTTTGCTTAGTAACTGATTATATACATTAAATACATATTTTAATGGTCTGACAAAGTTTAGGAATGTTATTTGTCATTACAGAAAAATGTTGTCTGAACAAAGATTATTTGGGGATTAAATCCATGTGACCTTTGTGTCATTGGTACCATGTTCTAATTAATTCAGCTAATTGGCTTAAATATATACTGGTACCTATGTATACTGCACTACTTTTGTGAGAATTTGCCAAATTGTGGCATTCATACTAACATTTTGCCATAAAATGTCATTTGGTAAAAGTAAAAAGTTTGCCCAGGTATGCTTCTCCAGAAAATCCCTTATTTTGAAAGTTTTTACTAATACTAATATTTTATGTCCTTTTAAAAAACAAATGTGCATGCTCTAAAACAATATTATTTCCCTCAGGCCTTAGGCAAACATTGTGTGGTATTCAACTGTTTTGAAGATTTGGATTATAAGGTAAGGTTTATCGAACCCTCAGAGGAAAATAAATTAAAATGGAATCATTTTTAAAATATATTTTTGTAAAATGATAGCACAACAACAATAATCATCCTACAGTGTATAAAATGGAACATGAGGAATGCTCTTGTCATTATGTATTTATATTCATGTAAAAGACTTCTGTTAACAGAAATACATAGCAGCATCAAGTGTTCACTCCATATGAACCTTACATAATAGAATTAAAGAAATTTTGAAGGTAAAGAAAACTCTTCTTTTTTATACTTGTCAATAAGAAGCATAAGAGATCATGAAAAATAGCATGGTGTAATGGATAGAAATCTGGCCCCAGAGCCAGGTCTTCCACAAGTCCTGCCTCTGACACATACTGTTTGTGTAACTCTGGGCATATCACTTAATCCATCTGTACTCTAGATGGCATTGTTAGAAGGAGTTTCCGCTTTGCAAGTTCTCTCAGAATCACAGTTCATGTCTCTTTCTCATGTACACTCAAGAAAGTAAGTGAGCTGGTCCAGGAACAACTTGAGCATGTGACAGATGTACAAAATATATAAAGCCCAGGTATTATAAAACTTGCTCAAAAAAAAGCTGAAAGACCAAAGGGAAGACTTGCAGCCGATTGGGTAGACCACTTGTGTAGAATCTGTAGGAAGACATGAACAAGGATCTCATAGAATTAGAATATATGAATGTGTTATAACCTGCACCACTGGAAGGAGTGTCCTTATTGATGGCATCACTGGTATATCATAATATTAAAGTATTCAAAATAGAAAAAAGGGCTTTTTTGGATTAAGAATAGTTACACTCTTATAGTTCCAAAGTTCACATATCATAAATAATCAAAATAAACTTCATCAAGAAATAAATAATAAAGATTGATGGAACATAAGATAAACCCCAAAATTAAAATATTAAATGTGGAATACCACCTTGGGGAAAGGGGAGGGAAGAAGAAAATCTGAATCCTAAAATGTCAGAAAACAATTGTCAAAACTTAATTCTATGTATAATACAAAATTTTAATTAAATGTGGAAGAAAAAAATCTTTTTTGCTATGAGAAGTATCAAGCACTCAATATATTGTCTATAAGAAGCACATTTAAAATTAAAATAAGGCAACAAAAAATTTTAAAAGATTCATATGAAGGTAATAGATTATATAATAATTTCACATGTTTAATATAATTATGATCTCAGTCTTTCTAAGACCCATTAGATAGCCTGTGTGAACTGAGCTGTACCTCCTCAAAATTTACCAATCGGTGGAAAATTCCCTGGTGGTCAACTTTTTCTTTTTAATTAATGGAATTTATTTCCAGGTATCTCTGCCCCTCCCTCACCTCTCCACAACATAGAAGGCATCATCTAGCAAACAGATATGTATATATAGATCATATCTTTTGTCTTCCACCTCTCAGTTCATTCTCTGAGGGTGAACATGTACAAGTTATACTTAAAGTATTAAATTTGTAGCTATATGTAATGTTTTCCTTGTTCTACTCATTACACTATTCATTGTCTCATGAATTTCTTTCAAAGTTTTTTTAATTAATCTGCTCATCATTTCTTATGACTGATGATAATTTTCAAAATTTGGCTAAGCTGGCTTACCTTTTCTCACAAAGCCTATAGTCAAAACCTTTTCAGTTAGTCATGTAAAAACACAAATGACAAAATTCAGCACTGATAGAGCTGGGAGAGAGGAACATTTATGGACTGCCTAGGGAAAAAAAGCTGAGTGGTATGGATTTTGTGGGATGGGAGCTGGCAGTATAGAATAATGGCTAAAACTGGTGGTATTCTTTGGGTAAAACCAAAACTGGAATTGTAATTCAATTCTCCTATACTTTAAGAGATTCTGGTAAATTTCTGTTGTATCCTTTGGAAAGATATTCCAAGGAAATAATTAAAAAGAAAAAAAGAACAATCTTTACAAAGTCGATCTATCCATCGGTCAAAAAATATAAAGTGCCTACTTTGTGCCAGCACTGTGTAAAGCTACACTATTAGTAATACTGAAAAACTGAGAACCACCTAAATGACCAGTGCTGGTAAAATGACAATCAGATTGATGCAATAAGGTCATGAAATGCTATATTCCCCTAAAGAATGAATACTACTCAGGAATATAGAAAATTCTATATGCAGGATTGCAAAGTGAAAAGGAAAATTATAGAGACATAAATTTTAAAAATATATATATGAATATACATAGTATCTAAAAATCTTAGTGAAATATTAGGCTTTAATATTAAGCTATAATAAGCTGTAATAAAAAATTAAGTAGAAGGAATATTGTGCATATTAACTAATGAATATTTTAAAATGTTTTAAAAAAAGAAGAGCCTATTGTTGCAATCATTACTAATTTCAATAACTTATTTTTTGCTAAGATGATGGGAAAATTCTTCTTTGGAATAGTTCAATCAGGAGCATGGTGTTGTTTTGATGAATTTAATCGAATTGATGTGGAAGTACTCTCTGTGATTGCCTCACAGATACAAGCAATTAAATCAGCTAAAGATAATAAGTCCAGCAGGTATGTATTTTATATATAACATACAATATTCACATTGATGCTTTAAAGCAATTTTGTTAATGTATTTAACTAATATTATCTAGCCATTGCTATTTATACAAATATTACTGAATTGCAAATGGGTATATAATTATATATAAAATGTCCTAATCATTATGTTATTGGATCACTATTTAATATAATACCCAGAAATAGAGTGACCAGATTTTCAAATTGGTACAGGAGAAATTTGTTGCAAATTTTCCTGTGAAGACAAGTCATTAATATTAAAGCTTGAAATTTCTAGTGACTAAGTTTCTGACCTTGACAAGAAATTTTCTTCAAATGTTAAGAATAAACCAGTATCCATCCCCTCAAAAGAAAGTATCCACATCAGTGATTCCCAAAGTGAGCACTACCACCCCCTGGTGGGTGCTGCAGCAATCCAGGAAGGTGGTAATGGCCACACTTTTTTTGTATTACATTCTATTCTGAGTTCAATACATAGTTTCATAATTTCCAGGGGGCTAAGTAATATTTTTTTCTGGAAAGGGGGCGGTAGGACAAAAAAGTTTGTTGATGGTTTTAGGTATATACTGTTTATTATTTTTAGGAAAGGTCCTTCTATTCCTATACTTTTCAGTGTTTTCAATAGGAATGGATGCTGTAT
>NC_058133.1:134147675-134198204 GCF_016433145.1 Gracilinanus agilis
CCATCCCCCATGCCATCTTAGATTATTTAGTGTTCCACCCTCACCCTGCTAATTATTCTTCTGATTACTATAATAGTGAATATTATAATAGTGAATAGAATTCACTACAGAGAATTAAACATAACATTTCTCTACATAGGAATACAGATAATTAGATCTCACTGAGGCCCTTAAAAAGGCAAATTTAAAAATTATAAGTTTTCTTTCTTTCCCCTCTGTATCTTATTTACCTTTTCGGGTTTCTCTCGATTTTTGTGGTTGGATATCAAACTTTCCATTTAGCCCTGGTCTTTTCTGTGCAAATACCTGGAATTCTTCAATTTTGTTGAATGCCCATACTTTCCCCTGGAAATATATAGTCAATTTTGATGGGTAGTTGATCCATGGTTGCAGGCCCAGCTCTCTTGCCTTTCTGAATATTGTATTCCACGCCTTGCGGTCTTTTAGCGTTGAGGCTGCCAGATCCTGTGTGATCCTGATTGGTGCTCCTTGATATTTGAATTGTTTCTTTCTGGCTTCTTGTAAGATTTTTTCTTTTGCTTGGAAACTCTTGAATTTTGCAATGATATTTCTTGGTGTTTTCCTTTCTTGATCGAATGTCGCAGGTGTTCTATGGATCCTTTTGATGTCTATGTTGCCCTCTTGTAGGACTTCAGGGAAATTTTGCTGAATTATTTCTGTTAGTATGGAGTCCAGGTTTCTATTAATTTCTGGTTTTTCTGGAAGACCGATTATTCTCAAATTGTCTCTTCTAGACCGGTTTTCTTGGTCTGTCACTNGGAAGACCAATTATTCTCAAATTGTCTCTTCTAGACCGGTTTTCTTGGTCTGTCACTCTCTCATTGAGATATTTCATGTTTCCTTCTATTTTTTCAGTCTTTTGGCTTTGTTTTATTTGTTCTTGTTGTCTTGAGAGATCATTAGTTTCTACTTGCTCAATTCTAGCCTTTAGGGATTGATTTTCGGCTATAATCTTTCGGTTTTCGGCCATAATCTTCTGGTTTTCGGCCATAATCTTCTGGTATTCCTTTTCAATCTGGTCATTTCTGGAGTTCAAACTGAGCCTCACTTTCCAATTGCATGATTCTACCTTTTAAACAGTTATTTTCTTGCCAGATCTCTTCCATTTTCCTCAAAATCTCAGTTTTGAACTCTTCCATAGCTTGTGAGGAGTTTTCCTTATTTGAGGAGGGTCCAGATGCTTGTTTGTTCTCCTCCTCTGTTTGCTTGGTTGTCTGGATTTTCTCTGTGTAAAAGCTGTCGAGTGTTAAAGACTTCTTTTTCTTGTTGTTATTCTTTCTCTTCTGAACTTCCTGAGTCTGGGTAGCCATCATCAGCCCAGCAGCTTCTCAGATTTATCCTCGCGCTCAGTGTCTGTCCGCAATCTATTGGCTTCTGAGGTCTGAGTTCTGGTTTTTTCCAAGGTCAAGCCCCCTGGTAGACCCACTTGCTTGATCCTCTGCTGGAGGTTTCTTTACAAGTCTCAGGGCGCTGCTTCCACAGTCGTATACCCATCCACACTGGTTCCCCACTTAGGCTTTAGTTCCTGGCTGTGTCTGCCTCCACCCACGCCTCCGCAGTGCCTGCGCTCTGCTCAGCCTGCTCTGTGCACCCTGCGTCCTGCACCCACGCTCAGATTTCGCCTGCCTTTTTTGGCTTAATGGGGTCCTAAGTCTTGCTGCTCTCAGGAACAGGCCCCGGAGCTGCCAATGACTCGATGGGTGCCCCAAACTTGCTCTATTTCTTTTTAGCTGACTTCGGAGCTACAGGTGTTGTGTGTGGAGGGGTTGGGGGTGGGGTGGTTACTCAGCCCGCAATTTCGTGAGGGCTGTTTCACCCTTTTATAGCATAGAAATGCCTCGATTCCACGTACCTTCCACACTGTGCCCTGTTGTGGGGGTTCCTCCGTTCGTCTGGACTTGTTTTTATGTCCCCTTGAGGAGTTTTGTGTGTTTCGGTCAGGAGAGGTTAAGAGCTGCTTCTTACTCTGCCGCCATCTTAACCCAGAACTTTCCTCCTTACTTTTTTAAAACGTTTATTAATATTTATTTTTTGAAAAGTTAACATGGTTACATAATTCATGCTCTTACTTTCCCCTTCACCCCCCCCCAACTTCCCCCAGCCCACCATGGCAGATGTGTATTTCCACTGGTTTTAACATGTGTCATTGATCAAGACCTATTTCCAAATTGTTGATAGTTGCATTGGTGTGGTAGTTTCCAGTCTACATCTCCAATCATGTCCACCTCAACCCATGTGTTTAAGCAGCTCTTCTTCTGTTTCCACTCCTGCAGTTCTTCCTCTGAATGTGGGTAGGGTTCTTTTCCATCAATCCCTCAGAATTGTCCTGGGTCATTGCATTGCTGCTAGTACAGAAGTCCTTTACATTCGATTTTACCACAGTGTATTAGTCTCTATGTACAATGTTCTTCTGGCTCTGCTCCTTTCACTCTGCATCAATTCCTGGAGGTCTTTCCAGTTCACGTGGAATTCCTCCGGTTTATTATTCCTTTGAGCACAATAGTATTCCATCACCAGCATATACCACAATTTGTTCAGCCATCCCCCAATTGAAGGGCATACCCTCATTTTCCAGTTTTTTGCCACCACAAAAAGCACAGCTATAAATATTTTCGTACAAGTCTGTTTATCTATTATCTCTTTGGGGTACAAACCCAACAATGGTATGGCTGGATCAAAGGGCAGGCATTCTTTTATAGCCCTTTGAGCATGATTCCAAAGAGCCAGCCAGAATGGTTGGATCAGTTCAAAACTCCACCAACAATGCATTAATGTCCCAGTTTTGCCACATCCCCTTCAGCATTCATTACTCTCCCCTTCTTTCATTTTAACCAATCTGCTAGGTATGAGGTGAAACCTCAGAGTTGTTTTGATTTGCATTTCTCTAATTATTAGAGATTTAGAACACTTTCTCATGTGCTTATTGATAGTTTTGATTTCTTTATCTGAAAATTGCCTATTCGTGTCTCTTGCCCATTTATCAATTGGAGAATGGCTTGATTTTTTTATACAATTGGTTTAACTCCTTGTATATTTGAGTAATTAGACTCGTGTCAGAGTTTTTTGTTATAAAGATTTTTTCCCAATTTGTGGTTTCCCTTCTGATTTTGGCTACATTATTTTTGTTTGTACAAAAGCTTTTTAGTTTGATATAATCAAAATCATTTATTTTACATTTTATAATTTTCTCTAACTCTTGCTTGGTTTTAAAATCTTTCCTTTCCCAGGGATCTGACAAGTAAACTACTCTATGTTCACTTAACTTATTTATAGTTTCCCTCTTTATATTCAAGTCATTCACCCATTCTGAAATTATCTTGGTGTAGGGTGTTGTAAAAGGGAGATTTTATATTATATATATATATATTTAAAGTATGGCCACCAGGAATCAACAATTCAGGTTGATTCTGTAATTAAATTAGACCCAAGTCAGGAATGGTTTTAAGGTAGTTTATTTACAATTAGGAAGGTAAAGGTAAGGAAATAAAGAGAGGGAGAGGCTAGTCCAGGCCTGCAGAGGCCTAGATGGAGAGAGAAGGTTAAAAGGCTAAATAAATGAGGCTACAAGCAACAAGGCCTAGCAATCAGATAGGGTAAAGCCTACTTAAAGGTAGAGTTTGGAAATGCCAAGGTAGGCCCAAGGAAGTCAACCTAACTTACCCACATGACCAGAGTAGAAGCTGCCTGAGGTCTCATCCAAGATCCTTCAGCACAAAGTTCAAAGCGGGAACTCCCTCAACAGGAAGTAACCAACATACTTGAAGGAAAAGTGTCTTTCGTCACTTCCTATGGGTCCACCTCTAATTCAAGTGGACAAATGGCAGCCTCTGCACTGATTAGGACTGCCCAAAGGGCAGTCCCCTGTTCTTGATTTGTTACTTATTGTCACCTATGGGTAACTCATCCCTCTCCAACACTAAGGGAGGTGGGGATGACATCATCTCTATGCCTAGGGTAAGTAGAGTTTGACTATGAATGGGCTAGAGCTAATTCTATTTACACAGTGTGAGATGTTGATCTAAACCTAATCTCTCCTATATTGTTTTTCCAAATTTCCCAGCAGTTTTTGTCAAATAGTGGATTTTTGTCCCAAAAGTTGGGCTCTTTAGAGTTATCATACATTGTCTTGCTGATGTCACTTACCCCAAATCTATTCCACTGATATTCCCTTCTGTCTCTTAGCCAGTACCATATTGTTTTGATGACTGCTGCTTTATAGTAGAGTTTAGGCCCCCTTCCTTAACATTTTTTTCATTATTTCCCTTGATATTCTTGATTTCTTTTATTCCAAATGAACTTTGTTATAGTTTTTCCTAATTCAGTAAAAAAGATTTTTGGTAGTTTGATAGATATGGCTCTAAATAGGTAAATTAATTTGGGTAGAATTGTCATTTTTATTATGTTAGCTCGTCCTAACCATGAGCAATCAATATTTTTCCAATTGTTTAGATCCAGTTTTAATTGTTTGGAAAGTGTTTTGTAGTTGTGTTCATATAATTCCTGTGTTTGTTTTAGTGGGTTCCTACGTATTTTATATTGTCTAGGGTGATTTTAAATGGTGTTTCTCTTTCTACCTCTTGCTGCTGTGATGTGTTGGAAATATATAGAAATGCTGATGATTTATGTGCATTTATTTTGTATCCTGCAACTTTGCTAAAGTTGTTGATTATTTCTACCAGCTTCTTAGTTGATTCTCTATGATTTTTTTAAATAGACCATCATATCATCTGCAGAGTGATAGTCTCCTCGTTGCCTATTTTGATACCTTCAATTTCTTTTTCTTCTCTAATTGCTACTGCTAA
Source organism: Gracilinanus agilis (assembly GCF_016433145.1). Lineage (NCBI taxonomy): Eukaryota > Metazoa > Chordata > Mammalia > Didelphimorphia > Didelphidae > Gracilinanus > Gracilinanus agilis. Next base: position 134,152,499 of record NC_058133.1, read on the forward strand.
TGTTTCTAGTACAATGTTAAATAAAAGAGGAGATAATGGGCATCCTTGTTTCACTCCTGATCTTATTGGAAATGCTTCTAATTTATCCCCATTGCATATGATGCTTGTTGATGGTTTTAGGTATATACTGTTTATTATTTTTAGGAAAGGTCCTTCTAATCCTATACTTTCCAGGGTTTTCAATAGGAATGGATGCTGTATTTTGTCAAAGGCTTTTTCAGCATCTATTGAGATAATCATGTGATTTTTGTTTGTTAGATTGTTGATATGGTCAATTATGTGGATGGTCTTCCTAATGTTGAACCATCCTTGCATTCCTGGTATAAATCCCACCTGATCATGATAGATGATCCTCTTGATCACTTGCTGGAGTCTCTTTGCTAATATTCTATTTAAATTTTTTGCATCTATGTTCATTAGGGAGGTTGACCTGTAGTTTTCTTCCTCTGTTTTTGATCTACCTGGCTTTGGAATCAGTACCATATTTGTGTCATAAAAGGAATTTGGTAGGACTCCTTCTTTGCTTCTTATATCAAGTAATTTGTATAGTATTGAGATTAGTTTTTCTTTGAATGTCATAGAATTCACTTGTGAATCTATCAGCCCCTGGCGATTTTTTCTTAGGGAGTTCTTTGATGGCTTGTTCAATTTCTTTTTCTGATATAGGATTATTTAAGTATTCTATTTCTTCTGCTTTTAATCTAGGCAATCTGTATTTTTGTAAATATTCAATCATATCTCCTAGATTGCTATATTTATTGCCATATAATTGGGCAAAATAGTTTTTAATGATTGCCTTAATTTCCCCTTCATTAGAGGTGAGGTCTCCCTTTTCATCTTTGATACTGTCACTTTGCTTTTCTTCTTTCCTTTTTTTTATTAGATTGATCAGTACTTTGTATATTTTATCTGTTTTTTCAAAATACCAGCTTCTAGTCCTATTTAGTAATTCAATAGTTCTTTTACTTTTGATTTTATTAATTTCTCCCTTGATTTTTAGTATTTCTAATTTAGTTTTCATCTGGGGATTTTTAATTTGCTCACTTTCTAATTTTTTAAGTTGTATGCCCAATTCATTAATCTCTGCCCTCCCTAATTTGTTAATATATGCAGTCAAGGATATAAATTTCCCCCTGAGTACTGCCTTGGCTGCATCCCACAGAGTTTGGTAGGATGTCTCATTATTGTCATTCTCTTCAATGAAATTGTCGATTGTTTCTTTGATTTCTTCTCTGACTAGCTGTTTTTGGAGAATCATATTATTTAATTTCCAATTAGTTTTTGATTTGCCTGTCCAGGTGCCCTTACTAATTATTATTTTTATTGCATTATGGTCTGAGAAGGTTACATTTATTATTTCTGCTCTTTTGCATTTGTTTGCAATGTTTCTATGCCCTATTACATGGTCAGTCTTTGTGAATTTACCATGTGCAGCTGAAAAGAAGGTGTATTCCTTTTTGTTCCTATTTATTTTTCTCCACATATCTATTAAATCTAATTTTTCTAGGACTTCATTCATCTCTCTTACCTCTTTCTTATTTATTATTTTGGTTTGATTTATCTAGATCTGAAAGAGGGATATTTAGATCTCCTACTAGTACGGTTTTACTATCTATTTCCTTCTTGAGATCTGCCAATTTCTCCTTTATGAATCTGGTCGCTATGCCATTTGGTGCATACATATTGAGCAATGTTATTTCCTCATTGTCTATACTGCCTTTAATCAGGATGTAATGACCTTCCCTGTCTTTTTTAATCATATCTATTTTTACTTTGCCTTTGTCAGAAATCATAATTGCCACTCCTGCTTTCTTTTTCTCATTTGATGCCCAAAGAATTTTGCTCAAGCATTTGACCTTAAACCTGTGTATGTCCACCTGCCTCATATGTGTTTCTTGTAGACAACATATGGTAGGGTTTTGGTTTCTAATCCACTCTGCTATTTGCTTCCTTTTTATGCGTGAGTTCATCCCATTCACATTCAGAGTTATAATTATCAGTTGTATATTAGCAGACATTTTGGTATCCTCTCCTAGTTCTACTCCTTCTTCTTACACTATTTCCTTTGAAACCAGTGGTTTGATTTATGCCAGTAAGCCTTGTCCCCTCCCTTGATTTATTACCCTTTCTACCCCCTCTCTTATTATTCCCCTCTATTTATTTTCAAGGCCTAATGAATTCCCTCCCCCTTCTTCTCCCCTCCCTTTTATGACCTCCCCACTCCCCTGCTCCCCTTGCTTTTTCCCTTCTGACTTTCCTAGCAGGGTTGGATAGAGTTTTATATCCCCATGGATAAAGCTACTCTTCCCTCTCAGGGTTAATTACACTGAGAGTAAAGTTTAACTATTACCTCTTAATGCTCTCTTCCTCTCCTTCTTATAATAGTATTCATCCCTTCCCCTTCCCATGCCTTCTTTGTGTGTAATGGAATATCCTATTTTTCTTATTCATTCAAGTTTCTCTTGGTGTCCTCTACTATTCACCTCCCTCTTTCCCACCCCCATATCATCTTAGACCATTTAGTATACCAACCTCTCCCTATGAATAATTCTTCTAATTACTATAATATAGAATACTATAATAGTGAATAGAGTTCCTTAAAGAGAATTATACATAACATTTCTCCACATAGGAATACCAATAATTAGATCATATTGAAGCCCTTAAAGAGGCAAATTTAAAAAATACGAGTTTTCTTTCTTTCCCCTCTGTTTCTTATTTACCTTTTCATGTTTCTCTTGATTTTTGTGGTTGGATATCGAACTTTCCATTTAGCCCTGATCTTTTCTGTGCAAATACTTGGAAATCTTCTATCTTGTTGAATGCCCAAACTTTCCCTCAGAAGTATATGGTTAGTTTTGATGGGTAGGTGATCCTTGGTTTTAGACCCAGTTCTCTTGCCTTTCTGAATATAATATTCCAAACCTTACTTGTTCTTGCTGTCTTGAGAGATCATTAGCTTCTAATTGCACAATTCTAGCCTTTAAGGACTGGTTTTCCTTTTCAGTCTGGTCATTTCTGGTATTCAATTTGCTTATCAGTTCATTTGATTTCTGAACCTCACTTTCCAATTGCAAAATTTTACCTTTTAAAGTGTTATTTTCTTGCCAGATTTTGGTTTCCAATTTGTTTACCATTTTGTTTGATTTTTGGGCATCTTTCTCCAATTGGGAGTTTCTGTCTTCTAACCTGTTTATTTCCTTTTGAGCTATTTCCCACTTCTCTTGCCAAATCTCTTCCATCTTTCTCACCATCTCAGATTTGAAATCTTCAATAACTCATGGCCAGTTTTCATTATTTTGGGAAGGTTTGGACATGATTACTTGTGTGTTCTCTGCTGTTTACTCTTCTGTCTGGATTTTATCTGTGTAAAAGTTGTCGAGTGTTACAGATTTCTTCTTGATGATCTTTCTCTTTTGGGGTTCTTGTCTCTGGCTTGCCACTGTTAGCCTTGCGCCCTCTCAGGTTTATCCTCATACTCAGGGTCTGTCTGAGATCTTTTGGCTCCTGAGGTCTCAGTTGTTCCCGGGGTCAAGCCTCCTGATGGTCTCCTTACTTGTTCCTCTGCCCAAGGCTCCTTTAACAGTCTCAGGGCATTGCTTCCACAGTTGTGAACCCCTTTTGCACTGGGTCCCCACTCAAGGTTCATGCCTGTGCTCAAGATGCGAATCCTCGCCTTCGCCCAGGATTTGTGTCTGGGATTGCATCCACGCCCTCACTTGTGCCTGCACTCAGGGTCTGTGTTCAAAGTCCGCGGGCGTTCTTTAGCCTCTTGGAGTCTTAAGTCTTGCTGCTCTCAGGAGCAGGCCCTGGTTACCCCAGGTAGCTGCCAAGGACTTATTCAGTGTCCCAAACTTGCTCTAACTCTTGTGCACTGGCTTTGGCACTGTAGGTGGTATGGGGTGGGGAACTGGGTTGCTCAGCTCACATTTTAGTTAGAGCTGTTTCACTCCTTTATAGCAGGGAAATGCCCTGATTTCACGTACCTCCAACACTGCACCCTGTTGTGGGGTCCCTTTGTTCCTCTGAATTTGTTTTTATATCTTCTTGAGGAGTCCTGTATGTTTCAGTTAGGAGAGGTTAAGCAGCTGCTTTTTATTCTGCCTCCATCTTAACCAGGAAGTGTCCTGCCTACTTTTTGATAGTTCCTTCTCTTTCTCCTTTATTGGATCTTCAGCCAAGTCATCTAACCTTTGTTACAAATAATATTGATATAGATGGATATTAAAAGTATTAATAGTTTATTTAAAGGCATATTGGTAATTAAGAAGGCCATGCACCTATTAAGATCTAATTTAAATCCCCCTCAATTACCTTCTCCCATCTGGCTGCTTCATACAAAAGAGTGTCTCCCAATCACATCAGGAGTCTTATACCTCTGTCTATGTAATCACACTTCCTCCGTGAGAAGAATCATGGGAAATGTAGTTTCCATGTCCCCTAAAGTCCACAGGAAGTTTATATCATATATCTAAATATTAAAGCTCAATGAACCCCAAATTTCCACTAACACACCTTGCTTGTTCTCTAAGACTTTGTCACTTCTTTAATACATTGGACTTTCTTCTCGTCTCCTTCTATACTGTTTACTTTGATAATTCCATCATTTCCCATAGTATAATTATTATTTCTATACAGGGGATTCTCAGACCTCTTTGTCTAGTCCTTCCTCTCTCAACCTCTAAGTTTGCATTTCCAAATGCCTATTTGACATTTTAAATTGGATGTTCCACTGATACATAAAACCTAGCAAATCCAAAAGTAGACTCACTGTCTCCCCCCCCCCGCCCCAAGAAAGACAAGCCACCCCTCCTCCGTATTATACTTAAGGACTCCACCATCTTCCTATTCACCCAGGTTCTCAACCTCCTTACCATCCTTAAATCTACACTTTCTCATCTCACTCTACCCATACCCATACCCAATCATTTGCCAAGTCTTCTCAGTTCTAGGTTTCTTGTAAACACTGTTGTAGGATTGTTGGGAAACACTCCCTTACCTTCTTACCTCTGTTGACCTGATTACTACCCTGGTGAAAACCCCCTACCAACTCAGCCTAGACTGTATTGTTACAACCTTCTGATTGGCTTTCCTCTCTCAAGTCTTTACCTCCTCCAATCCATCTCTCACATAGCTGTCAAAGTGAACTTTCTAAAGCAAAGTCTGTCACCCTCTCAACTTTAAAGACTGAACAAGATATATATTTGCACAACACATATATTCATACATAATTTGTATAAATATGTACAAACTGCCAAAACAAACACATTGCATGGAAATTTATATCTTTTTCTCTTCTCTTAGTACTCTAAGACTTACAAAGCACTTTACATGTATTATTTCGTCTTCACCAAAACTCTGGGACGTAGGAACTATTATTAGCCCCATTTTATAGGTGAGGAAATTGAGGCACCATGAAGTAAAGTGACTTGCCCAGAGTCACACTGCTAGTAAGTGTTTGAGGTAGGATTAGAACTCAGGTATTTTTTATTCTAAGTCTAGCTCACTGTGCCCTGTGCCAATAGAAGACAATAACTGCCTACATAATGGTTTACTCCTTTTTAAAAAAATTCATTTGTCAAAAACAAACTGGTTAGGACTAATATTTTTCCCTTTTAGTGACTCAATGCAGAGATTTTCATTCCTTGGAAATAATAAAACATAGGAATTATATTGCTTTAATAGTCAGTTACCTGACTCCTCTGAAAAGATAAATATCCAGCTTTCTACAAGTTTTCTAAATTAATAATAATAGATCACAAGATGATAATAATAGCTCATATTTATATAAATTTTAAGAAAGCCTTTTTCATGACAAGCCTCTGAGGAAAAACACTTCCTTTTATAGAATGCTTCTTTGGGATTCCCATCTACAAACAGGAGGATAGTCCTCCGAGGCAGGAATCTGTCCTGGACATGGGGACTAGACATCTGGCCAAAATACCTGGGTTGGCTTGTTTGCATATCAACACCAAATGTTCAAAGGAGAATGTTCCAGGATTCCTTCATTAAAATTTCTGATCCAGATATGGAGTTGGGCATTGTGTGGAACCCATTCAGCTGGTTTTATTAAGGCTGTCTGCTCCTTAACTGAAGCTATGGACCTCTCTGCCCCTGGAATTTTACAGGGATATGATATATTCTCAATAGTCACATTCTACTTTACTATAATTTAAATGTATACAATTATGTCTATATTATACCTTTTAATATCCAAAGTTAACACCATCTAACTAAAAAGGGAATGTGAGTGTGTGCAAAAGGATTTGACTCCTACCCTTTTTGAGTTGACCCCTACCTTATTACTGACTCAATTTTTATCCCTGAGCTGTCCTGATCCACATTATCCACTCTAATGTGATTCCACAAGGAAGGGATTGTTTCTTTTGTATTAAAAGCTATTAATAGACATCTAGTCAATTAAAGATAATCAACTAATCCTAATACATAATCTAATTAGGAGTAATTAGATTAGATCAAATAAATTCTTCTTATATTAGACTTTAAACTTGTCAACACATGCACTTGCCTGATCAGAAATTGTTTTAGCTAGTGGTCCTAATCATCTAAGACCAGGATAATAGAGATGTCTTAAGCCTCTGCAGAAAGTCCACTGGTCAATTGAGGAGCCCCTCAGCTCCTTTATCATTTCACTATATTTCCTCAGCTCCCCATCAGCCTCCAACCCCATGACCACAAGCCAGTAGGGCAGGAGGGCATCATCTAGACTGTCTGGGACCATGAAAGTTATAAAACTTTTAAAGTAGAGCTTGAAGAGGTCTCAGATCAGAAGGAAGGTCTGGGATCCTCTTCACTGAAGGGGACCAGATCCCTTTGGTAATGAGCTGCTGGCTCAGAGCTCTGCCTCCATGATTTCATCTAGAGACTTCTGTCTTAACTTCTGTGTATTGGCTTCTAGGTGGAAGAGTTGTAAGGGTGGGCAATGGGGGTCAAGTGACTTGCCCAGAGTCACATAGCTGGGAAGTGTCTGAGGCCAGATTTGAACCTAGGACCTCCCGTCTCTAGGCCTGGCTCTCAATCCACTGAGCTACCCAGCTGCCCCCTGTAATCCTTATTATTAAAAAATAAGTTAACATTCATATGCATTATTGAAAAAGAGTTCTGTTTGTTGTAGTCATAAAGTTTTTTGTTTGGCAGCTTTATTGTGAAGGAAGGAAATACAAATAGTTCATTGGTATGGAGATTTTTTTTAAACCTTAAACCATAAAAATAGCAATAATGATAGCTAGCTTTATTGTATACTTTAAGGTTTGCAGATCACTTTACCGTCATTAGCGATCTGATAGTATATCATTAGTGGCTGGTAGGAAGGATAAATGGTATATGTCATGAGTTTACTAGCTTAAGAAAATGAATGAGCATAAGATCATCCATACCTAAGGAATAGCTGATCCCCTAGCAGTAACAAGCAAGTCTCTTAACCTCGTGTGTGCATAATATTGAAAGATTTTTCATTCCAGGCCAAAATGGGGATAGTCAGAAAAGAGGGAAATGAGTTAGAAAATTGAATATAATTCACCTATTTATCTTGTATATATACATGACCTCTCCCTGAGTCTTAGTGCAGTTTTAGTTATTAAAGCTCTTAAGACTTGGGGATACTGTGTATTTTGTCCCTATTAATTTATGTACATTTGTTTCCTCTGATAGAATGCAAGGTCCCTGAAAACAGAAAGTGATTCATTTTATAAAAATTTTTTTCTGAAGTATCATTTCTGAGGCAGAATAGCAGTAAAGGCTAGGCACTTGGGGTTAAGTGATTTGCCCAGGGTCACCCAGCTAGAAAGTGTCTGAGGATAGATTTAAACTCAAGTCTTTTGTTCTCCAGGCCTGGGGCTCTATCCAATGTGCTACCTAGCTGCCCAAGAGTGATTAATTTTTGACTTTGTATTCTCCTTACTTAATAAAGAACCTGAAAATCAATAAGCGCTCTATAAATGCATATTGATTGATTGACTGATATATTAATAAACAAAGAAGGTTACAAAGGCCATTGTCCCTAATAGAAACTGTTCTGGATCACTGGATTATAGTCAGAGAATCTGGGGTTGAGTCTTGGTTCAGAAATGTTCTTTTTGTGTGCTCTTGGGGCAAGCCATTTAAACTTTCAGGGTTTCAGTGTCCTCATCTATAAAAAGAGGAGACTGAATTAGATAACTGATGATGTGTTTTTAGGCTGTCAGTAAGTCAGTAAACATTTATTAAATGCCTACCGTGTGTCAGGTACCATGCTAAACTCTGGGAATACAAAAAAAAGGCCGGAGGAGCTTATAAATAAGATATACACAAGATGTATTAGAAATAATCAAGGGAAAACATTAGAATTAAGAGGAATTAGAAAAGGTTTCATATAGAAAATAAAATGTGAACAGGGATTCAAAGAAAGCCAAGGAACCCAGGAGATGGAGATGAGGAGGGAGAGTATTCCAGACATTGGGGACAGTCAGAGAAAGTACCCAAAATTAGGGGATTGAATATCTTGTACATGAAACAATAAAAGAGTCCACTGACACTAGATTGAAGACTAAGTGGAATGGTCATGGGAGGAAAGGTGCAAAAGGCTATTTTGTGATGGGCTTTGTATTTGATCCTGAGAGTGATAGGGAGCAATTGGTGAAAAGCTGCTTTGGCCAATGAATGAAGGATGGTCTGGAATAGTCTAGGTAGTGGAGAGTGATGAGAACCTGCAAGAGGGTGGTGGCAATGTTTATATGTGCAATGTTAGAAATATGAAAACAGGCCCTGGCAACAGATTTTGAGAGATATTGTGCAGTAGAATAAAATACCTCACTTTTAGTCCTGGAAGATGATGGTATCCTGAATACTAGCTCTAAATCCTGTAACTTTGTATTTCAGTGACCTATTATTCTTGATACTTCTCTTCTACCTGCCTGCATCAAACATGATTTTACTACCCCTACCTAGTAGTATAAAAAGGAAAGTAAATGAGAGAAGGAAAAGTCATAACCTGACCCAGTTCATTTTGTAATTCAGTTTGGGATTAAGGCTAGAGGCTTCCTACAAATGAAAGCATGGTGTTAATGGAAGTCTTGTATAAATTAAACATTTAGATTAAATCTGCTTCACATTGAAAACCAAACTTTAGTGTTAAAAATCAATTTATAAGGGGCAGCTGGGTAGCTCAGTGGATTGAGAGCCAGGCCTAGAGACGGGAGGTCCTAGGTTCAAATCTGGCCTCAGACACTTCCCAGCTGTGTGACCCTGGGCAAGTCACTTGACCCCCATTGCCTACCCTTACCACTCTTCCACCAAGGAACTAATACACAGAAGTTAAGGGTTTAAAAATTTAAAAAAAATCAATTTATAGTTACATGTTTTCATCCTTATTATCATCATACTGAATACATATATTCCTTACCCTCATTATTCTGAATTAGTATGATATTAATGTATGTCTAGGAACAGTGATGAAAAGCTCTGCTCTTAGAAAATATACTGTGGAAGAATTTTTAGTGTTCTGTATAAAAAGTAAATCTTTTTTCCATTCTTTTTCTTCCAAAATAACACTCATGATGCTCAGAAGAAGGAATTCAATTTAATTGTGAAAAATATATTTTGTGAAATTGATTAACTAGTTGGGCAATTTCATTTTTCCAAATTTCTTCTTGAGCCATTAAACTAAAGAGTGCCTGTTCCATTAGGCATCTAATGAATGTTTGTTGTCTGAATGATTAATTAAAGCATAGCCCCTTATAGACACTTTCTGTGGGAGTTTAAATTAGTAAAATGTTTGATTGGTTTGAGGTTTTTTGTTTGTTTGCTTTTGGGCTATTATTTAGCAATGTTCTATATTTAAAATTTATTTACAACATAGCATTAGGAGATTTTTAATTCTCGCCTATATTATTAAACCATGTCTGCCTATAGAGGACATTTCTTTTAGTTATTGATTTTTTAAAATGTAATATATTTTAGGTTTGTACTAGAAGGAAAAGACATTCGAATCAACTCAACCTGTGCAATCTTTGTCACCTTGAATCCCGGGTAAGTTGCAATGAATCTATAGAAGGAACAGGGAATCTCACTAGTTCTAAGGCTAAATTCTGCCCTTGTCTTAATTTTATTTGATACTCTGGAAGAGTTTCAAAATTATGTTTGTCTTTTGGCTGGCTCTGACTTTTTACCTTCCCCTACAACTCTTTCCACTCCATTGTCTCATCAACAAATGCAATAATGCATCTATCTGAAAGGTAATCTATACAATAAAACATTTTAACTTACAACAGAGGGGAAATGAACAGGGGGAAAGTGAAATGAGGGGAAACACAGTAATAATAACTATGAATATGAATGGGATAAACTCAGCCATAAAACAGAAGATAGCAGAGTGAATTAAAAGCCAGAATCCCATTATATGCTGTCTATAAGAGACACATTTAAAGGGGGGAGACACAAATAGTAAAGGTAAAGGGCTAGAGCAGAAAATGTTATTCTTAATTATGGTCTCAGACAAAGCAAAAGTGAAAATAATCTAATTAAAAGAGATAAGGATAGAAATTACATCTTGATAGAAGGTATGATACACAATGAAGTAATATCAATATTAAGTGTATATGCACCAAATGCCATAGCATCTGAATTCCTAAAGGAAAAAATTATATGAGCTAAAAGAGAAAACAGACAACAAAACTATTAGTAAGGGACATTAATCTTACCCTCTCAGAATTAGGTAAATCAAGAAAGCAGAGAAATAAAAGGACCTTTCCTTAAAATAATAAGTAGTATCTATCTAAAACCATCATCAAGTATCATCTGCAATGGAAATAAGTTAGAAGTCTTCCCAATAAGATTAGGAGTGAAGCAAGGATGCCACTATTATTTAATATGGTACTAGAAATGTTACCTTTAGCAGTAAGAGAAGAAAAAGAAATTAAAAGAGTTAAAGTAGACAATGAGGAAACTAAACTATCACTCTTTGCAGATGATATGATAACATACTTAGAGAATCAACTAAAAAACTAGCTGAAATAATTAATAACTTTAGCAAAGTTGCAGGAGACAAGAAAAAACCATATAAATCATCAGCATTTCTATGTATTTCCAACAAAGTCCAGCAGCAACAGTTAGAAATAGAAATTCCATTTAAAATCACTTTAGACAATATAAAATACATGTGAATCTATCTGCCAAGACAAAGGAGTTATATGAACACAATTACAAAACACTTTTCACATAAATAAAGTTAGATCTAGATAATCAGAAAAACATTAATTGCTTAGGCTAATTGGGCAGGCTGAGCTAATATAATAAAAATGACAACCTTACCTAAATTGATTTGTTTATTCAAAGCCATGCCAACCAAACTAACAAAGAACTATTTTATAGAACTAGAAAAAATAATAACAAAATTCATCTGGAAGCACAAAAGATCAAGAATACCCAGGGAACTAATGAAAAAAAATTGAAACGTGGCGGCTTAATGGTACCAGAGATAGAAATTATTGGGGAGTGGGAATAATTAGATAAAACAAACAAAAAAAATAACAAGAAATTAAGAAAGTGAATGGATTTTTTCTAGGTGAACAGAATTTTAGAAAAGTTAGTTTTGATAGACCTCCTGAAAAAACTAAATGGTAACAGAAAGGAATATACTCTTTTCTTAGCATTATATGGCACCCTCACAAAAACTGATCATATAATAGAACATGAAAGCCTTACAAACAAATGCAGAAAAATAGAAACATTAAATACATTAGCTATAGTTTACTTTCAGGTTGACAAAGCACTCCCCTTACAAATGTCACAAAAGAGATGTAGAGCCAGGATTATTGCCCACCATTTTATGGATAAAGAAATAGATTGAATAGTTAAATTGCCTGTGATTAATTGTACAAGTTAATAAGCATCTAGGACAGGCCTGGAATCCAAGTCTTTTTCCCTCTCAAAAAAAGCAAAAATAATTCAATTTTACTGCCAGGCCCAAAAGACTGGCAACAACTAGTATTTATAAGCAAAATTCTTCCCCAAATAGACCATTTAATTGTGTGTATATATCTATCTCATCATTTTCTAAATCACACTTGTTAGGAATGTTCTCTCTATATTTATGTTTTTCTACTTAGCTTTTCTGAGGGCTAGGTTTCATACTGTATAGCTGTGGGCTCTAACAAATATTCCCTTTTCATTCAGTTAAACTAAGAATTAGTGAAATACATTAAGAATAATAATGTGTAAGTTAGCACCAGCTAATAAGAATATTCTCAGATTTGAGGGAAAAATTGTTTGAAAAAAAATTAAGTATTGACAAATATTTTCCTTGGGGTTTTTTTTAAGATACAAAGGACGCGTGGAACTCCCAGATAACTTAAAATCTCTGTTTCGACCTGTGGTGATGATGGTACCCCACTATCAACTTATTGCTGAAATAATGCTGTTTGCATCAGGTTTCAAATATGCAAAATCGTTGTCAAACAAACTTATTAACCTTTATGAACTGATTAACAAGCAACTTTCACACCAGGTAACTAATTGCTTTGCTCAGAACCCTAGATGCTATGTTAAAGAAAACAATAAACAATTTGTTTTATTTTTTCCAAATAAGAAAAACAAGGCCTCATACAATTAAAGAAAAAAAATATAAATTCCTTCAAGTAGAATGGAATCATTTGTGTGGCACTTCAAACTTAACAGAATACCTTTATTCACAACAGCTTTGTGAATTTGTAATTAGTCTCATTTTCAAAGTAAGAAACAGATGAAACCTCAGAAAGGTTACAATGCTTTGCAAAGGCTTAAATAACTAGGTAGTTTCACTACCAATACTTCCCCTTCTCACTCTATTTCTGGCTCTAAGAATAGATATTCTTTGCATTAATCTACTGTGTTTACTATTTTCAATTCCACTATTCTATTTGCCCCTTTTGGTCTTGTAGCCTAAGAATGCAAGGAAGCAGAGAGAGCCATGGGTATAGGGAATTCTACCAATAGACAGGTGTCCCCATGCTAGCCTAGCTAGTGAAGAGAGCATTCTCCATAGGGAATCAAAACTCTCCAGGAGTTTTGCCCTTTAACTGGATTTAAGCCAATATTTCCAGAGCCCTCTGCTTCCCTCCCAAGCTGATGAAAAGGACGAATACATCTCAATCTGTCAAGCATTTATTTAGTGCATAACATGTTATGCCCCAAAGATGCAAAAACAAAAAAAAAGTCTCTGATCTCAAGAAGTTTATATTTATCTAAGGAGGGTGATGCTGAGATGTCTCTTCTTTTGCATTGCAGAACACCCTTCTCAATCATGAGAAATAGGTTCTTGAGGTCCCCTTGAAGAAATAAATCTGTGCAAATTTGTTCCTGAAACTTCAGACAGATGTTCTTTCTCTTCAAAGATCTCTCTGTCCATGTTATTCCCCTCTTTTCCCATCAAAAGAAAATACTTGCTCATTATATCAGTATTATATCAATATTTGCTCATTATACCAGTGAACTTCAGCCACTCTCTGAGCAGCTAACATTTATGTTTCTTTTTAGAATGGGGCTGTACATAGATAAAGCCTATAATAATAATGAAAATGATAGCTAACATTTATATAGCACTTATGCACCAAACACTATGGTAAGAACTTTATATTGATCATCTCCTTTGATCTTCAAAACAACTCTTGGTTCTATTATTGTTCCTATTTTACAGATAAGGAAACTGAGGCACATGGAGTTAAGTGAATTGCTGAGGGCCACACAACTAGTAAGGGTCTGAAGCTGCATTTGAATACAGGTCTTTCTGACTATAGGGCAAGCATTCTATTCACTGTGCCACTAGCTGAGGATAGATTAGGTAGAATAGGTAGAGCAGAATGAGATGTCAGGAAGCAGCAAATCTAGAACTGAATCAGAGTTTCCTATATTCTTACCATGTTTGTATACACACACACACACACACACACACACACACACATACACGACAAAAGAAATTGATATATATTTGAAAATAATCTTTTTTTAATAACATTTTTCCTAGGATCATTATGACTTTGGCATGAGAGCTATAAAGACAGTGTTACTCATGGCTGACCGAAAGAAACAGGAGTATAGATTGTAAGTCAAATATTATTTAGAAGTTAAGGTATAGAAATATTAGTAGGAGATGAGATGATCATCTAGAAGCCCTGAGTGGGCTGGTTGAGAAAGCACAATGGAGAATGGACAGGACAGGAATTCTAGGAGCCAAAAGGAAAGGAGAAGGAAGTGCTATATGGGGGTCCAGGCTGCACTCACCCTCTACAATAACTGTTAGAGCTTCTTCACTGAGGAAAAAAAAAACTTGGTTCAGAGCAGACACTCTTAACCTGAGAAACACAAGGGGATTGTGGACAGATTTTGGTGGATGTGCAATTGGCTGGGGGAAAACAATGGCATTGCCCTTACTGCTCTTCTGCATTGGAACAGATACTTTATATCATATGATAAAGGTTTCAAAATAGAGAACAAAAAAAAAAAGGGCTTACTATGTAGCAGGCATTGGGCTAAGCTCTCAGAAAAGACAAAGATAATCCCTGCCCTTAAGAAGTGCCTAGTCTAATGTTGGGCAGAAGGGGCAACCTTGAGAGGGGCAGAGTAGATGAACACCTGTAACCAGGTGGGAAATGACAAGCCATCTGCCCTGTGTTCCCTCCTTAAATAAAGCATCTGGGAGGAGAAGCTGGTTGAACACCTTCCACCCTCCCCAATCAGAAGATTCTCGATTTACTCATTAGAAATAGAAAAGGCACACAGCCTTCTATCCACTCGTGTGTGTTTTTATTTCCTGTCACTGAAGTCCAAAGCAGTGGTCACTTTCATTGGGGTGGGACTCCCCTAAAAACCCTTTGTCCTTCTCAGCCACCATGGTACCTGCTTCAGTTTGAGTTTGTCCTCCTTCCCTAGGGAAGATGCAAGGACACAGGAAAGAGATGTACAGGAATATACTGATGATAATCATGGATCTTACCCACCCCATATTCAGTCCAGGACATAGCTTCCACTCTCTCTTTAAACTTTCCACAGGCTCCTTTGAGAAACTTTGAATGACATATAATAATAATTAAAAATAACTATAACAACAATAACTAGCATTTATATAGCACTGTAAAGATTTATAAAGCACTTTAAAAATATTATTTTATCCTGGGAAATATGTACTTTTCATCATATCTATTTTACAGATGAGGAAACCAAGAGAGGCAGAATTTAAGTGACTTGCCCAGAATCACATAGCTAGTGTCTGAGATGGGAACTGAGTTCATTGTTGTCTTAACTCCAGGCCCTGCATTCCATACCCTAGCCAACTAGCTGCCTCAGACATATTTTTAGTCAAAAATTCAGAATATGTATAGTGATAGGAATGTTTTTAAGATAAGCTGTTTCCATGATCAGAAAGTATATGACATTATTAGACAACATAAAAATTGTTTGCCAATAGATCATTGGGTTTTGTTTTAGTTTTCTGGGCTATTTTGGATTTTTTTGCCTCTCTTTGCCTACTTTACTTTACATGCCTACTTTACTCTTAAATCATTTTATGTTTTGTGTATGTCAACAAATAAAACCTACAGGGTCCTAGCCAATACTGCTTTTCAGAGCTAGCTCATTTAGTCTTGTACCAGAATTTAGAGGTTGAATCAGACAAAATAAAGAAGGCGTTATTCCTCCACTTAGGCCTAATAAATCTATTCTTGAGTCAATGAGTTCCAAGAGGAGTGAACAGTCTAAAAATAGTATCACAGAATCCCATATTTGTAAAATGCCCTACAGGTAGTATATTCCCCTTTATATCCCAAGTAAGTATTCTGTATTTCAGTGACTCCACTATCTTATCAAGGGGAGTACTTTTTTTCAACTGTGCAAAGTACAACCCATCCATACCTCCTCATCCTGTGCAGTATTTAGCCATTGCATCCCATACATCCTCTACAAGGGTTAAGCTTAAGGATCTTGATATACATGGATTGTCCATTGGGAATCCCTGTCTTGCACTATATGACTAGATCACTGGTGCCTATCATGTGCTTCTTTATTATCCTCTCTGCTATATTTAATATGTTGCTGCCCACTCAAACCAAACACACTCCTTTCCATTGCCTCTAAAAGTTCTAATTTGGTAGAGATTTTGTTATTCTATGAATCTAGCCATAGACACACACACACACACACACACACACACACACACACACACACACACATACACAAGAAGATTATGAAAATATACAAACCAATCAGTGATTCAATTATATTAGAAAATTTAAGTGTAGAAATTGCCTCCACAAATGAAGATTGCAACCCAAAGAATTTCATTAACAAAAAACTGCCATTTGGTAGCAAATTATTGGATCATCGCCATCCTTGAAACAGAGAAAAATGCAGAATAGCCCTCACTACAGAGCAGCCTCCACAATGGCAGTGGCAGAATCACAGAAAAAGAATCCTAGAATGCTCAGACCCAAACAATTTTTAGGCTGCCCATCAACAGTAATTTACCTATTCCTACACACAATGGGATCCTTGTCAAGTCATTTCAATATGAAATCCTTTGCAGTTCTATTTTAATATATACACCAGGCTGGAATTAGAGAACCACAGAAAATTGTATATTATAGTATGAGAGATAGAGTCTATATTATATAACTTGTATTGTGTAAAACACTAACCAAAAATGTTGATTATATGTTGTCTTAGTCAAGAATATCCAATTGCTTGCTCCAAATTAATGCAGGTTTTCATGTATGTCCTTCTTCCTTCTCGTCTCTCTTCCCCAATATTAAAGGACCACCACTGAAGATCTCTCTGAAATTGATGAAATTTTGATCATCATCTTGGCAGTGAAAGAAGCTAGTTTACCTAAGTTTCTCCCTGAAGATATCCCACTTTTTGAAAGCATTCTAGGAGATATATTCCCCAGACTTGTAGTTCCAAAAGTAAATCATCCACACTTGGAGGTATATACATATATATAAAATTTAAGACGCAATTCTTCTTTTAAAAAAATCAGTGACTTAGAAAGCAAATAAACAAAAGGAAAAAAAAGAATGAAAAGGTTCTATTAATATAAGAAATGACTATCGTAGTAAATTAGAACCCTGGTCCTGGAGTCAGAAAGATCTGAGTTGGAATCCAACTTCAAACATTTACTAACTGTGTGACACTGGGCAAGTCACTTAACCTCTACCTCAGCTTCTTCATCTATAAAATAAGAACAAAAACTGCACCTACCTCCTAAGTTTGTTATGAGGATCAAATGAGATCATATTTGTAAAAAGCACTTAGCACAATACCTGGTATGCACACACAGTATTATATAAATGCTTATTCCCTTTTACCCTTCCCTTCAGTGACAATTAGACCTCTGTTTTTGGACTCTAATGTCACAGAATCTTGTAGTACATGAAGATGTAGAAATGGCACTAAAGAAAATGTAGATGGAAAGGACAGCTGGAGCAGATTAAGTTTACATATAGAGTGCTATACCTGGGGAGGGGACCTGATTTTGAGAATGTTGAGAAACTGATTTTCAAGATATCTGAAAAAAAGGAATAAACTAACTGATAATAGCTGGCATTCATATAGCATATTAAAGTTTGTGAAGCACTGTATATGTTATGAACCTCACAACAAACACATGTGGTTATTATTCTTCATTTTAAAGAGGAAAAAACTGAGGAAAGCAGAGGTTCAGTGATTTGCCCAAGTTAAAATAGCTAGTAATTGGGGCAGCTGGGTAGCTCAGTGGAGTGAGAGTCAGGCCTAGAGACAGGAGGTCCTAGGTTCAAACCCGGCCTCAGCCACTTCCCAGCTGTGTGACCCTGGGCAAGTCACTTGACCCCCATTGCCCACCCTTACCACTCTTCCACCTATGAGACAATACACCAAAGTTAAGGGTCTTAAAAAAATAGCTAGTAATTGGGGGCAGCTGGGTAGCTCAGTGGAATGAGAGTCAGGCCTAGAGATGGGAGGTCCTAGGTTCAAATTTGACCTCAGCCACTTCTCAGCTGTGTGACTCTGGGCAAGTCACTTGACCCCCATTGCCTACCCTTACCACTCTTCTGCCTTGGAGCCAATACACAGTATTGACTCCAAGACGGAAGGTAAGGGTTTAAAAAAAATAGCTAGTAATTATCAGAGGCAGGATTCAAACTCGGGTCTTCCTGAAGAGATACCACATAAGACAGAGCTTGTATATACAAGGAGCTCTCTCATTGGGAGAAAGGTAACTCAGCTCAACTGAGAGAGTATCTCAGATATCACATGAAAGAAAATTTCTCAGAGTCTCTAATGTAACAAACTAGAGACAGAGATGTGCTAGAGACTGACAAAACCTATTTTTCATCAGCTGGTCTGTGTGAGGGAAGAATTAGAATCGAGGAGAGGAGAGAAGACTGGGCTGCAAAGCTGCCTTAACCTCCTCCCATTATTAGGGAATTTAGTTTTCACCAGACTTAGCTCATGTCCTGAGTAGTCTGATGAGGGTGAGGATTGGTACCAGTTGAGTTTCAGCCCCTTTTTCTTCAAGACTAGTGCAATAGCTATTCATTCTGGCCATTTGTCCTACAACCTCCCTTGGTTCTCATCCTTCCCTTTTCTTGGCTGGGCCAAAGCAGTGTTGGGGTGCTTTTTGCAGAATTGGTACACCAGATTTATATTGAGAATGCCTGTAGGCAACTGATAAAAGGGGAGGGGAAGACAAGTCATTCCATCTTGTATTACACTAGATCACAATACTATGGTGGTTGAGTTGTATATTTGTAAGGAAAAAAAGAACAAGATAACCAAGTAAGATCTCCTTGAGACAGATGAGGCCAACTGTGAGATATCTGGTTACCAGGGTGGTTTTCCCTTTGTGATTATGATTGCATTGCTCTGTGTTGCTTGCATTTCTGGGCAAATCTTTATGCACTGTGCAATTAGCTGATAAAATCCTAGGGCAGAGAATATCAAATAGTTGGGCAGTAATGACTCTACATTATGGAGTCTTTTTTTTTAACTTTTTAGCCTTAGAGTTATTGTTAGGGGAAGAGTAATTATAAAAGTATGTTGTCTAGTTGTTTTTCAGTAGTGTCCAACTCTTCATGACCCCATTAGGGGTTTTCTTGGCAAAGTAATTGAGTTGTTTGCCATTTCCTTCTCCAATTCACACAACTAGTAAGTGTCTAAGATCAGATTTGAACTCAGGAATTTTAGTCTATTTGACTCCAGGCCCGATATTCTATACTCTGCACCACCTAGCTGCTTTATAAAATAAAGAGAGCATCATAGAAGATAAAATTAATGATTATATTACCTAATAAATTAAAGTCATTGCTCAAGCAAAATGGATACAATTCAAATTATAAAGGAAACAGTTAAATGGCGGAAATTGTTAGAGCAAGTTTCTCAGATAAAAGGTCTCATGTTAAAGATAAATAAGAAACTGAATCAGATTTATAAGTATAATATCCTTTCTCCAATTGATAGTCAAAGGACATGAACAGGAAGTTTTCAAAAGAAGAAATAAAAAAAGAAGAAAGCTATCAACAGCTATGTTAAAAAATGCTTTATCTCATTAATAATTGGAAAAATGAAAACCAAAGCTATTCTCATGTTCTACTTTGTACCCATCAGATTGGTCAAGGTGACAAAAGAGGAAAATGACAAATATTAGAATGGTTGTGAGAAAACACACACCAATTCATTGTGATGTATTTATGAATTGATCTAGCCATTCTAAATAGCAATTTGGAGTGAGGACCTAAAATTATAAAAATGTGCACATCTTCTGACTGAGTTATATTATTAGTAGGCCTATATATAACCTAAAGAGATCAAAGAATGAGGAAAAGGACTTATATATACAAAAAATATTTTAGCAGTTCTTTTTTATGGTGGCAAAGAACTGGAAAATATGGAGGTGTCTATCACCTGGTGAATGGATGAACAAATTATGTCATATGAATGAAATACTGCCATAGGAAAGGGAAAAAAAATAGTTTCAGAGAAACCTGGAAAGATATATATGAACTGAAACAGTCAAATGTGCACCCTAGGAGAACAACTTATGTAATAACAACATTGTAAAGACTAAGAACTTTACAATATTTAAGAAGTCTTGATCAATGTAGTGACCGACCATGCTTCCTGAAGACCGATAAGGAAACATGCTATCCCCCTCTCCAATAGAGTGATGAACCTGATGTATAAGACATATATTTTTGCCTATATTTTTGCTATAAGAGTTTGATTCTCTGCCCTAATTGTTAGTAGAGGTAGGGTGAAGGAATTGGCAAGGAGAGAAATCAAATATTTGTTAATTAAAAATAAAATCAATGTTTACAAAAAAAAGCTTGCATTTTGGGATTGCCTTTTGAATCCTTCCCTTCTCTCTCAAGGGTGTCCATATCAAGGGCATCAGACATACACTGATATTGTCCATGTCAGAAGTTACAGAGGTATTATTATTCTTTGTAACCCAGTCTAGCCCAGTACATAACAGTGAGTTCTACATAGTAAATACTTCATAAATGTTTATTGAATTGAATTGAATAGTTGAAAGACAAAAAGCTGTGAATCAGGAGGTTTGACTCCACTCCTGACTATGCCACCTTAACAGATTCATTTAATTTCTTTCTTTTTTTAAACTCTTACCATTTGTCTTAGAATCATCATTATGTATTGGTTTCAAGGCAAAAGAGTGAGAGGGACTAGGCAATGGAGATTAAGTAACTTTCTTGCCCAGGGACACACAAGAAGTGGCTGGGTTCAGATTTGAACCCAGGACCTCCTGTCTCCAGGTCTGGCTCTCTATCCACTCAGCCATTTAATTTCTTTGTGTCTTAGCTTCTCATCCAGTGGCATACAGGAAAGAATTCTAGTGTTGCAATTCGGAGATTACTATCTGAATCGTCCAGATCTGATGGTTATTATATTTGAAGTCAAAACTTGGTTCAAATCCCAACTCTTCCTTTTTTGTTATGTGACTTTGGGCAAATCTCTTTAACCTTCTAGACCTCAATTTCTTCATGAATAAAATGAGGGAATTAGAACAGATGATCTCTCTAAAGATGCCCTTTCCTTGTAAAATATTTGTGGGTGTTTTTTTTAATAAATTGCATCTTATTAGAACACATTCCTTACACTGCCTGGATTGTCTTAATATTTTTCTTAAGTTATGCTATGTTATAATACTGCAACTCTCCCTTAAAATTGCTACAACTACAGTCATGTATGAAAGATAAATTTTTCTAATGTTCCATATCCTTCTTGTGAAGAAGAATGTAACAACCTTGTGGTCAGGAGCCACTTTTCATTTTGCCTTTATATTTCCAGCACAAAGCCTTGCATATAGTAAGTGCTTAACAAATACTAGTTGAATAGAATTTTTGAAAAGTAGCCAGTGGTACTTTTAACGGTGGATGGCAAAAGATAATTTTATATCTGGTTATTTGTAATAAAGAATTATTTTTGAGGGTATTCAATTCAGAACCTAAGATAATATAGCCATTTGTTTTCAAATTTATTCATCATGGTTTTCTTTTTTCCTCTAGAAAGCAATAGATATAGTGACAGAGCAGCTAGCCTTACAACCTTGGCCATCTCAGAAAAAGAAGGTTATAGAATTTTATCATCAAATCCAGGTAAATGTAAACTTATATTTCAACAATCCTTTGTCCTAGATTCTAAAAGCTATGTAACTTTTTAAAAAAGCCATTAGGTAAATAGCTAGTTCAGACTTAAGTGGTTAATTGATAAGTCCTTCCTAAGGAACATAGATATCAAGAGAGAGAGAGACAGGGGCAAAGACATACAGAGACAGAAACAGAGATAGAAACAGAGACACAGAGAGAAGAGACAGAGAGAGAGAGAGAGAGAGAGAAGGGAACAGAGGGAGAAAGAGAGAGTGGGGAGGGGAAAAAGAGAAAGAGAGAGAGAGAGAAAGCCAATGTTGAGATGTTTTGCTAGAAGTATTGTTTCTGTCTAAAGGCTCATTGCTAAAAAAAAATCACCAGCTCACCCCTACTAATGTTTCAAGTGGGTTTATTATGCTAAAGGGTTGTCACTGAAAGATGCTGAGATTAATTTACTGAGGTTCAGTTTTCCTACCTTTTCTAATGAGAGTGTAGCAAAATCTTGCTTGACCAACTTTAATTGACATGAGCGTATTTCCACTATGCCTCACATACAGAAACAGGAAGAAGCTGATAGATAGGTAAGCAGAAATCCAACTATCTAATTAGATCTACTTGCTTTATTTATCCTTATTACTGATTCCCAGATGTGTTCCCATGTTTTCTGATTGTTAAGCTTTCTGTCCCTATTATGAAAAAATAGAATGAAGCTTAAATTATTTAGTGAATACCTGATGCACACACACATAGTACAAGAATAGGGAAGTAGAAAGAACTTAATACAACAGCAGCTTGCCCACTCTGTTTTCCCTTGTCACTGATCTCTAGATGGTTTTCTGTAGTTCTGTAAATATCAGGTCTTCTGGTTTGTCCAAAGTTCAGTAGAAAGATAAAAAGTAAAAAGTAAAATTTTATAGAATCACAGACTTTGAGGAGGTGAAAGGGACCCCAGCAATTATCCATTCCAACTCAAACACAAAAAGACTCCACCTTCTAATATAACTTAGGATTTCTGCTCAGACCTCCAAGGCAGGGAACCTACCACCGCTCAAGTCAGTCTATTGTACTTTATTATAGCTCTGTTAGAAATTCATTGTTGTTTTCCTAACATTAAGCCTAAATTGGTTTCTTTCAGCTTCCACCCATTGTTTCTGGTTAATATTTCTGAGGTTAAACAGAATAGGTCTCATCCCTCTTTCCCAAAACAATCCTTAAACTTCCAGGTTAAGATGGCTGCAGAGTAGAAGCAGGGCGTTTTGCTCTCCTAACCAACCCATACAACATACCTCCAAAATACAAAAAAAACAAATCCAGATGAAAAAAGGGATCCCACAATAGGGCGCAGTATCAAAGGTACATGGGGTTTGAGCACTTCCATGCTATAAGGGGGTGGGGGGAATAGCTCCCATCAAAACACAAGCTGATCAACCCTCCCCTACCCCACATACAGTACCAGAGTCAGAGGCTGCTTGCCAGAGTTAGAGTGAGCAGGGGAGCAAAACCTAGCTTCTTGGCAGCTAACTGGTACCACCAGGAGCTTGCCCCTGAGAGCAGCAAGACTTGAGACCCCAGGAGGATAGAGAGTGCAGATCCTGGGCTTGGGAGTGGAGCTGAGAGCAGATAGTGGAAGCAGCTCAGCATGCTAGGACTTGGGAGAGCCTAAGGTGGAGGAGCAAATGTGGGCCAATTTCTGGGCTCTGGGCAGCTGACTGGGACCACTGGGGGCTTGACCCTGGAAACAGCTAGAAGCTGTGGTATAACCAGATGTAATGGCCTTCTCTACTAGTAGCAATGCAATGATCCAGGACAATTCTGAGGGACTTATGAGAAAGAACACTATCCACATTTAGAGGAAGAACTGTGGAAGCAGAAACACAGAAGAAAAACAACTGCTTGATCACATGTGTCAATGGGGATATAATTAGGGATGCGAACTAAATCAGTGGTTCCCAAACTTTTTTGGCCTACCACCCCCTTTCCAGAAAAAAATATTACTTAGCCTCCTGGAAATTAATTTTTTAAAATTTTAATAGCAATTAATAAGAAAGATAAATGCACCTGTGGCCATCACCACTACCCTGGATAGCTGCAGCACCCACAGGGGGGCAGTAGAGCCCACTTTGGGAATCACTGCTCTAAATGATCACTCTAGTACTAATATCAATAATATGGAAATAGGTCTTGATCAATGACACATGTAAAACCCAGTGGAATTGCACATCAGCTATAGGAGGTGGGCAGGGAGGGAAAGAACATGAATCTTGTAACCATGGAAAAAAATATTCTAAATTATTTAATTAAATAAAATTTGCCCCAAACTTAAATATATATGTATGTGTATATATATGTACATATATAAAGTCTCATATTCACAGCAATTATTTAAGATGAATATAGATGGATGTAAATAGAATTATTAATATTTTAATTAAAGCCATTTGATAAAATATAAGCTGACCACGCACCTGCTAAGATCTAATTCAAATTCCCCGCCATACCTTCTCCCACCTGGCTCCTTCGTGCCAAAGAGACTCCTCCAATCAAGTCCTCTCTATTTAAGCTACACTTTACGTTGGCTCACATCATCACGTAAGACAGGAAACCCGTTGAATCATGGGAAATGTAGTTTCCAAGTCCCCTAAACGTCCACAGAAAGTTTGTCATATATCTAAATATTTTAAGGCTCAAATGAACCCCAAATTTCCACTAACACACAGCTCTTGACAAGATATTTCTATTAAAATGTTATCATCATGTCAAAACCAATTTATCTAAAACAAATCATCTCTACCATTCTTCCAAATTCTAGTTTCCATGTTTCTATTTTTTGTAATTTATTCTTTTTTAACCATTTATTAATATTCATTTTAACATGGTTACATGATTCATGCTCCTACTTTCCCCTCGCAATCCCCCCACCCATGGCCGATGCACATTTCCACTGGTTTTAACATGTGTCATTGATCAAGACCTATTTCCAAATTGTTGTTAGTTGCATTGGTGTGGTAGTTTCGAGTCTACATCCCCAATCATGTCCACCTCAAATATTTTTTGTAATTTATTCTGATCCTAATCATTAATCATTAACACAATTTCAGTTCACAAAATAGAGTCATTCCCCAATAACTAATTGATCAAAAAGAAAAATGAACACTTTTCAATCCATTTATTTTTGTAGTTCCACCATCCTTCCAGTTTTGAAGCTAAGAAATCTTGGAGACACTCTGGCTCTTCTTTTTCCCCAATTCCCTAAATGCTTAATTTCTTTTCCTTTACCCACAAACATACAAATCCCTTCAGGTACCTTATCACCTTCCTCTCCATTTACTTCACTCTTTTCTCTACTGCCTTTGTTTTCCTTATTGTTATTCAGTTGTGTTTTATTCTTCATGACCTTGTTTGGAGTTTTCTTGGCAAAGATACTGAAGTGGTTTGCCATTCTTTCTCCTGCTCATTTACAAATGAGGAAACTAAGGCAAACAGGGTGAAGTGGCTTAAAGAGGCTCACGTAGCTAATAAGTGTCTGAGGCCAGATTTGAACTCAAGAAGAATCTTCCTGACTCCAGGCTCAGTACTCTGTCCTGCACCACCTAGCTGTCCCTATATTTCCTAGCCACCTTTTTTCTCCTTATGTGCTTAGCTTCTTCCTTCACCACTCTACAGAGGTCTTTCATTTCCCACTCGTTCAATCTAGTGATCATTTCTGAGTCCCCATTCAACACTGAACTTGGCAGCCTCTTATTTTCCTTAATACTAAATTCCTCTGAAAATCTCTTTGCTCTTGTCTTTTATATTACATTATCATGCTTATCCTCCCCCCTTCAGTTACTATCTCCTTTATACTGTGTTTCTCTCCCTTCTTCATTGCTCCCTTCTCTCCTTCCTACTGCCCCCCCAAAAAAATCTCTAGTTTTTTATTTTTTTTTGTTCCATAGATAGAGAGAAAGGTACAGAGAGAGAGAGAGACTTCCTGATATACTGATATTACTATGTACCTCTCAATCAATAAACATTTGTTAATTTTTAAAGTATTTAATAATTAAAATTATCAAGCTTTAGAAAATTTTTTATTGATGTAGGAAATAAAAACCATTAGGAATTGCAAATTATGGTCAGTTTGGTAAGAAATTACTTGCTCTGCTTAGATGGTTTTTCTTTGGGGTGTCTATAGCACTTACTTTGTTATTTATAAAGAGTATTGAAATGGGGCACATTCTATTCTATTCTATATTCTAGGCAGTGGATTTAAAGAGAAAGAAATAAAGCAGATCCCATGTTCAAGAAGCTTATGATGTCTTCAGTTTAAGAACTCCAATGACACCCTAATTTCTACCCTTTTAAGTCCAGAGTCACCTGCCTAGCTTTCCATGCCTTAATCTGTTTAATCTTACTTCTTACCACAACCAAATAAGTGCATCCTTTACTTGATACCAGCCTCTGGCCCTTGCTATTTTCTACACAATATACACATCTCTAATTCTTGCTTTATCAGTTCCCTGAACCAAAATGCCTTCTATTTACCTTTTTAAATGCTCTAATAAAACCTTTTCTTTCTTTTTTCTATTTTTAAGAAACCTTTACCTTCTGTCTTAGAATTAGTAAGTATCAGTTCTAAGGGCTAGGCAATTGGGGACAAAGTGACTTGCCCAGTGACATCAGTTAGGAAGTGCCTGAGGGAAAATTTGAACCCATATCTTCTCAACTTCAGGCCAGGCTCCCAGTCCTACTGTGCTGCCTAGAGCTGCCCCACTGAAAATACTTTTTCCAAGTAACTCAATCAGCTTGGAACAGAGAAGGTTTGGAACTTTGGAAAAGCAACCTTGAATGACAGGAGCAGCAGTTGGAAGGAGAAGCAGAGGCTTATGGGAGAAAAGGACCTTGGAGAAGGTCTTGGTTTCTGGACTCTGAAGGAGATGGAGGACTTTTACCCAACCTCTGGAGTCTATCAAGACTACCTGAGGGTTTCACTGAGTTTCTATTTCCCTGAAGACTTATTTGGTTTTCTGCTTCTTAACCATACCATCAAAGAAGAATTTAAACATCTGACAGTGGCTAGAAGGGGTCTGTGGGCCCATCCATCTTGCTGGGTCAACCCCAGAGGCTCACTGTCCCATCATGTACCAATTTTAGAGGGACCCTCATAAACCTTCTGTCTGTAGTTTAGTTTAGCTAGCAGATAGAGGAGAGGGAGTGAAAACTCCTGGTCAAGACCAGAGGCTTGACCAGGTACCAAAAGGCCTCAACTGTTGTGATAGGGCAGGGCTACCTAACCCCCACTCACCTCAACCATCCTTGATTCTCCAACATAATAAATTAAGTTTGTTAAAGAAATAGCAGTCAGATAAGCTCCTTTGGGAACACAGTGGCAATAGAGGGAAGAAGAAGGAATTAGAGAGACTGTCTCGCAAGCTTTGGCTACGCAAAGTCCAAGGCTGCCAGTCATTCAGTCTTTCCCTGACAGGGTTGGGCTCAGCAAAGGTTTCTTGGGGTCCAGGCAATTAAAGTTAATTCCCAGAGAACAGTTAATGCCCTGACCCAAAGAAACCCTTGGCTGGACACTGACTCCTGTTCGTCTCTGTCTGCCTCACCAGTCACAGAGATACCCTCTTGTTGCCCTCTAAGTAAAGGTGAAGAGTTCCCTAGACAGGCTTATCACACTCACAAGCCCATCCATCAAAATAAAAACTTGGGGAACTCCTCAAAACCATTGTTACGCTATGTTCTTCCCTTTGAAGTCCAATAACACATAAAGTATCTAGGCAATTAAGCATCTTATTTTTTCTCTCATTTTATGCGTTTTAGTTTTATTTCCCTAGCATGTTTTGTCTGTTAAGAACAGAGACTATGGCTTACAATTATTTTTGATCCCCCAGAATGCCTAAAGGTGATTTGAGACTTTCAAAGGATACCTACAAAGTTGTATTGTCCCACTGATGCCTCAGCCTCGCCATAGGATCAGTATTATTCAGAACTTATTACTACCATCCAAAGGTCATATTAGTCTTCTTAGGTATAAGAACATTCCTTATGGTACATACAGACATTATCTCATCCAGCCCTTGACCTTACTCTCCAGCCCACTCTAAAAAAAGTCCCCAACACAGAGAATCTGATGAGAAAGAGACCTCTCTTATCATGTAAGCATTAATTAAAGTTATTATAGTATATTTTCTGACAGTTTTCCTCTCAGAATTCCAGCTTCTATTTCTCTTTAGCAGTGGCACATTTCTTCATTTCATTTATTACTTCCTCCTTTTCCTAGTCTTTTGCAATCTTTAATATATT
This sequence comes from Gracilinanus agilis, assembly GCF_016433145.1. Classification (NCBI taxonomy): domain Eukaryota; kingdom Metazoa; phylum Chordata; class Mammalia; order Didelphimorphia; family Didelphidae; genus Gracilinanus; species Gracilinanus agilis. The sequence goes on from NC_058133.1 coordinate 134,180,392, forward strand.
GTCACAGCTATTAAGCCAGGATTAGAAGGGACTGGAAACATTTCTTTTCAAAACTTAAATCGTCAGATACATTATGAGACTTCATAATGTTTGAACCAGTTTTTGCTCAGTCCTGCCTTATTTACCATGTTGGACAGGGATAAAGAAATCCAAAGAAGATCAAATAGGGATTTCAGGGTAAAGGGTACTTGTGTTGTCTTTACAACCTTCTTAATTACCACGTAATAATAAAGCTTGGATTGTTGATAAATTTGCACAGTCCAGTTCTGTAATTGAAAACATCTTGAAAGTAAAGCACTTAATGTCAAAGATAAAAATATGAACAATATCTTGTACTAAGGATATACTTGGAAAGAGATGAACTACAGCCTCCTATTAGGTTTTTTGGTTTGGGAGTTATTTGTTTTTCTGGTTGGTTGGTTGCTTGGGTGTTTTGGTGAGGAGGGTTATTTGTTTGGGGGCTGGATTTTTTTTGTTTTATTTTGGTTTGTGGTAAGCTATATTCAAACCATATTCATCCTCAGAACTCTTCCTAACTCTCTCCTCATTGGAACTTAGACTTCTGTTTCTATGCCCCAGACTCTATCAGCTTTCACCTTATTCTAAATTATTCTAGTTCCACTAACACCCTCTTTTCTTTCATTTCCAAGCCATGCTGATAGTTCTTGCTCTGCTATATATGTTTCCTATTAGAATATAAACAACTGTTAACAGTGGAAGAAGGATACCAAGTAGTTATATCCAGACAATGATTTGTTTAGCAATGCATGAAGTTGCAGAAACAAAGGGGTTCCTAGGCACTTTGTAGCCAAGGATATTAACCATTAGTTCCTACTCATTTAATATGCAATCCGAAGGGGTGAAAAACAGGATATAGGAATTGAGACACCTGGTTTCTTTTTGATGGATGTGATCAGGAGACACTGAAGAGAGAGAGAAAGGGGTAGTTTTTCTGACATTTCGTAAGCCTGGTGAACACTGGCAGAGTAATCTTGTGACTTCTCCAAAATCAGATGACTTACATGAAGTTGAGATTTAACTTCAAAAAGTGGTGTTTAAAGGACAAAATGGAGTTATTCATGCTATTTATTAATGTAACCCCCCAAGTGGCTTTTGCTTACTTATATTTGTTTTGCCAGGCTTGGCATAGTACCTGGTTCAAAGACTTAATCCTTGAAAGGTCTTAGCAAATAATTTCTCACTTTATTTCATATAAAACATGTTTGATTTATATTTCTGTCTTCTCTATAGCCCATGATAGTGCATTGTTCATAGTATATTTGAATGAGTTTGTTATATGACAGAATCTGGTAATAGTCTGTAATGGGGATAATTTGAGGAAAGGTGTGTGGGATAAGGGAATTTGAAAAGAGATTGTCAGAGACTTCCTAAATGGGTAACCTAGGTTACAGGTAGGCTGGGATCAAGGAGATTCAGGATATAATAGGGCTGAAGTCAGGAGTATAACACAGAAGGGAAACAGAGATCTTCAGGGAGAGGAGAAATTAAACTAAACATACAAACAGCAGGCTTTACAGACTGGGACTTAGACTCAAACACAGGCTGAGGGAAATAGACTAAACTGAAATTAACAAACAGGGTTTAGTTAATTTCACAGGAAAGAACTTGTTTTGAAGTTACACCTTCCTCCAAGATGGATACCCGGCTTCCCTTTAAGCCCAGAGTATGTTGGTTCTTTCCCTCTTCTTCCCTCTCTTAATAACTAACAGACAATTATACTAATAGGTCTGTTGAAACACAAAAGGGTTTATTATCTTTAAAGGATGATTTGTCAGGCAAGTGGATTGAAGGAAAGCCCTAACAGTTGTCTCAGGAACCTCAGGTGGGGGAAGGGAGGCAAAGATGGAGTCTGAGTAAGGACCAGCCTTTAACTCAATTTACAAAATAAATGATGACTGACTAGTTTCTTTATATCTAATATTGTCAAATAACAATTAACCCTTCACAGATTTTTAACTCCTCTCTAATTACTCTCCTTATTAACTCCACAGACATATAAGGTAAGGGAGGGAAGGTAGGAAATAATATTAGGGAAGGAAGATATAAAGGGTTTATCCAAAATAATAATTTCTTAAGTAAATATATCAAAGCTAGGCTAAATTTCAATACTATAGCTAGGTAAGGAAGCAGCTCGGCTGAATCAGACAACCTCCCTCCACGGGAGACCCTAATCAACTGTCCTTTTTCCAAATCCTAACTGCTTTTTGAACTCAGCCAAAGCTAGAAAAAACTATATGACCCCCACTCTCTATACTACTATAATTTTGAAAGGATATAAGTAAAGTTGGAATTTTACATTTAATTTTATTAATTTATTTTTAATTTATTTATTAATTATGAAAATTTTCCCATGGTTACCTGATTCATATTCTTTCCCTCCCCTCCTCCCTACCCCCTTCCCATACCTAATTCACAATTCTACTGAGTTTTACATGTGTTATTGATCAAGACCTATTTCCATATTATTGATATTTGCACTAGGGTGATCATTTAGAGTCTGTATCTCTAATCATATCCATTTGACCCATATGATCCAGCAGTTGTTTTTCTTCTGTGTTTCTGCTCCCACAGTTTTTCTCTCTGAATGTGAATAGTGTTCTTTCTCATAAGTTCCTCAGAATTGTCCTGGTTTATTGCATTGCTGCTAGTAGAGAAGTCCATTACAATCAATTGTGCCTCAGTGTATCCATCTTTGTATATAAGGTTCTCCTGGTTCTGCTCCTTTAACTCTGCATCAATTCCTGGAGGTCATTCCAGTTCACATGGAATTCCTCCAGTTCATTATTCCTTTTAGCATAATCGTATTCCATCTCCAACAGATACCACAATAAATGTTAGAGGGAGTGTGGGACAAAATTGGGACACTAATGCATTATTGGTGGATTTGTGAATTGATCCAACCATTCTGGAGGGCAATTTGGTACTTTTACATTTTAGGAAGGAACTAATATTTGCCATTTTATTTTTAGGCTTGTATTGGTGTGATGTTAGTAGGTCCAACAGGAGGAGGGAAGACTACAGTAAGAAATATTTTAGAAAAAGCTTTAATTATTTTACCAACGCTATCTCCACAAACAAAATTCAAAGAGTCTATTATGGTAAGATTGCCAATAAGTCATATAGTTCATAAGATTCCCACAAAGATTTATTATGCACAACTCCATGTGCAATCAAATACCCTACCTCTATCCCTCAATTACCCTGATTAATATGTTGATACTTTATATCATAAAACCAGTGTTTCAACTCAAAAGCTGTCCAGCTTTACCTCTATTTGATAAGTCAGACATCTCACTTCTCTCTTCCTTTTCCCTCACCAAAATTCAATTTGACTTTAGGTGACCTCTCTTCTCCTCAAAACAGAGCTAGTAACAGCTAACTAAATATTTATCTCTTTCTGTTCTAATCTTTAAAATAAAGGTGCTTGGGCAGTGAGGTAGTTTAGTGGTTTGAGAGCCAAGCCTTGAGATGGGAGGGCCTGGGTTCAAATTTGTCTTTAGGTACATCCTAGCTATGTGACCCTGAACAAGTCACTTGACCCCCATTGCCTAGCTCTTACTGCTCTTCTGCCTTACAACCAATACACAGTATTGATTCTAAGATGGAAGGTAAGAGTTTTAAAAAGTAAATAAATAAATGCTAGATGATCACACAGGTCCCTTGCAGTTCTAAAATTCTGCAATTCATTAATTCTGTCTGACTTCTTGGAGAAGAGGTAGAATCAAGTCAAGTCAAGAAGCCTTTCTAATATATTCATTATGTGCCAGGCACCGTGCTAAAGCACTAAGGATGCTAATAGAGGCAAAACTAAAACTTCCTCCCTCAAAGAGAATAAATTTTAAAGAAGGAAGACAAAAGAGAACTGAAAAGAGGGGAGGGGTGGAAGGAATGGTGGAAAAGTCCAGAGAATGAAAGGTGGCTCATCTCGGTTCTTCCTCCTCAAAATGGATGTTCAGGAAGAACTTTCTAAGAGGAAGAGGAATAAATCAGCTGAGTGACAGTTGGTGAAGTGGTGAGACACATAGCCAGCATTGATTGTTCCTGTCAGTATTCATTCCTGGCTTCATGGTGCTCCCAGCCTTCTTTGTAAGCCATGACCAAAAATCAAGCTCTACTCATGTGTAAACCATAATTCATTCTGAGAAAATCTGTTGGAAGTCTTCTCAGGTTCTAGATTCCTGAAGCAGATGAGAAGTAAGGCAGGAAGAGGAGCTTATCAAGCAGCTAAGTAGACTCAATGGTTTAGCCAACCAGTTTTGAGGTTGTATTCCTGAAAAAAATTTTTTCAAGGATGTTTCCACCATATAGCTTGACTTTCCTCTGAACTTAAATAATATATTTTTTTAATTTTTTGCATCACTTGTTTATCTGTTACTAGTGTGGGCAGAAACTATATTGCTTAACTCACTTTCCGAGTTTGTTTGTTTTTTAAGAGTTTACGAATAGTCAGCTTCTAGATAGATGAGGGCAGAAAGAGACTCAGATGAGAAGGAAGTTTTGTTCATTCAAGTTGACAGGAAACAAGTATTGAACTGCCTTTTTGAGCACTGAAAAAGAGCTAAAGTTTGGAAATAGAGTTAGTATATTAATACTATAGTTAATATAACAGAAATAAGAAATAACAGAAGAAGGCATGTGGTGTTTGAATAAGAGATTTCAATAGACAAGATAAAATTGGATCAAGGATACATGTTTGAGTTTGGAGAGGGTAGTTGAATGTAGTAGAGAATATGTTATTAGGAGTCAAGAGAGATTTCGATTCAAATCCTGCCTCTGACACTATCTGATATTCCATAGGTAAGTCACTTACCTCTCCGAACTTCTATTTTCTCATTTGTAAAATGAGAATAAAATTCTTGTGGTACTTAGCATACAAGATCATTATGAGGATCAAAGTACTGTATAAATCTATTTTTCATAAACAAAAGTAATGATGGATAGTTCTTGTTCTCACAGAATTATTTAGGGTGTCTGCAAGTTGTTAGGTTGGGGAAGATGACTACAAATATGTCAGGTGGGTTTATTTGTTCCACTTGAAAAATATTGCCAGTGAAGAAAAGTCAGTGGAGAGGCCTGGAGGTCCTGATAAGTAGAAGTGAGGAGGATTTGTGGTACAGCAAAGTTAATGTCAGTATTATGTAATTGATATGTAACTAGTGGAACTGGTTTAAGACTTTTTATTGTCTTTGATTCACAATTCAGGGACTCTTTGAATAATATTTACATATTATTGTGTTTTTCTGTTCATTTTTTTCTGGTAGAGAATTATTTGGGAATTAACAAAATGTTTTTTATTTTATAGTCTAATTAATTTTAGTAAGCACATCATTTGTATTTATCTTCCATTTGTGCTACTGCTGTATACTATAGGTTCTACTCTATATGAAGAATTGTGTTTTGAATTTAAGGTCCATACTGTACATTTTGCCAACAAATGCTAATTGCAATTGAAATGAACAAATTATGACTTCTTCTATGTCTTACTCATCGTTTTTCCAAAACTAATATTTATCTATTTTAGTTTACAGGAAAAAGAGGGAAAATAGAAACTTTCACTTTAAATCCAAAATGTATTACTCTTGGTGAACTCTATGGTCAAATGGACATGAGCAGCATGGAGTGGTCTGATGGATTATTGTCATCATCAGTGAGAAGATTTGTACAATATGATTCTAAGAAGAAAACAAAGACAGATACAGAGCCTGAACAAAATGTGCAAGTTTGGGATTTTTCTGATGTAAGTTCAGTGTAGTTTTTATATTAATTCCCAAACTTAATTTGATTGATATAAATAACTTATTTGGAGCTTATATGATGAGGATCTATTTAATTCAATTCAACAAAAATGGATTAAGTTCCTAATACATGCAAGGTACTGTGGAACAAAGATAAAACACAGAACATAATCTCTGACTACTGAAGGAAATGATACATATCAAAAACAAAGCTAAGATAAAAAGGACAGTATGATAAATGTAAAGAAGTCTAGGCACAAAGCAATGAGGAATTTTAAAAGATCAAGATGATTTTAATCTGAGGGGAGGTAAAATTAAGGTAGGCTTCACAGAAAATACCTCAAGAGTTGTCCTTTGAAGAGAAGGATTTCAGAGGATGGAGATTGCTGGCACAGACAGGCTGCTGGTGAGTAGAAAACATTGTAAGCATAGAGAACAGTGGGAGCAGACACAGATGAACAGTTTTGAATGGGGATGAGAGAGGAAGAGCAATTTACTTTGGGTAAAGTTTAGAATGTGTGAAGTAAAATACTATTAGGTAAAGCTGGAGAGGTAGGTTGGAGATTAATGCCTGAGTGTCAGATTCAGGAGTTTATACTTTATTTAAGAGACAATAGAGGAATAACATGAAACATGATCAGAATAGTGAGTTAGGAAGTCCAGTAAGGCCAGGGAATTAATGCCAGATCCAACTGAGATGAATTGGAGACAAGAAGATTGTTTTGAAGACTTATAGTTGGCCAGCCAAATAATTCCAATATGAGTGGAAAGGGAAAAAAGGGAGTAAAAAATTACAGAATTAGAATTGATAGGACTTGTCCGTTGATTGGATAGATATTATTATTATTATTATTATTATTATTATTATTGCTACATATCTTTAGTGACTGTCCCTTAAGCCTGGAATGATTCTATCCTCATCTCCAACTCTAAGATTCCCTGGCTTCCTTCAAAATTCAGCAAACTTGCAAGAAAACTTTCCTAGCCTCTCCTCCTTTTTTCCCTCTTCCTATACTAGTGTCTTCCCCATGAGGTATTATTATTATTATTATTATTATTATTTATACTCTTTACAGGATATAGTTATTTCCATATTTCTCACTCATTAGACTGGGAGGTACTTGAAGGTTGAGACTGTACTTTTGCTTTATTTTTGGTATCCCCAGTGCTTAGTTAGCCATTAATAAATGTCTACTGGCTAACCCTTCCCCAAAAGATTTGCCATTTTAAAATACCATTAATTCAATTTTTTCATTTTAATATTTTTGTTTCATACAATTACATCTAATACTGATTTTCTGCACAAGATTTCCTAAGTTATATGATCAACCTTATGTACTTCCCTCCCTTCACTTTCCTCTCCCAGTGTTGGCAGGCAATTCCATCTAGGTTATTATTATCATTATCATTCAAAACATCTTCCCATACTGTTCATTTTTGTAAATGAGCAACTTTATAAAACCAAAATCCCAAAATATAAACCCAAACAAACAACTGAAAATGGTATGCTTTGATCTAATAACATTCATTCAAAAGAAGAAAACATAATAAAAATTTTAATAAAGATTAAATGTGCTTTATGAGCTCATAAAGTTGAGAAACTCACAGAATAAAGTATAAGCACAAGTACAAGCTAAAACACAAAAAGGAAAAAGAGTAGTACAAAGAACAAAATAGTTATGTGCAAAGACACACATACATGCACAAATCTTTAGAATGAATAATAAATTGAAATTAAATAGAATAATAAACTAACTTGAGGCAAGAAATATACTTCTTCCCTTTATGACTTTGAGTTAGACACATAAGCTCCCCTGGGACTTAAGTTTTCTCCTGTGTAATATGAGGGTACTGAACCAGGTACTGGACTCTAAGATACCTTCCACTTTTTGATGTACTAGATAAAAAGACAATGTGTTGGTAGGATTAATAAATGGACAGTTGAGATAATGAGGCAATGCTCCCATTATATTCAACTATGGCCAGACACATAATAATACCATCAGTATTGGCACAGTGTCAATTCCTGCCATATTATTCTTTTAAGCTACACCTTTAAACCTATTATCAGAGCTCAAACCATATTTTTTTGTCTGGCTTCCTGAATTTGGTACCATGTTGATTTCTGTCACTTTCTTTTGGTTTGTCTTTGTTGCATGGAAATAGTATACTTAGATTGAGGCATATCATCAATGACTCTCTTACCCACATTGTCTTCTGTTTGTAGCTGTTGTTGACACTCTAGTTTATCATTTTGTTACATATTTTGTCACCCACTTCTGAAAGAATAGGAACTACTTTGAATGAGATTCCAATTTAATCCCCATTCTGACAACATCAATATGAGGGGATTGAGAAGAAGGTAAGCCAGCAAAAGAGAGAGAAGTGTGCTTAAAGAGAGAACACCAAGAGTGTGATTGCATAAGCTAAGTCATGAGAGAATATAAGGTAAATGAGGACTGAAGAAAAGCTGTAGGATTTTATACCTAATGACCTTTGAAGAGAGTAGTTTCACTATAAAAAGTAGGAGGAGCAGAAGCCAGATTACGAGTTGATAAATGATGAGATCTAGTAACAAAGAAGATCTTTCATCTAATCAAAAGCAGCTGGGTTCTTTTGGGAAAATTGACAGATAAGTCTGTAGCTATTGTTCAACCTCTGGCTTATCATTTTGTTCTTCTGTGGTCCTCCAAACTCAATTAAAAGTTTTTCTAATCTTTTGTGTAACTTGGGCATGTCTTGATGCTTGATGCTTCATCAAGTGTCTTCAAGAAATATTTTCATCAGTATCATCTTGGAATCCAGTTTGACATTGACATCAAGAGACAAGATGACTATCAGCAAGGTTCTTTGATATAGCTAGTATGTGATATGTGGACCAGACCTGTGATTCTGCTGATATAAGGAACTACCAGTGAAGAAACTCCTTCTTCCATGTATCAATGCATTGGGAAGCAGCTCTGTAATTAATAGTCTTTTTTTGTAATTCATATTCTTAAAGAATTGCATAGTGAACTGAGAGGTTAAGTTGGGCAAATAGAATTTTCTCCCCAGGACTCATTTATCCAGCATCCCATTTGCATGTTTATGCTGCATGAACGCACAGGGGATAAAATTTTGTAGTGACCCCACCTCTCTCTCTCCCTCTTTCCCTGAACATGGCTGCTGAAGCTGGGCTTTCAGCCAGGAAGGAGAATTTACGGATGTGGTCATACTTTAGTTAGATTATTAGACTTTGAACTTCTATTTCTTTTTTAAATTTCTTCTACTTCAAGTGATTATTAATAAACTTTATAAAATTAATACTTAGAGTTAATGATATTAATTTAAATCTTACAAAGTGATTTGTCCAGGGTAGTACAGCCAATATGTGTATAAGGCAGTACTTGAACCCAGAATTTCCTGACTCCAAGGCTTGTTCTCATTCCATTGCCTGTCATATATATCTCTATCAATTAACTCATTTTTTACTTCTCAAATATAAAAAGATGTTGACATGTTCAATCCTATTCTACCTTTCAGCCAATTATGACAAATCAAATAACATTGTAAATATTAATTTTTATGTATTTTAGATTTACACATTCCATCCTGGTGAAAAAGAAGAATTTCTTCCAGTTGAGGATGAGGATGAAATGGAGAAAGAAACTAAATCTCAAGAGAGTCGATGTAAGTGATCTCACTAAATTGAGAAGAGCTAGTTAATTAATATAAAAGCGATATATCTAACATAGAAACTTTGCTCATCTTTATTATATCATTATTTTATCATTATTGTTTTTATCACTTTTCTTATTTTATAGCATGTAAGAAGTAGGTATATGGGTAGTAAAAAGTAAGTTATAGCATACCATAGTAAAAGCATTGTTACATACTGAATGTTGTGCAGGATTTGCAGCTAGAGAGATCTGAGTTCAAATTGTTTCTCTGACATTTTTTAGTTTTTTTCTTCATATTGTTCTTCACTTCAAGATATTTGCATTCCTAATCTGTTGTGCTCTATTTCACCTCCTTGGTGGGACTTGCCAGCAGGAATTCAAGTTTTTCTATTCTGCTTATTATTTCTGCTGTGGAGACCAGAAATTCTGTATTCTCCTCTAGCTTCTTCAGGCAAAATTCTGATTTTTCTCTTGAATCAAGAAGGAACCCTGTCACTGATTTTCTGACACTATCCCATTTGATGGAGGATTTAACCTCAATACTGAATCACAACATTCAACCTCCTCATCCGTTGGGAAACTTACTTCTTGTTAATCTCATTCCCTTCCCTAAAAGGTTTCCGAGAGGTAAGACTGGCCCTAGTTGAATTCCATTCCTTCAGGTCTGGAGCTGCTTCTGACCCCCTACCTTAGGTCACCTCAATTCTTTTGTTCTTCTACAATGCTGAATCAATTTCTGCTACTTTTCATGGATTTGGTGGAGAGTGGATAAATAGGCAGAGTCCCTGCATCCTTTTTTTCCCTACCTGTGTAAAGAAAAAAAAAGTCTGAAAGCAAGGTTCCAAGAAAATTAACTTTAATATGATAATAAGCAATGTCACAAAGGCCAAATATATTGATGTTCATATGGTTGGAATTCCTACAGAGTCAAAGGGTCTGTAGACATTCTTAGCTTAGTCTGAAATCCTGAGCATCAAATGTGGCAGATCTTTATAGAAAAAAAAAGGAACTTGGAGACTTGTTTACTGCCCTCTCCAAGTACAGTGTTCCCGTGTTTTCTGAGGGCTAATATCCTAAGATTTGAGAGAGCTCAACGTAAAGGTTCAGGGTGATGGAGATGACATGTCTATGTCTTCAGTAGAAAATCTGACAATGAACTGTGGTCACCTTGGTCTCTACAGTCATTTTGCATAGTCATCTTAAAAACGTTTCTTTATTGGGTAAGTCCATTACAAAATCAGAGAGAGAATGTGTTTGTACACAAAAGGAAAGATTAATATCATTTCTATAGATCTATATCATTATAAGAGTCTGTATGGTTATAAATTATTATTCCTAAAACTACCACAGATTATGTCTTTGTAGATGTCTTATTCTCTGTTATTCAATCAATTACTAACTGAAACTAACTCTTACTGTTAAATCATGTTACAATTTAATAGATTACTCTATCTACCCATAGCAATTCCTAATCAAAGATAATTCCAAATCAACAATCAGTCCTGTCAGGTAGGAGCCACTCAAGACATCGAGAAACCAAATTTATTCCCTCATGCCTCAATTCTATCCATAGCTCAACCGAGTTTATGTTCAAAACTTTTTGCAACAGAATGATGGAGAAAGAGAAGAAGCTAGATGCTGGTGAAGACCTTGCAACAAAAGGGAAATCCCTGACTGGGTTCCAAAGTATAAGACTATTGAACATATTTTACACCCTGCAAGAGTATGGAGGCTGGTTGGGAAGTCATGCTATGTAAAAATATTATGGATTTGCTCAGCTCTCATAAGGCTTTTGAAGTAAAGTGAACTAATGCATTGATCTATTGGTTAAAGTATTAATCAGAAATCTGCTTTCCCTTGCAGAAACCACATATCACGATTGTGCTTTCTCCTGGGAAAGTCAGTCAGCTCAGAGACCAGAGTCCAAAACAACATATAGTCAATGTACATGAGGAAATGACCCCTTACTAATAATGGAGAGCTAAATCCAGTATAGGTTAAATATAATTTACAATGAACAATATAGAATATCCTACACACAAATGCTAATGGCACATCTGGCTTCTGTAAGATAAGGCTGGCTTGCTCTTGTCACTTAAGGGAATATATCACTAAAAGATTTAAGGCAATATATCATTCACGACATTGTTTAAGCTTACATTGCATCTTGCACGTATGTAAACCTATAAAAACCTCCTAAACTTCAGTTCAATGCATCTTTCCCTAGGAAAGACTGCCCTGGCCAATAGCTTCATTTATTAATCAATGGATTAATAAATAAATACCAGTTCTAATAATTGAGCTTCTGGGTATCCCACTTCAGTTTTACCTTGTCGAGTTTCTAATTCTGTGGATTCAACAGTCATTGTTCTAATTCTGCTATCTAACTCCTCATTAGAGTTTGGGAGGTTTTTTTGAATTAGTGAGTCCTGGAGAAAATGGCTAGCCCTACATCCTGCAGTCAAATGAGCCAGAAAATCTCGTATAACTATGTCAACACTTGGCAAAACTTTTAAACTACATGTACTTTAGAAAACTCATTAAGATTTATTTTAAAAATAAATGTGTTGTGATCTGGGAGCTCACCATGATGACAAAAATCATACATTCTTCACATCCTTGTGTAGTATTATTTAGATTTTATGTAGTAAAAATGTCTTATTGTGGCATGGGCATGGCCCTGGTGTCTTAAATGGAATACTAATGGATTAAAAGCTTGCCAGACTCTATAATATGAGCCTTTTCTCTTAAGAAAAGATGATGGAAGTTTTACTTATAGCAACTCAAGAACAAGATCTAAAGATACTACAATTCTTCATCTGTGGAGGGAATGTCCAGGTGGAGAAAATCACAGAATCTTGAACTGCTGGAATAATTTGACCTTGTTGTTATAGTATGTGGATACTGAGTGGCTTCATGACCTTGTCAGTGTCTAGCCAATCTACCAATGCAGACCACTACCTATATATACCACCATTTTCAGTGTGACTTTTATTACATTTTTTCATAAACCAGAGATGATAGGAGCTTAGTCTTGGAGCTGAATATGACCAGGGAGATCTAGTTCTACTGCAACTTTAATTTTATCGATGAAGAAAATGAGCCCTAGGGTGATTGCGATTTGCCCAAAGTCACATACAATGTAAATAGCAGGCTACAGTACAGTGATTCCAAATCCAGTGTTCTTTCCACTATATTATATTTCCTTTTAGTCCACTACTAAGGATTCACCCAAGTGCCAGAAGCCTTCAGCTGGGTTTTTGATACTTTACAAAAACCAGTACACCCCACAATCTGTTCAGTAAAAATTCATAGCTTCCTGGTCTATGTGATTCTTGAAGAATACAGCATTTAATACCTGATGGGTATTGATAGGGGGTGTAGTTAGGAGATGTCAGAAACATACAAGACCATACAAAAACTATACAGAGGGCCAGCAGCTAGATGGCTCAGTGGTTTAAGAGCCAGAACTAGAGAGGAGAAGTCCTGGGATTAATTTGACTGCATATCCTTTCTAGTTTTGTGACCCTGGGCAAGTCCTTTAACCTTCATTGCTTAGCCCCTGGCCCCTCCTCTGCCTTAGAATCAATACATAATATTGATTCTAAGGTGGAAGATAAGGATTTTAAAAGAGAAAATTCACAGAGCCTAGCCCCAACACAAAATCAAAATCTGGCAATTAAGTCTGTGGAATTGAGTAAACAAATAAAAAAAAAAAAGATAAAGAACTATCATGATTCCAAGTATGCCAAAAACTCAACCCCAGATGAAATAATACCTACTAGCAAAGCCTCAGAGGAAAACATAGACTGACTATAAGATCAAATAAGATCCCTCAGAGAAAAGAAGCAAGACTTTTTTTAAAGAATGTTAAATAGTGTTATAAATTAAATGAGAACAATAGAAAAAATTAGAAAAGAAACAAGAGTGTGAAAGGGAAGACCAGGAAAGAGAATTACAACCTTAGCACAAGAAGTACAAAACAATACACAGTTAACAGAACTTTTGAAAATTTTAATGACACAAATGGAAATTAATGATTCTATAAGAAAACAAAAAATATTAAAGTAAAATTTTGAAAGAAAGTAGAAGAAAATATAGGAAATTTAGTATGAAAAACAACTGACAGGAAACATGTCGAAGGAGGTTAGCATTCTAAATTCACCAGATTATGAAAAGTAGATTAAATATCATACTTAATTTTAAAGAAATCATGAAAAAAAGCTGCCCAGATGTATTAGAACAAGAGAGCAAATTGAAAATATGAAGAATCTGCCAATTACCTCCTAAAAGAAACTTTAAAATAAAAACTTCCATGAGTAGTATAGCCAAAATATAAAGCTTTGAAATTAAAGACAAAAAATACTTTAAGAAGTCAGAAAGAAAAAATTCAAGTACCAACAAAACCACAATTAGGGTCACCCTAAAGTGAGAACACACCACTCGAGAAGAGCAGAGAGCCTGGAATACAATATTCCAAAAGGTGAAGGATTTAGACTTACAATAAAAAATAACTTATTCGGATAATTTGAATATAATATTAAAGTGGGAAACTGGATTTTTAATGAAATAGAAGATTTTTAGTCATTTCAGATTAAAAGACGGAGCTGAGTAGAAACTTTTAACTACAACTGGAAGCATTAAAAGAGAAAAACAAACAAACATAAGTAAGTAAGAGTGAGCAATCAGAAAGGATGGGGACTAGAAATATAGGGATGAAGCTATACACACAGTTTGATGAAGAAATGCATTTAACCCCACAGAAAAACTGTATAAAACAGGGACAAGAGAGAATAAAATAGAAGATAGATTCAGAGAGGCATAATCCTAAACAAAATAAATCCTAAACTTAGAGGGGAGTCCTCAAGAAAGATTTAAAAAGAAAGGGGAAAAAGGATAAAACCCCATAAAACCCTAACACATTTGGAGTGTGGGGAAAAACAGAATTAGACAGGCAATTCTTTTTAAACCTGAAAAGTCAAACTTTAAAGCTTCGATTAAAACTAAAATAGAAATCATGACAATCAAAGAAAATATTAATGAATTTGAAAGTCAAACATTTAATTAAAAAATGAGAATTCTTTAGAAGTGAAAAAATAAAAGTTATTAGAACGCATTTTGTCCAATTATATGTCAATAAAACCAACAACTTAGATGAAATAGATAAAAATGTATGGAAAATATAAAATGCCAGGATTGGCAGAAGAATAGAGAATTAACATGACCCAATCTTAAAAAAAAAAAAAAAAGAAACTGAACAGCCCATAGCTGAATTATCAAAGAAGGCAAGGGGAAAATTTACCAGTGAATATTTACCAGTGAATGCTGCCAAACAGTGATGCAACAGTTGTTTCCAATATTATACAAACAATTTGTAAAAATAGGAAATGAAGGGATGCAACCAAATTACTTTTTAGATATGGTATTTATAATAAAACCAAGAAGAGATAAAATGAAAGGAAAAACTAAACCAGTATACCTATGCAAAAAGTTTAAATATAATATTAACAAAGTTTTTATAGGAGAATATCACAAAGATTATGCACTGTAACCAGGATTATGCGTGGGATGCAAGATTGGTTCAGTATTAGAAAATTATAAATATAACTGGTCACATCAATTAAAAATCAATAAAAATCTAATAATATCAGTAGATGAAGAAATTTGTGATAAATACAACTCATTACTGTTTTTAAAAAGACAACTAGAAAACATGAGAATAAATGAATCTTTTTTAACTTGATAAATAGTAAATATCTAAAACCAAAAATCATGAATTTGGCTGGGATTTGGAGTGCATAAAGAAAAGTAAATTAAATAAGCTTGGAAAAGCAAATTGTGGAAGTTGTGGATGGTTTTAAGTCAGAGAAGTTGACACTTTTTCATGAACACAAGAGGGAGCCACTGAAGCTCCTGAGCAGAGGAGTTACATGATCAGATCTAGGCTCAAAGAATATCTTTTGACAGTTCTGGGGAAAATTGGCTGGAAAGAAGAGAGAATGAATGCAGAGAATCTAATTAAAAAGCTAATGAGAAAGGCAGCTAGGTGCCTCAGTGGATTGAGAGCCAGGCCTAGAAACGGGAGGCCCTGGATTTAAATCCAGCCACCCAGACCCTTCCTAGCTGTGAGACCCTGGGCAAGTCACTTAATCCCCATTGCCTAGCCCTTACCATTTTTCTGCCTTGGAACCAAAACACAGAATTGATTCTAAGATGGAAGGGAAGGGAAGAAGTTTTTTGGATTTTTTTAAGCTATTGAAGCAGTCCAATTGAAAGGTAATAAAAGCCCAAAGTACAGTGATATGAGGAAATAGATATAACATGTATTAGCAAAGATTTGCAAGGTTTAACCACTCACTGGATGGAGAAATGAGGAAAAAGAAGAGAGAGAGAGAGAGAGAGAGAGAGAGAGAGAGAGAGAGAGAATGGGTAATAGGTGTCTAGGTAACATTCCATTTTGACCTTATGTTGGTATATGGCATAAAAGACTCGTCTATGCCTAATTTGTGCCAGGCTGCTTTCTAGTTTTCCCAATAATTCTTACCAAGGAGCAAACTCTTATCCCAAAGCTTGGATCTTTACATTTTTCAAACACAAGGGTTCTATAATTTTTTATTACTATTTATTGTGTGTATGTTCTGTTCCACAGATCAATCTTTCTGTTTCTTAGCCAGTACCAGAGAGTTTTGCTAATTATTGTTTTATAATATGGTTTAAAATATGACATTTCTAGACCACCATCCTCTACATTTTTCATTAATTCCTTTGATATTCTTGACCTTTTGTTCTTCTAAATTAATTTTGTAACTATTTTTTCTAGCTTAATAAAGTTTTGATAATCTAATTGAGATGGCATTGAATAAGAACACTAGTTTATATAAGATTGTCATTTTTATTATATTGGTTCAGCCCACCTATGAAAAATATTTCTTCCTTTGTTTAAATCTGACAAGATTTGTATAAAGAAGTGTTTTATAATTATATATATGTAGTTTGTGGGTTTGTTTTGGCAAGTATACGCCCAAGTATTTTATTCTATCAGTGGTTGTTTTAAATGGGGTATCTCACTATTTTTTTGCATGGCTTTGTTAGTTATATATAGAAATGCTAATGATTTATGTGGGTTTGTTTCATTTCCTGTTATATAGCTAAAATTATTGTTCAACTAACTTTTTAGTTGTATCTCTAGTATTTTCAATGTTTACTATCATATCATCTGCAAAAAGATAATTTTAATGCTTCTTTGACTATTCCGATTTTTTCAGTTTCTTTTCCTTCTCTTATTGGTATTGGTATTGATAGAATTTCTAAAACAATATTGAATAATATGAATGATAATAGTCATCCTTGTTTCACTGAGTAAATTATTTCATAAGCCTAAATGAGGCTACATATATTGTATTTCATGCCAGTATTGAATCTAAATAACCAGAGGATTAGCCTTAGTCAGGTCTGACTGAGAAGAAAACAAACAATTCAGAGGAAAGCAGGAAAAAATAGTGTCACAATACAAAAAGAGGAGAGAATGTCTAGAAGAGACTTTTCAAGTGCCAGATGCTGCAAAGGTCAAGAAGAAAAAGGACTGAGAAAAGTTCATCAGATTTTACAAATGAGATTGATGTTGACTCTTGAAAGAATAATTTCAATTGAGTAATTATGGAAATTCAATCACAAAAGAATTGAAAATTTAGTGAAAGGAGAAAAATGGAAGTACTCTATAAATTCCTTTTTAAAAAAATTTCTAACATTTCACCTATGAAAGGAAAGGGAGAGAAAAGCTGGTAGTTTTAAGAGATAGTAGAGTCAAGCAAAGATTTTTTTAAAGAAGAGGAGTTCATGGGCATATTTGCACATCCCAGAGAAAGAGCCAATTGATAGAGAGAGATTAAAATTTAGAAAGGTAAAGAATGACAGCAGGGCCAATGAGATGGGAACAAATACATAAGATTGACCTTAGTGAGAAGAGCACTTATTTATTAGAGACTCAAGCAAAGAGAGAATTGGGGATCAAGATTGAGATTTAGAATAGAAAAGATGAGGGAGTTCAAGGTGAGTGATTTCTTTTCCCATTAAAGCATTAAAAATTCCATACCAAAATAAAAAAAGGGAAATTAAAGGAGAGAAAATTTGAGGAGAGAAGAGAAGCCATAGAAACTCAGTTAGGGAAGCGTGAAAAACTGCTGCAATTAGGACCCAACTGAGATAGATAAGTTTAGATTACATTCCAGAATTCTTACTAAAAAAATTTTTTGAAAGAAACATGTTGAATTTATTATATGATTTTAAAAGAACAAGTTATTTATAAAAAGGTATTCATAGTTTTACATAAAATTCTTTTTCATTTTCTATAATTTTCTCTCCCTCTCTTTCTCTCTCTTTCTTTCTCTCTTTCTTTTTT
>NC_058133.1:134210724-134245063 GCF_016433145.1 Gracilinanus agilis
CATTGTCCCAAACCCAAAGGAAAATTGTGATAGTGGTAGGGACAAGATTTTCTATTCATCTCTCCTCGATGTAAAAGGAGACATTGAAAGACTTCAGAATTCTGATTAGTGACTAGTGAGGCTTTCAGTGGAGGCAGAGAAGTGGGAGCCAATAGCCACTGAATGAGGTATATATTGTCAGATGTCACTAGGGCCTTGATTTATTTTGCTTGAGTATATTTATCATAAGGAAGTATTTTATTCTAAAGAAAGGAGTGACATTTTTATTAAACACCTATTATGTGTTAGGCACTGTGCTAAGTGCTTTGTAAATATTATTTCATTTTATTAAATATTGAACATATTAAATATATATTAATTCTCACAATAATATTGGGATATAACTATTAATATCATGCCCATTTTTATTGAGGAAACTGAGTCAGACACAGCAGAAGTGATTTGTCAGGTCTTCCTAACTCAGACCCAGAACTCTAACCATGGGGGTAGGGGAAGAAGAAGAGATTATGTTATAAATGTGAGGAAGTAGTGCAGGTAGGAGAAGCAGTAAGCCAGCTAGTTGGTTTCTATGGCAAATTAAAATTACATCATAAGACAGAGTTACAAAAAGGACCCAGGTTACAAACTGTAGTTTAAGTGTCAAAAAAAAGGAACATGGAAACAATAACTGATTGATCAGTACAGAAAACTCCTTCTAACACTCTTAGGATCTGTCTGTGTTTCTGGGCAACATAACCTGGGTCCTTAGTTAAGAGTCTCTAAACCACTGATTCCCAAAGTGGGCACCACCATCCCCTGGTGGGTGCTGCAGCGATCCAGGGTGGGTGGTGATGGCCACAGGTGCATTTATCTTTCCTATTAATTGCTATTAAAATTTTAAAAAAAATTAATTTCCAGGGGGCTAAGTAATATTTTTTCTGGAAAGGGGAGTGGTAGGCCAAAAAAGTTTGGGAACCACTGCTCTAAACAGAAAGTACAGGTGGTCCAGCTTCCCCACCAAGCAGAACTAGGTTCAAACAATGCAATAAAATTTCCCCTAATGACCGCATTTGAATAGTTTTCACAAGGCAGAATTTGGACTAGGTCCTTTACTGAATAGAATGGGAACTCAGCTAGCCCCATAATTGAGTCAAAAGATGGAATCAGGGTGGTTCACTCAGTTCTCACAATTAACCACTTGCCATCTTAATTCCATCAACTTCGCACAATTTTCCCCCTTTTGATCTGGAGAAGTTAATCCTGCTTACTAGGGAAACTGCTTCACGTTTGAAACTTCATCTTTCCTAGCATTCTAAACTCTTTGACTTTAGCCGTCTTGCTGGCTGACTGCATTGTCTCCTTTAGAAATCCTACATTCCACAAAGGTATGAAAACACAGACAAGATAATAAGACAGACATATAGACTAGGAAAGAAGTTTCCTCCTTTTAGGGGGAAATGGAGAACCAAAAATTCATCTGATCAGAATAAGATTTTTCAGAAGCTTGCCTTAATTTCTTCACTTTGCAGTGGTAAAAAGACCCCTCCTGGGGCCAGAATAAATGACCAAGAGAATCCCTCAGTGATTTATATCAGATATTACATAACTCAATTGCATGCTGTTGACTCATTCCTGTTACTATTGGTCCCATGGTCCCACGTTATCAAAATTCTATCCAAGGGGAAACCTGTAGGTTGAACTCTATCTTCTATCATGATTTCTAAAAACCCTAAACTTAATCTAAGTCGAAAGAACTTTAAAAAGGGGCAAATGTGAAACACCTCAGCTATGTGGTGAAGTAAATAAAGAACTGGGCATGGAATCAGGTGATGACCTGAGTTCCAATCTGGCCTTAAGACACTTACTAGCTGTGGGACCCCAGGTAAATCTTTTAGCCTCTGTTTCCCTCAGTTTCCTTATCGGTAAAATGGGGATGATAATATCGCCTACCTCCCCCCAAACAACAAGGTTGCTGTAAAGACCAAATGAGATAATTATAAAGAATTTAGCACAGTCTCTATAATAGCATATTTTATATATATAATATACATGTATATAATATTTGCTTTATATATAGCATAATAGCTATAATTTTACATATATATGCATATATAATAGCTAGCATATAATAGAGAGTATATAAATGTTACCTTTATTATCATTATCATCATTGTTGTTATCAGTTTTATAAATATACATTAGCATATGTATCAGAATAATATATATCATCTATCATATCCATCATCTATATCTATATCTATATATATCTAATTATATATGTAAATATATAACTGAGATTATATATAAATATAAAATATATTATATATTATATTTTAAAATATATATTATATATAAATTATATATTTAAATATATAATATAAAATAAATATATGCTAACTATATAAATTAAATAAATAAATATTGTATGATATATAGTGCATAATATAACATTATACATATATATAAAATCTTAGTTATAGCCAAACTGTGGCACTAACTGCTGGCTGACTTGCTAATATACTTCAGCCCATTCCTTAGTGCTGTAGTGAGCTGTGAGAGAAAAATAATTACAGTTTCTCATGGAATGTCAAGGATGCATAAAAACCACAATTTAGGAAAAACTACTGTACTGTAAAGAAATGGCTAGTCATTCCAGCAAAATGTGATCTGGAACCAAAAGGCTATGAAATGAAGGAAAGCATTTTATGTCCTAAAGAATATATCTAGGGGTAGCTAAGTGACACAGTAGACAAAGCACCAGGACCTGCTTCAAATCTGGTCTCAGATACTTCCTAGCTGTGTGACACTGGGCAAGTCACTTAATCCTGTTATGATTAAAATTATCTTGAGAGACTGATCTTGCAGGAAAAATATCAGTGTATTGATTATATCTGTTTATTGGTTAGGCTAGCATCATAAACAACAAAGTGACATAAAGGTCAATGTCCTTCTCAAGTGACCTGAATCTTGACCTCATTACTCAATCCCTCCCTTAAACATCCTAAGACTTCTTAGATTGGCAAACAACTAATTAAGAGATGGTTCATCAAACTATCCACCCTTCCCCATCCCTACAGGTGTTTTTTGTCTTATTCTTGAAAAGAATCACCTTAAAACTTTCCTATAAGCCAGAATCAATGAAAGTAACACATTCCTGGGGATTCCTAAGAACAAAGAAAATGCAAAAAGCAGCAGATTGGATACGATCTCCAACCTAGACCCCAGACACAGGACTACATAGTAATTCTGCCTAATATATAGGAAGTGGGACCTTTCTACTTCAGGGGTCTGATACAAGATTTAATATAATATATGAAAAATAAATTATCACACCATTTGCCTAGCACTTACTTCTTAAGTACCTCACTCTGTAATCTAGAAAGATACACTCTTTGGATGAGTATAAAAAGGTAGACAGCTGGAAAAGAAATATTCACTTCCCCATGAAGACTACTGGGTCATCTTGTTAACTCCTTTATCAGTCTGAAAAGGCAAATCTAGAGCAGTGTGGTTTTTACAAATTTCACCACATTTTGAAATTTAAATGGTAACCGTTTTTGCTTTGCTAACTTAAATAATGGAAAATCTGATTGCTAAAAAACAATGTTTTTCTATCCCTTTTTCCAGCTACTGAGATGGATCTAACTCCAGTACAGACGATGAAATATTCTGTTCAATATAGACCTGCAGAGGAGAGACAAAAAAAAAGGTCAGTCATAGATTTATTTTGTGATGAATCAGTATACTCAAAGCATCTATTTCAAATTGGTTTACCATAGTTTTATCAGGCATTTGTATAATTATCAAAGAAATCTTTCAATTATTAAGCCTAATGATTGCTATAATAAGTATTGTTTGAATTCATTGGGTTGGAATCTCTTCATGAGAAAGGAATAAATCATAATGAACTTTTTTGAGATTACTATAATCTTCGTTGTTGTTGTTGTTCGGTCATTTCAGTCATGTCTGACTATTCCTAACCCCATTTAGAGTTTTCTTGATAAAGATACTGGAACGATTTGCCATTTTCTTCCCCAGCTCATTTTACAGATGAGGGAACAGAGGCAAAAAAGATTAAATTACTTGCCCAGGGCCACCCAGCCAGCAAGTGTCTGCGGCCAGATTTCAGCTCAAGAAGTTATGTCTTCCTAACCCCAGTAACCAGGACTCTATCTGCTATGACACCTAGCTGTCCTAGGATCTTAATAAATAATCTCATTAACTGTTGTATTAAATTATAATTGTAGTGCATCAAATGATGCCCAGTCTCCTTTGGTATTGTAGGAAAATGAAGCTGTTAGGGCCACATGAGAAGAATTTTATTCACTGTCACCTATTATGAAGTCCTGAGACAGTAATATCAGTTTTGCTTATAAATAAAGATGTGCTAGTAAATATTTAACAACCAGCTGGAGTGGGATAAGAGGAGCAGAAATATATGCATAACCACATTTTAAAGTTTAATCTGCATTATTAGCATCTTCTCCATCACTTTCTGAAGTTTAGACAATTAAAAAACAATAAATCAATGGGGGCAGCTGGGTAGCTCAGTGGAGTGAGAGCCAGGCCTAGAGACAGGAGGTCCTAGGTTCAAATCCAGCCTCAGACACTTCCCAGCTGTGTGACCCTGGGCAAGTCACTTGACCCCCATTGCCTACCCTTACCAATCTTCCATCAAGGAACTAATACACAGAAGTTAAGGGTTTAAAAAAAACAAACAATAAATCAAGCCCTGATTGTAACATTACTAAATTTCTTATATGTAATTGCTCACAATGAAAATTTAACAATAGGCTCTCTAGAGCCTATACAAACTGGTTGTAGCTTACCCCTACAAAGATCAACCTTTAAATTAGATAACTATTAGAAATAGTTATAATTGTTAACCAGTATGTATTTGTTTTCTATGTAATATATTCCATGTGTGCTATATACAGTCATACTTGTTAATAAATATCAGTATAATGGATCATTTTAGAATCATTCAAAGATACGGATTAAATAAGGATTACATTAAAAAGTACACCAAAGAACTGATCCATTAAAAAAAAGGAAACGGGAGCATGCTTTAACGAATTAAGAGGGACAGATAAGTGGCTCAGTGGATAGAGAGCCAAGTCTGGAGCTGAAGTTCCAGGTCCTAGGTTCAAATCTGACCTCAGACACTTTCTAGTTGTATGATCCTGGGCAAGTCACTTAACCCACATTGTTTAGCCCTTATTGCTCTTCTGCCTTAGAACTGATACTTAGTATCGATTCTTAGACATAAGGTAGGGATTTTTAAAAAGGATTTAGGGAATCATTTTTTAATTATTTGAATAACTTGAAGAACCTTTATAAGAAACACTAACCAATCTGAAACCCTTTGTAATATCTATGTAACTAAGAATCCATTTCCAGGTTATTTAGTAGTTTCATTTTTAAAGCATAGTGACAGATGGTCACTGGAGATTCTCAAGGAAGAAAGTGATTTGTTCAGACTTGTGCTTTAAAAGAATAGTTGAGAGGAGAGGCAGAGCTAAGATGGCAGCTTAGTAGCAGGAACCTTCTGAATCTCCTTCCAACTGATTATTACAAAGCATCTCAAAAGGACAAAAATCAAAATCAGACAAGTAAAGGGGCTCTCCTGCAGGAATCAGCCTTAAAGATAGGCAGTGTTTGTGGATTCCCAAGCTATAAGGGGCAAACCTGTACTTATCAAAGGACAAGCTGATCACCCATCTCCCACACCACTTACCATGCCAGAGTCACAGTGAGGCCTGGGGCAATCTCTAAATTCTCAGGGGCTGGCTGAAAGCACCATAAACTTACCCCTGAGGGCAGTGCAAGGCCTTGGCAGCAAGACTTGAGACCAGAGGCTGAAGAACATGGAGCCTGGGCAGCAGAGGACAGTGCAGAGCTTAGGCAGAGATAGGGCTAGACACAGCCAAGGCATCAGGGCCTGGAAAGATAGCCTCAGGGAAAAACACTTTAAAGCACCCTACACAAAAACATCCCTTACTTGTCCTCACTTGTGCTTCTGACTGGGAAGGGAAAATATTACCAAGGCAAAGCCCTGTAAGACAGAAGCTAAGAAAGCATTCAACATGCAGGAATCCCAATATACTAGTGGCAAAAGGAATAAGCAGCAGCAAAAAAAAATTCTTGACCCTGGATCATTTCTATGGAGAAAAAGAGCAAAATACAGAAGCAACAGCAGAAAGTGACTAATAAGCAAACCCATCCAAACTTTCCCCCACAAAAATGGAAATTGGTCACAAACTCTCAAGGAACTCAAAAAGAAGTTCAAGAGCCAAGTAAGAAAGATAGAAGAAAAATGGAAGAAAAGTGGGAAAAAGAAATGAAAGTAATACGAAAAAGAAATAACAGCTTAAAAGACAAAATTGCCCATATAGAAAAAGAGGCACAGAAATAAAATGAAGTAATAAGCAAATCAGAGGACAGAACTGACCTTCTGGAAGCCATGAAAAGCGGGATAGACCAAACCAAAAAGGCAACTCAAAAGATTATAGGTGAAAATCAGTCCTTAAAGACTAGAATTGGACAAGTAGAAGCTAATGATCTCACAAGAGAGAAAGAATTAATAAAGCAAAATCAAAAGAATGAAAAAATAGAAGGAAGCATGAAATATCTCATTGAAATGATTATTGACCTAGAAAACAGATCCAAGAGAGACAATTTGAGAATTATTGATCTACCAAAAAACCTGGAACAAAATAAAAGCCTTGGCATCATATCACAAGAAATTATCCAAGAAAACTGTCCTGATATTCTTGAACAAGAGGGCAAAATAGGCATTGAAATAATCCATAGATCGCTCCCTACGTTAACTCTCCAAAAGAAAACACCAAGGAATTTTATAGCCAAATTTAAGAACTTCCAGGCCAAGGAGAAAATATTACAAACATCCAGAAAGAGACAATTCAGATAGCAAGGAGTCCCACTTAGGATTGCACAGGTTCTGGCAACCTTCACACTAAAGGACCACAAGCCTTGGAATGTGATATTCAGGAAGGCAAGAGAATTGGGTCTACAACCAAGAATTACCTACCCATCAAAACTGACTATATACTTTCAGAGAAAAGTATGGACATTTAACAGAATAGAAGATTTCCAAGCATTCCTAAAGAAAAGACAAGAACTAAATGGAAAATTTGATATCAAAATAAAAAATTCAAGAGAAATATGAAAAGGTAAACAAAAAGGAGGGATGAGGAGAAATGTTAAGGGCTTCAGTAAGGTCAAATTGTTTATATTCCTATATGGAAAAATGGTATTTGTAACTTTTAAAAATTGTTTTCATCATCATAGTAGATAGAAAATTATTCATAGTTGAAGTTATGGTTTTATGTTGTTCAAGATGATATGTAAAAAAATTTGAGGAAGGCACAAAAAAGAGGATGGTACTAAGAGAAACTTGAAGGAAGAAAAAATAGGATAAATTATACCACATAAAGAGGCACAATGAGGCACATGGTGGAGGGGGAAGGGAATACTATAATAAGAAGGGGAGAAAGAGAGTGATAATAGGTAATGCTTAACTTACTCTAATTGGAATCAGTTCTGGGAAGGAAGAACAGCCAGATCTATTGGGTAATAGAATTCTATCTTACTCTATAGGGAAGTTGAAAGGGAATAATGAAGGAGGGAAGTGGGGTGGGTAAGTATTAAAAGGGAGGGAAAGGTTTGGGGGCGGTGTTTAATAGACCTTAAAGAAAAATAAGAAAGGAATGAGAAGGGAGAGAGTGGGGAAAAAATTAAAATAGAGGGGAAGAGGAGCGAGGGACTGATTAAAAGCAAAACACTGGTGTAGAAGAAAATAATGAAAGAAGAAAGGGCAAGACTAAAAGAGAAAATCAAAATGATGGAGAATACACAGATGGTAATCATAACTCTGAATGTGAATGAAATTAACTCACTCATAAAACAGAAGCAGAGAGCAGAGTGGATTAAAAACCAAAATCCTGCGAACATATATCTGTCAGATCTATGAGAGAAAAGAATTTAAGACCAAGCAAGTGATAGAGAATATTATTAAATGTAAAATGAATAATTTCAATTACATTAAATTAAAAATGTTCTGTACAAACAAAACCAATGTAACCAAAATTAGAAGGGAAGCAACAAATTGGGAAAAATCTTTATAACAAAAACCTCTGAAAAAGGTCTAATTTCTCAAATTTATAAGAAGCTAAGTCAATTGTTCAAAAAAAATCAAGCCATTACCCAATTGATAAATGGGCAAGGGAAATAAATAGGCAGTTCTCAGATAAAGAAACCAAAACTATTAATGAGCACATTAAAAAGTGTTCTAAATCTCTTATAATTAGAGAAATGTAAATCAAAACAAGTCTGAGGTACCACCTCACACCTAGCAGATTGGCCAATATGACAGCAAGGAAAGTTATAAATGTTGGAGGGGATATGGCAAAATTGGGACTCTAATGCATTGCTGGTGGAGTTCTGAACTGATCCAACCATTCTGGGAGGCAATTTGGAACTATTCCCAAAAGGCTTTAAAAAAATGCCTGCCCTTTGATCCAACCATATCACTGCTGCATTTGTACCCCAAAGAAATAATAAGGAAAAATACTTGTACAAAAATATTCATAGCTGTGCTCTTTGTGGTAGCAAAAAACTGGGAAATGATGGGTGTCCATCGATTGGGGAATGGCTGAATAAATTGTGGTATCTGGTGGTGATGGAATACTATTGTGCTGAAAGGAATAGTAAACTGAAGCAATTCCATGTGAACTGGAAAGACCTCCAGGAATTGATGCAGAGCTAAAGGAGCAGAACCAGGAGAACATTATACACAGAGACAGATACAGTTGCACAATCAAACATAATGGACTTCTATACTAGCAGCAATGCAATGATACAGGACAATTCTGAGGGATTTATAAGAAAAAACACTATCCACATCCAGAGAAAAACTTTGGGAGTAGAAACACAGAAGAAAAACATATGATTAATCACATGGTTTGATGGGGATGTGATTCGGAATGTTGACTTTAAATGATCAATCTATCACAAATATTAATAATATGAAAATAGGTTTTGAACAATGATACATGTAAAACCCAGTAGAATTGCTCTTCAGCTCTAGGAGGGTGGAGGGAGAAGGGGACAGAAAGAACATGAATCATGGAACCATGGAAAAATATTCTAAATTAATTAAATGAAAAATTTAAAAATTAAAAAAACACCAAAATACTACTACATGTTGTCTACAAAAAACACACCTGAGGCAAGTAGACACACACATGGTAAATGTAAGAGGCTGGAGAAGAATTTATTGGGCATTAGCTGAGAAAAAGAAGGCAGGAGTCTCAATCATGATATCTGACAAAGCCAAAGTAAAAATAAATCTGATCAAAAGAGATAAGGAAAGTAATTACATCCTAATAAAAGGTAGCATAGAAAATGAATATCAGTACTCAACATGTATACACCAAATGGTATAGCATCCAGATTTTTAAAGGAGAAACTATTGCAGCTTAAGGAGGAAATAGATAGTAAAGCTATACTAGTGGGAGACATTAACCTTCCTCTATTAGATCAAGATAAATCAAACCAAAAAATAAATAGGAAAGAAGTAAGAGATGTAAAAAAAGGAAAAAAGAAATAAGGGACAGCATAATGTAAAGAAAATTTATGTTGATAAAATAACAAGGTAACACGTTTTCATGACCTATAACTTCTCAAAAGAAGACTAGATGACCTTTTCTACAGTCTTTTGTAGGAAGAATTCTGTTCAGGTAAAGGTTATATACTAAGTGACCTTAAAATCATCTTACCAGCTGAAATTCTATAAGCTAAGAAAAAGAAGTTCAAAATTAGTGGCTTTTTCTTGATTATTATCTTCTTACATAAAAACCATTAAAAATCAGTATAGATTTGGGTTAGTAGACTGAGTTCATGAGCTTGTAGAAGGTCTGAATTAAGATCCCAACTCTGAGTCTTGCTCTGGGATCCTGGGCAAGGTGCTTAATTTGTTAATGCCTAATGCAACTTCCTAGGACTCAACTCACTAAGCCATTTTGTTTTCCAAATCATCTCCACCTCTCTCTTCCCTCCCCACACTGGGATATGGTATGCGATTTGATTGGGGTCATACATTTATTGATAGATAGAATTTCAACAGCAGGAATTCCCTTTATTGGAAATGAAAAAATCACAGATGCCTCATTTTTGTATATTTAAAAATCAAGTTTCATCTTAGAAGAAAAGAAAATCCAAAATTTGCAAATGTTATCAAAAGAAATAAAACCATAAAGATTCAAATATTCCTTTTTTGTAATATGTTACCTTTTGAATAAGAAATAATTGCTGAACCTTAAGTTTTTATAACTATACTTTGTTTTTTTAATTCCACATAAACATTTAATAATGATATTTTAAGCAGAAGTATATATCTAAGTAAATTAGTGAGCTGATTTCTTCATCATTCTTTCATTCCTTCTCTGCTTCCCAATCTTTTCATTCCTTACTTTAGTACCTCTTTCAAAAAAAGGTTCAATCGTGAGGAGTCAAAGTGGTTTCTTCAGAGATATCCTGAAAAATTATGCATAATGCTTGATAAGATTTTTGTATTTGCATTTACTTGGGCTTTTGGAGGAATTTTGAAACGTGAAGATGAACACGAAGATGATGTTCTGTTTGGCTCAGGGTATGGAGTGGCAACCCTCCGAAAAACAACCTATGACTTTGACAACCTTGTTCATGAATTGTTTGAAGGAGATCCACCATATGGTATGTTCTTATGCACAGAATCAAAATGGAAAAGGCATGCCATTTGACCTTTGTTTTCAATTGATTCTAAATCTTAAGTACAAATCTGTTTATGTTTGGCCATAAATATCTTTTAAAATTCTTTATTTTAGTTAAACAAAAATGAGGGGATTGGACTTCATGACCTACAAGGTCCTTTCTAGCTCAAAATCTAGTCTCATCAACAAACCAACAGAGTGGCCACAACAGGCACTAAATGCAAATTCTCTACATGTAGTACCTTATCTCTTTGTTGAAAGAAGGAAAATGCCTTTCATTTTCTTTTCTCCAAAACAAATTATTACAATTACTCATTTTACTTCTTTTTAGTAATTTTTTCCTTTTAAAATAGGAAGAACAAAAATGTGAGAAAATCAATAATTATATAAATTTCCTAAATAAATATCTTATCTCATCTTCAGCTAATTAAAAATCATCAGATAGTTACAGGGAGTGCTAATGACATAAGTAAATGTCTGCCTCATGCCAAAGTAGGGCAGTCACCTGTGGATTTTGAATGAATAAATATGATGAACTATTATTTACAAATGATAATGAGAGACACCAAACAAGATAATAAAAGTTGGTAGCCAGTTTTTAAAATAATATTTTACTTCTGCCCATCAAAAACTTTAAAGATTGAACAAAACTTGCTTAGATTTAATCTCCTGATCGTTATCTGAATCTTCTATTTTAAAAAAAATTCTGACACAAACCTGCTACAGGAATAGTTGGGTGGCTCGATGGAGAGAGAATTGGGCCTAGAGATGGGATGTAGGGTTTAAAGCTGGTCTCAGACATTTCCTAGCTGTGTGACCTTGAGCAAGTCACTTAACCCCAGTCACCTGGCCTTTACCACTCTTCTACATTGGAAATGATAATTGTATCAATTCTAAGAAAGAAGGAAAAAATTTTTAAATAGCTACATAGCTTTCAGATTCATGTCAGTCTTTGGCAGCTTGTCTGACTGCTATAAGCTGGCAATATAGAAGGGGGAGTAACATTTTGGAAGATATCTTCAGGAACAATTTGCCACAAATCCAACTGAACCACACCAAGGTGTCACAAATGATCTCCCAGTTCACTGACACCATCTTGCATCTTATTAGCCAGGGGAAAAAATCATGATAAGAATATAGTTTTAGGTGGATCCATGAGTTTCTGAGCTCAAAAGTCATTTGCAACTACTCTCTTCCAAAATTACAAATTCTTTCTTCTCTGAGTTTTTCTGACATCATTTCATCTTTGTTCTCCTACTCCCTGTCTGGCCACTTCTTTTCAGTCTCCTTTGCTGATTCTTCATCCATATCATTCCCCCTAATTGTAGGTGTTCTTCAACGTTCTATCCTAGGCCCCTTTCTCTTTTTTTCTCTATACTCTGTCTTCCCTGAGCTTTATTATCTCTTTGCAAAAGACTCCCAGGACTAAATCTATCTAACTTCAGTCTCTCTCCTGAGCTTTAGTCTTACATAATCAACTGTCTAGTCAACATTTCAAACTAGATGTCCAGCAGGCATCTGAAACCCGACATATCCAAAACATTCTATACTCTTCCTGTTCTCCAAAACACCTAACCATCTTCCAGGCTACACAATTTCTGTTGAATCTGTCCTTCCAGTCACCCTCATTCAAGACCGCATTGTCACACCAGACTTCTAACTCTCTCTCATTCCCTATATTCAGTCAATAACCAAATCTTATCATTTCTACCCACCACCTCTCACATCCCTCCTCCTCTCTCCACCTACACAGCTCACACTCTATTTCTGGTTCTCCTGCTCTCTAGCCTGGCTAGTTCAATAACCTCCTCACTGGCCTCTCTCATTCAAGTTTCTCCAAACTCCAATCCATCCTCCGGTTTCCAGAATGATCTTCCTAAATCACAGAGCTAACTAACCATGTCACTTTCCTACTCATTAATGTTGTTATTTCCTCCAATATCAAATATAAAATATTGTTTAGAAGTAAAAATCCTTCACAACCCAGCCTACCTTTCCAACTTAATCATAGATTACTCCCCTTTACACGCTCTGAATAGCTAACTAACATTTTTATTGTGCTTTAAGGTTTGCAAAGTGTTTTACATATTTCATTTTATACTCGCAATAGCCCTGGGAGATGGGTCTATTATTATCCTCATCTTAGAAACGAGAAAACTGGGGCAGACAGTAGTTAATGGCAAATGCCTTGCCCAGGATCACAAGCCAGTGCCTAAGGTAGAATTTCAACTTAGATCATTCTCTGACTCCAAATACTTCACACTATCTACTATACCTATGAGGTTGTTCTTCAGCTAGGCTGAGCTAAGCTGACTATGCTTCCCTCATGATGTCTGCCTCTCATCTCCATTCATTTTTAAAAACCATTCTCTCCTCACATCTCCTTCTTAGAATACCCAATCTCCTTCAAGATTCATCTCAAACTCACTTTCCACAGGGGACCTTTCTTCATCCCCCTAGCTGCCAGGGCCATCCTGACAAAATCACCTTCTATCTGTTTTGTATTCAGAGTGTCTGTGCAAAAGAATATAAAAATCTTGAAGGTAGAGACTGTTTCACTCTTGTCTTTGTATCTCTACTCCCTACCACAGTCCTTGGCACCTAGCTGGCAGTTATTAAATGCTTAGAAATTGATTCAATTCTATATAGACTTAACAAACGCCTACTTTATATAGGACATGGTGCTATGCACTGTAGGTCACACAAAGTGTGACCTACCTAAGGAGTAGACAAAATTTTGGAGGGAAGCTCAAGGAGAATAATATGTATCCAAAAAATAAGGGCGATTACAGAAGGTACAATTAAAGATTTGCCAATCTAATGTTATGGATTCAATTGAAAGTCAGGATAGATCATATCCAAGATATGAGATCAGGAAAATTTCTTTGGAAAGAAGGAATATTTGAGCTGGTTTTTAAAATATTCCAACAACTTAAAATGAAGGGATAAGAGAGTCAGCTAGAGAGAATGGTGAGAACATAGTCATGGAAGTTGTAAAATTCAAAGCATGTTTAAAGAATAAAGAATTACAGTATGGCAGGACTATAGAAAGAATATACATATATAAAGCAAAAATATAAATTGTGGAGAGCTATGAATGTTAGATTTCAGAGTTTGGAGTTCATCCTATAGGCAATGTGAAATAATCAAAAGTTTTGGGGAGAGAAGTTCTTAAATTAGGGCTATGCTTTAGGAAGATTAATCTGGTAGTTGAATATAGGGTGGGCTGGAAGGGAAGAGGTTAGAGTTAGAGACCTGAGAAGAGGCTGTTGCAATAGACCAGGAAAGGGAGGAAAGGAACAAGACAGGCATGCTGCAGAATGGAATTAGAGTCTGAGTCTTGAAGAAAACCAGGGAAGCCAGGAAGCTGAAATGAGGAAAAAGAGCATTCCAGGCACTGAGGGCAGCTTTCTCAAAGATAGAGTCAAGATATAGAGTGACATGGCAGTGGAGAGTGGACTGGGGGTGAGGGACTACTAGTAAACCATTGTGCCTGGATGGATCATAGAGGACATGGAGAGTATAATGGCCAAATTTAAAAATGTGGGGTGCGGGGAGAGGGTGGTAGTAGAGTATGAGAAATCTAAAAAGTAGGAAGAAGCCAGGTTGAAAAGAACTTTACCTACTAGACAGAACATTTTATATTTGATCCTGGAGGTAATTGGAAGACACTGGAGTTGTGTCTATTCAATAAAATAGGAGATCATATGGCTAAACCTGTGCTTTAGAAAAAAACACATTGGCATCTTAATGGAGAAAGTATAGGGAGACTTGAGTTAGGAAAACCAACGAGAAATACATTTGTAGTTGACTAGGCATGAGATGATGAGGGCCTTCTTTCCTTGAATGGTAGTTATGTGAGTGGAGAGAAAGGGACCTATACAGGAAATATTGTGATGGTAGAAACAAAAACAAGACAACGAACTGGGTGTCTGGGGTGAATATGAGTTAGAATTTGAAGATGACACCACATTTGCAAGCCTGGTAACTAAGAGAACAGTGCTGCCCTCAATAGAAAAAGGAAAGTAGGTAAGAGGGGAGAATTTAGCTTAAAGGATGAGTTCTGTTTTAGATAATGATGAACTTTAGATGCCTGTGGGACATCCATTTGTCCAAAGAACAGTTGCTGGTGCTAGAATTAGGAGGTTAAGAGAGAGGTTAGGGCTCAGTAGATAGAGCTGGTAAAATTCTGCCTAGAGATCATCATTGAAACCATGGGAACAAGAGAGTCATACCACATGGAAACTTTATCACAGATGATCCAGTCCGGGAGATAGTTCTAGTTCTGGGAAATGGTCTTTTTATTTTTTATGTGAAATTTCTCTCCCAATTGAGCAAAAGTTGGGGTAGAGCAGGAATGGGTGGAACCTTTTCATCACAGAATCACAAAATTGGAGAGCTAAAAGTGATTTTCTATTAAAGTACTCCAATAACATACCCAGGGCAAGTGATCAAACAACTTCTGCTTTGAAACCCCTAAAGAAGACAAGGCCACCATTTCTTGAAGCAACCCATTCCATTTGCTGGCAGCTTTAATTGTGAGGATATTTTTCTTGACATCAAGTATAAATCATCCTGTTTGCCACCTGTTTCTCTCTCTTCCATAATAGCTTAGGGTTAACTATCATGTTCTTCCTATCCCCCTAGTCTTCCCCAGGCTTACATCCTTTTGGGGAAGACAACAGTAAATTAATAGGCACATATAGCATACATATAGAGAAGATGAAAGGCAAATCAATAGGAGGCCTGGGACTATGGCATGTAAGTGGAATATTAAAGGATATTAGGAATTCTAAGAAACCGAGGAGAAGGAGAGCTTTCCCAGAGTAATAGATGGACAATGAAAAAGGAACAAAGATGAAAGATAGACTATCTTGTTTAGGGAGCATCAATCGAGGCCAGAATAACTAGCCTGTAGAATTGTGGAAGGTAATAGATTATGAAGAAACTAGGAAAATAGAAAAAGAACAGTTTTTAAAGAATTTTAAATGCTAAACAAAGGGCTCTTTATTTGATATTGGAGTTAATAGAAAGCTATTAGGGCTTATTTAATTTAAGGAGCTTAATACAGTTAAACCTGTGCTTTAGGAAAATCACTTTGGCAGCTAAGTGGAGAAGAGATTGATGTGGGGAGAGAATTGAAGCAAATATCAATTAGAAGCCTGTTGCAATTATCTAAGAAAGAAAAATTAAGCTAGTAGTTATGTGTGGAGAGAGAAGGGGTTGACCTTCATGAGGAGAAGGACCATCTCTTCATCAGAGATTAAAATGAAAGAAGAAATAATTAGAAATTATTACATATGGACGTGAGATAGGGTAAAGGGAAGAAAAAGGGAATTTCTGGAATATGACCTCAGTTGTTTTTAATGACATAATGTAAAATATTTTTCTGAGAGAGTGGAAAGTATCCTAGGAAGTATAAGGCAAGATGAAGTTTGAAATAGCTACTATGATATGTGAAATAAAGAATCAGTTAGGAAAGAATTAAAGAGTTGTCTTGATAAATTGAGGGCCCTGTTGAAATAAGATAACATAAGTAGACCCATTCTGAGTAGTTTCATGACTTACTCAAGTTCTGTTCAGAAGTATATGAATAAGAAAGCAATCATATGGCTAAGTGGTTTGAGTGTTAGCCCTAGAGATGGGAGGTCCTGGGTTCAAATCTGCCCTCAGACACTTCTTAACTATGTGACCCTGGGCAAGTCATTTAATTCCCATTATCTAGCCCTGCTCACTCTTAGTATATTAATAGGAATGAAGGAGATGGATGATGGGAGTAGAAAAATCTATGGTTGGAATTTGGCCAAATATAATTGATAATAGTACAAATGTAAAGCTCATTCTCCTTTTCAGGGAAAATAAATGAGCAATTCTGCCACCTCTCTACTGTCAGTGTCATCCCTTCATTCTATCTCCTTGCATTACTTTCATTTCTCTTTCCCACTTTTCCTCTGCCTCTTTTAATTGGTGTTTGAAGTCCTTTTAGAGTTCTTCCAGAATCTGATTCCAATTCATATTTTTCTTTTGGACTTTGGGTATGTTTCCTTTGCTTTCACTGTCTCCTTCTGTGACTATACCTTGCTCTTTGTCTCCATAAACATTTTTTAGAGTTAGGTTCTTTTTTTGTTGTTTGTTCATTTTTCCTAATTATATATAGGCTTGGGGGGGATGGTGTGATGGTCTGAGGGCTGAGAATCCCTCCCTCTGCTGATTCAATTGACCCTTGTGATGCTGATAGCTTAAAGACTTGCTTCAGACTTAGGTGTAAGCTTTTGATCTCACTCTGATCTTGATCAGGTCAGGGACTGATCAAATCTAGCCTCAAAATCAGTCTCAAGTTTTTGGTCTCACTGTGTACTTGATCCAATTAGGCATACCCTTGATTCTCCTGCCCTAGAGTCTCTGCCCACCCTGAGTTTTAAGCAAAAAGATCAGTACTTAGTACTTAGTACTATCATCCACCCCAAAGAGTGAATTAAGTCCTTGCCCCAAGCCCAGACTAGAATTCCCTGGGCTGGGGCTCCAGACTTCTCCACAGGTTTGAAATTTCAAGGGAGGTGGGTTGGCTTGTACCTCTCTTCAGTGAGGCAGGGTCTTTGGGTCTGAATTTGGCTTGGGCATAGGATCCCGAACCTTGGATAGCAGATGTGAGTTGGGGGTTGTGGCTCACTCTTGGTTTGCTTTTTCCTCCTTGCTACAGCTTCTTGCTGGGTCTGCTCTCCTCTTACCTCAGTACCCCAGATGTTCATTACCTTCCTTTTGGGTTTTTCTTTTCTTGAAAGTTGTTTCACTTTGTTTCCTTATTGGTTCTTTCACTCCTATATTAGTTTTATGGTAATATTTTTATCATTGGTCAGGGAGGATTCTCATGGTGACACAGAGTACTGAGGATTATTCCACCATCTTGGCTCAACCCATGGAACTTATCTCTTCATTCTCAAACAAGAAGCTTATTACTTTATCCTCTTTTTTCTCCCAAAATTGCTTTTTTTAAAAATTGTTTTATCATCCTTTGTTTTCCTCACAAGTCTTAGATCAAGGGACAGCTAAGTGGCTCAGTGGATAGAGAGCTAGACCTGGATATAGGAGGGCCTGGGTTCAAATTTGAGTGTGTCACTGAACAAGCCCCTTAATACCATTTGCCTATCTGGCTCTTGGAACTATATCTAGCTCTCTTCTGCCTTGGAACCAATACTTTAGTATCAATTCTAAAACAAAAGGTAAGCAAACAAGTCTCAGTTCATTTTGACTTTTAGCATTTCTGACACTATGTATACAGCACCTGGCCACACTCATATTCATCTATTGTTACCAAGCCTAGCTTCGATCTTCTATATTTTTGTTTTTAAAATATAAGTTGACAGATCATTTCCCTGTGCATCCACAAGGGACTTTTCAAACCATAATCTTCATTGTAATTGTTTCTCTTTGTGCTTTCAGAGTTTCATTTTTAAGCATCTCCCATACTTCCTGGAGGGGGCAGCTATGTGGCACAATGGATAAAAATGCTCTTGAGTCTAAGGTCGACTTCAGGCACTTATAGGCTGGATGACTGTGGGCAAATCATTTAACACTGTTTGCCTCACTTTCCCCATCTATAAAAATGATTCCAATAAAGAAGTAGTAAACCACTCCAGTACCTTTGCCAAGAAAACTCCAAATGGAGTCATGGAGAGTCAGACAAGACTAAAACATCAGAACAATATAGCTCCTGAGCTGACTTGTCTTGTTGCATTTTATTCCCAAGGGTCCTCCATATCTTTTCTCTGAACCCTTTGAAATCTGCTGTGCCAAAAACTAGGATACATAGAAAACTGTGTCCAGATTTCCTTTACTTCTCAATAACAAATTCCACAATGGAATGATCATTATTTCTTTCTGCCCCAAACTTTCCATAGTGTTTATTAATAATCATTTGAAATAAAGGAAACAGATAGGTATAGGTTTAAAGTCTATTTTTTCTACTCTAAGTCTGACCATGTACTGATCCTCCTTCATGACTTTCCATCTGCCTCTTGCACTGCATCCAGGGAAGTAGAAACCCCTGGGTCCTGAAATATGTAACTTGGGGAATAAGAATATAGGTAGGGAATTAGATGGGGAAACACCAGTACAGCTTGGGTAAAAGTAGCCTACAGCTGACTTGGGAGAGGTAGCAAACTATCACACTAAACTGGGGAAACAACAAATAACAGAAACCAAACACAGCCAGGGAAACAGTTTAAATTATCAGTGGGTTCTTGTAGACTGGGAAGGAAAAGTCAAGGAAGTTTATAAAAAGGTTTTTTAATACTTAACAAGGGCATGAAATGAGGTAAGAGGATCAATTGTCATCTTAAGTCTATGGGCCAGCTGTTAGAATGCTGGATAGGGGAAATGGCTTCTCTAACACTAAATATGAAGCAGACAGCTTAGGCAGGGCTGTTAAGGCAGGGGAGAATGGGAATCTCACAGAGCACTTCTCAGGATGGTATCAAAATGGACCATGTCTCATGAAATTCCAGGTAATCAGCAAATTAATCCAATAAGGGCTAGGGAGAATAGGGTTTACCATGGTTGTCCACCAGCCCAGTAAAACAACTAACTTCACCTAGTACCTTGATTGAAGGTCTCTCAGTGAATTCAAGCTTAGCTCCACTATCCAAGATCCCAATATAAGTCCACAGGCTAGCTGATCAGTTGCCAAAACCTCCAGCTCCACTATTCACTCTCCAAAGCAAAACTGCCAGCTTTTTACCAGTCTCTGTGAACTAGCCCCTGCCAACAATTCCAGGTTCGGAATGTTCATCTTCTGCCTGGTTTTGCTGGGTCTGCTTTTATACTATCTGTAATAAATCCTATCTACATATTTCCTATAACAGTTCTGTGCCACACCCTTTTATTCACCATCTCTACACGTATGCCTGTGCATTCACGTTCATTCAAGCAGTGAAGGCACACAAAATGGGATGCGGGTAGTAGGTCAACAGCCCAGGGAGGGGGGGATTGAAATTTCCTTTACACACTAGCAAAATAACTACTGTTGCTTCTCTAGTTTCATCCTAATACAAAGCCATTTCATTGAATATTAATTATGAGAAAATTATTGAAGAATTACTTCTATAGTCATACTTATCAAGAAATTTCATATAAAATAGTATCAATTATAAATAGCATAGTATCAATTCTAACTCAGAAGAGTAACAAGGGAAAGGCAATCGAGGTTGTGACTTGCTTGTGGTCATAACACTACAAAGTTTCTCAGACCAGATTTGAACTCGGGTCCTTCACATTCCAGGCCTGATGCTCTATCCACTGTGCTGCTCAGATGTCCCCTGATTTTAATATGTATATTAGGAACCTTGTTGGACAAAAGCCTTTGGACCTTGGTTTTTCCCCTAAAAAAATCAAATTCTATTTTACAATCAACAAATAAGTGCAGTGAGATCTTATATTCTCTGTATCTTTTAGTCAATTTTATGACTATAAATGGTTCGCTATAAAAAAATTCATTTTCAATATGACCAGCAAGATGGTGGAAAATCTGATTTCTGAAAAATTCAGGAACCACAAAACTTTATAAAAGGAATTATTTTCCAGATAAAAGGGTAATTACTTCTGAATCTATGGAAAACAACACTATTATTTTTAAAAATGAATTTAAACATTTTAAAACAATAGATATTGATAAATTATGACTGCTGACTGAATTAATAAAAGCGAACAAACTTTTTCTAAAATACATATCAAATTCACAAGTAGTAATTTTAGATACAAACTAAATTTAAAATATTTTGTTTTATTATTATGACACTATCTAAAGATATACTTTTAATAAATATTTATTTGATTTGATTATAATGATTATTTTAAATAAGCATTAATAACCATTGTAATTTTTATAATGCTGTGAGATATACAAAGTACTTTATATACATTATTTGATTAACATTATTTATGTTACAGAATAAGATATGTAATAAAAAGTCATTTTCAAATATATCTCTTATAGTTCCTAAAATTCATGCCATAAATGAACCATTGAAGGAAATATATCACAGTGGGGGAAGGTATATGCTTTGGACTGAGAAGATGCTGGGTTCAAATCCTACTTGGGGTACCTAGAATGGCTCAGGTGAATAGAGTGCTGGGCCTATACTTAATAAGATCTGAGTTCAAAGCCTTCCTCAGACACTTTCTGAGGCAAAATATTTAACTTCACTTTGCCTCAGTTTCCTCATCTGTAAAATGGAGATAATAATAATACCTATTTCCCAGGGGTATTGTAAAAATCAAATGAGATAATATTTATAAAGTACTTAACACAGTAACCTCGCACACAATAGGCACTATATGCTAAGTATTGTTAATATTATTTCTGATGCTTGCTACCTATATGACCTTAGGCAATTAACTTATCTCCCTGGGCCTCAGTTTCCTCAATTGTAAAAAGAGTGGGTTGGACTAGATCAGGGGTCGGCAACCTTTTTGGCCGTGAGAGCCATAAAAGCCACATTTTTTAAAATGTAATTTCGTGAGAGCTGTATAGTGCTCACAGTGTGCGCGCCTGTAACAGCGCCTGAAAAAAATTGACTTTATGACTCCTGCAGAAAGAGCCATACATTGCCGACCCCTGGACTAGATGATCTCCAAAAGCCCTACCAGCACTAGATATATAATCCTGTAATCCTTTTTCTTACTTTTTTCCCCTCTCTTTTGAATATTTTTAGGCATCCGTTTGCCAATGGGAGAACGCTCTGTCTTTGGTTACTTTGTGGACTTACAGAGTTGTGATTTCGTACCTTGGTCAGAATTAATTCCTCCTTCAGACCGTTTAGTTGAAAGTAAGATTAATTGTGATTATACATATATGTTGCATTCATGTAGTGCTTTAAAGTTTACAAATACCTTTACAAATATTTTCTTTTTGTCCTCACAATAATCCCAAGTATAATTACTATCCTCATTTTACAGATAAGGAAATTGAGGTAGACATAGGTTAAGTGACTTGCTCAGGGCCACACAGCTAGTAAGTGTCTTGATTTGAACTTAATTCTTCCAGATCTTGGGTTCATTCTCTTTCCACTGCCTCACCTAGCTTTTCTTTTAAATTTTGTCCATGAAGGCTACATTAATAACTCTAAAGTTTTGAAATACATCTATAGAAAATTGCTTGATATCTCTGTATAATAAACTTATTTTTGAGATGTTTTTATTTTATACTTGGATATGTTTAAAAAGTTATATTCTAGGGGCAGCTGGGTAGCTCAGTGGAGTGAGAGTCAGGCCTAGAGACAGGAGGTCCTAGGTTCAAACCCGGCCTCAGCCACTTCCCAGCTGTGTGACCCTGGGCAAGTCACTTGACCCCCATTGCCCACCCTTACCAATCTTCCACCTATGAGACAATACACCGAAGTACAAGGGTTTAAAAAAAAAGT
Organism: Gracilinanus agilis; assembly: GCF_016433145.1. Lineage (NCBI taxonomy): Eukaryota > Metazoa > Chordata > Mammalia > Didelphimorphia > Didelphidae > Gracilinanus > Gracilinanus agilis. The sequence goes on from NC_058133.1 coordinate 134,232,893, forward strand.
TATATTCTAATAAGCTTGCATTATTCCTGGAAACTCTCTGAGTGAGGCAAGTTATGAACCATCATAGATTCTCTAGTGCATTGATAATTTATGAAATTATGAAATGGGGGCAGGTATGTCTTCTTCACTATTTGCTAGGAAAGATCACAATTGGCAGTGAGAAATAGGCTGGCGATGACACTTTAATTAACTACCAAGGGTACAAGTGGCAAAAGGGCCAAAGAGACAGATGGCTTGAGGACAGAGGATGGGCACCAGGAAGAAATGCCTTTGATCAGAGAAACTCACCAGAATAGTATAGGGTCCGAGACAGGAGCAGATATTTCCAATAATTTATTTCAGTTTTGTCTCTTTCATGCATTAACTATTTTCGAATCTTTCTGAAATTGCTTCAACATTTAAAGATTGTGTTTGTGGGTTTTTTCCTTAGATACAGATTTAAAATGTATCCCAAAATCACTTTTTTTCTTTTTTCTTTTTTCTTTTTAAATCTAGAAGGTCCAGATTCTGGTTCTAGCACATCCCTGGATAATATATTGAAGTTTAATGACACTATAGAATTTAATCATCATTTTGCTACTAGAGATACAGTGTCTTTCTCCTTTTTGATGAGTTTTCTTATAAAGAACAGATATCCTATCCTAATTGCAGGTAATAATAAAAATGAATTAGAATAAAACAAAACTATAGCTAATGCTAATAAAAATTTTGGTATAAGTGATTTAAAATGCTATTGTGAGTTAATGGTGTTTTATAAATACAGCTTCAGAAAGACATTCATATTTGGGTTGAATTGAAGGGAAAGTTAAAACACTATATTTATTGAGGTAGGCATAAAAATTCATTTTCCTTTAGAGTTTAATTATAGCCCATGGTGCTTTAATTTCCTTAAAACTGCTATTTTTGAAAGCTGATAATGTTTTGAATATTTCATTTATCTTTAGATTGTCAGAGAAGAGTGTAAATGACTGACACTTGCATATAACAAATGTCCACTCGCCCGAATAATCAGAAATTCCAAATTCCCCCTACTCTCCCTTTGCCTTACCCTCCTAAAGCTAAGCTCTGTTTTTACCAGGCCCTCCAATCCCTCCATTCTCTAAACTCTCCCAGGCCTTCAGCCTGCCCTAGCCTTACATTCCTCTCTTTTCAGCCCCAAGACTATATTTCATGTCTACACCATTGATGCTCATTCAGCCCAGGAATACTTCATCCATCTACCTTCTCCACTTCTATTCGTATGCCCCTAAATGGAGCTGGAAGAACTAGTGCAACAAGCTAATGGGGTATCTACAAATTTGTATTATCTCATCCAAATGGACCTTCTCCATGGCAAGACAATCCTTTTATTTCTTCCTAATTATATACCCCAAGTCCCAAAGGAGTTATCCAAGTCTTCTCCCTTCCCTTCAAGCCTCCCACATGATCCATCCCTGTCCAAACCTTGTGGTATACTTTGCTGAGGAAACTGAGACCATTCTCTATGAGCTCCCAGAGTTTATAACTTCTTATCATCCTTCATTCTGCCTATTTACTCCAGTCTGTGATGGAGTGATCACTCTTCTCCTGGCCAAGGCCAACCCCTCTTACTGTGTGCATTCCTTCTAGTCATGTCTAATAAATTATACCCATAATTATACCTCTTTTCTCTTTTACCTACAATCTCTCTGTAGCTATTGATTCCGTTTTTGCTGTCTATAAACATATCCAAGTAATCCTCATCTTGAAAAAATCCTCACTAGACCCTACAATCCCCAGAAGCTGTTATTCGATATCTCTCTGCTTTCATTGCCAGATTCCTAGAAGATGCTGTCTATACCATTTCTTCAGCTTCTTTTCCTTAACTCCTCAACTCTTTACATTCTGGCTTTTGACTTCATTACCCAGTTGAAACTGTTCTCTCCAAAGTTATCAGTGACTTTTTAATGAACAGATCTGATGGCCTTTTCTTAATTTTTCTCTTCTTTACCCTCATGGAACTGATTAATATTGCTGACCCTCTCCTCCTGGATACTCTTTCTTCTCTAGGTTTTGTTCTCTTGTGTCCCCTTCTACCTATCTGGTCTCTCCTCAGTCTTCCTAAATCTATGTATCTAGCCCTAGTGTCTTTCTAGAGCTATAATCATAAATTTCCAACTGCCCTGTAAGCATTTCAAATTACATGTCCAGTAGGCAACTCAAGACTCAAAAGAAATCACAGAATCACAAACTTTTTAGAGTTGGAAGGGATCTCAGAAGACACCTACTACAATCTATGAATAAAGAAATTCCCATGGAAATATACCTAACAAATGTCCAAGTGAGCAAGTAACTTAACCTTCTTGCCTCAGTTTCCTTATCTGTAAAATGAGCTAGAGAAGGACACAGCAAACCACTACAGTATTTCTGCCAAGAAGACTCCAAAAGGGCTCACAAAGAGTCAGATACAACTGAAAGGTCACTAAACATGTATAAGTCACTATGCTAAAAGATGGGGATACAGTGACAACATTGAAACAACTTCTTTTAGCAAGCTTACATTCATTGAGAGGAAACAAAATGTGCACATATAAATACATACATAGAAAGTACATGTAAAATCAATACAAGGTAACTAGGATTAAGAGGTAAGCAACAGCAACAAAATGGAACATTTTGGGTCCAGATCTGTCATTTTACAGGTAAGGAAACCCTTTCTCCCAGCTTAGAACATTAACTAATCTATAACTGATGGGCTTAGAAAGTTTCTTGGAGAGGCAACTGGATAGCACAATGGATAGAGCACCAGGTCTGGAGTCAAGAGGACCTGGGTTCAAATCTAACCTAAGAAACATCCTAGTTTTGTGCCCCTGGGTAAATCACTTAACTTCAATTGCTTAGCTCTTGCCACTCTTCTGTCTCAGACAGAAGGTAAGGGTTCATAAAAGAAAAGAAAACAAGAGAAGACAAAGCAAAGAAGAAAAGAAAGAAAAAGGAAAAGAAAGTTTCTTGGAAAATTAAGAGATTAAATGACTTGTCCCAGGTCAAAAGACAAAGTATGTGTCAGAGATAGGACCTTTGAACCCAGAGCTCCCTGGATTTCACTTATGCCACATTTCCTCCCAAAAAGAATATAGAAAAAAATAATTTCACTTTTATTCTATCATTTAGGATCATTATGAGCAGCATTTATTGCATCATGCTGAGCTACCATAGTTATGTTTTTGAAAGCTAGTAATAGTGTTGAAGAAAACAAAGCATTCACACTGTACTCTGTGCCTTAGGCACAAGCATGCCAGAAACCCTTTTAAAAATGTATCATTTTTTTAAAGCCAAACATTTCTAGCTTGGAGGAAAAAAAATAATATCCAAACTGCCAAAGTCTTCTTATACCATCAGACATGTCTCTAGGTAATATGTCTTGGGTTAACAAGACACTTTGAAGTTACACTGATAAAAATCTTGAACAAAGAAAGTGTGATTAGGGATTCATTTTCGATTTCATTTAAAGGAACAATGGTCTTACTCAATCCTTCTTGGACCACTCCTCTCAAAGCCTCTTTGCTCACTGGTCACAAATGGCCCTAAGTAATCAAAGACCCTTCATGCTTCTGGTCAATTATCCTAAAACCTTCCAGACAGGGGAACAGCATTGCCCTTAGTAGGTCATTCATCCCTTCAAGTCCAGGACTTCTTGACCTTCTCTGATCTCTGCTCTAATTCCTTGAGGAAAGGAATCCTTTCTGTAACTGATTTGGAGAGAGCAAAGAGTGAGGCATTAAGTAAGAACTGACTGATCATTAAAGAAATACAACTACCCATATCTTTTTTTTAACTCTTACCTTCCATCTTAGAATCAATACCAAGTATTGGTTCCAAGGCAGATGAACAATAAAGGCTAGGCAATTTGGAGTTTAGTGATTTGCCCAGGCTCACACTGCTAGGAAGTGTCTGAGGCCAGATTTGAACTCAGAACCTTCCATCTCTAGGCCTGGCTTTCTATCCATTGAGTCACCTCACTACCCCTTACCCAAATCTTTTTCACATTAGTCCAAAGACTTCAGACAAGGAAAATTTTTAAATGAAGTACAAAGACTTCAGACTAAGATCATTTAAGTGTTTTGAATATTAAGAAATTATTAATTAAAAATTAAGAAACTCTTCTTTTAATAATTCCATAAAGGGAATGGTATGAGATTTTTTATGTTTCTACTGCCATCATAGCCCATGTGCCTGATGACCCAAGGCTTCTTTTATTTCCCTTGCTGTTATCTTTCACTTCTCAGGATTTCAGATCCCAGCACTCTATTCCTCCTTTGCTGCTTCCATTCTGCTAATCATTATAAAAAGGAGGAGAGCTAATAACCAAAGTTTAATTTTGTACACAGTTCTCAGTCTCTTTCTTGCCTGAGAGTGAATATATACTCCTGTAGTCCATAACTGCAATTTTCCTCACATATTAATCACTATAGTATAGATGACTGAGGTTCTGGCAAGTAAAATACATGTTCTGGCTCTATTTTCCCAACTTGCACTTGCACTGGCAGTTCAGGTCCCCATAGCAAGATCACTATGCTTCCTCTCAGGTTTCCAGGAGTAGCTGTTAGAGGTTGGGAGGTCGTTTTCTAGTATAACAATATATATAGTGTTATAGAGATAGATAGATAGATAGATAGATAGATAGATAGATAGATAGATAGATAGATAGATAGATAGATAATCACTAGCTCCCATTGATCTGCTTCCCACACACCATGAGGACAATTAGTAAAAATTAGCTAGCCTTACAATCAAATGTAATGGACTTCTCTACTAGCAGCAATGCAACGATCCAGGGCAATCCTGAGGGACTTATGAGAAAGAACACTATCCACATCCAGAGAGAGAACTGTGGGAGCAGAAACACAGAAGAAAAACATATGATTGGTCATTTGGTTCGATGGAGATATGATTAGGGTTTTGGTGTTAAAAGGACACTCTATTGCAAATATTAATAATATGGAAATAAGTTTTAAACAATGATACATGTGTAACCCAGTGGAACTGCTTGTCAGCTCAAAGAGAAGGGAGGGAATAGGGGAGGGAAAGAACATGAATCATGTAACCATGGAATAATATTCTAAATAAATAAATGAATTAATTTTAAAAATTAGCTAGCCTTACTTAATTTTTTGAAAGATATATTTACTGAGAAGGCATAGTAATAAGAGTTGCAACAAAACATCACTTGTGGCACTCTCCCACAAGGACATGTGGAGAAATACAATGGAAAGTATGCCTGAGCACAGGTGGCAAAGAGGAGAGCTCACACTCTCTGGTTTCTGAAAGCCCTTTCTTCCCCTTCATAGGGCATTCATCATAAAGTTCCTATTTAGCAAAGTATAGTTTTTCTGCTGGACTCTTTGAACCTTGTCCTTGGCTCCCGGTGCAGACATTGCTACCTATTCCTGCTGTTTCTCGGGTTTCTACTAGGATACCGATATGCTAATTGAGAGTCCAATAGCCTCTGGGTCCTTTTAAGCTCACAAGGTCTTCCTCTGGTCCAAAGAGGGAAGAAGAGATCAAGATCAAGACTCAGACTCAGACTTTCCTCTCATCTCAAGCAACTGCTTCTCAGGAACTGGGATGGAGACTTCCACCACTAAGTTGCCGAACATGGAAATCTCCAAATTCCAAAGTGGGTTGCTATTTTATAGACGATCCACAGGGCATGAACAGATTTTCTTCCCAATACAAATCCATTCATTGTACTGTTTCATCCAGGAGCTCTCAAGGACTTCTAAACCAAAGAACATTTTACACTTAGTCTGAAGTCTGTGATTTAGTTAGAAAGAGATATCTGGATTTTAATTATACCTAAGTCACACCTCTAACTTACCTGACAAGAGTATCGGCATATTCTCATTTATGTCAAATGGGAGTGGGAAGTGAAGTAGGTGTTTAATCAATAGAATTAACTCTATATTCCTCTTACAATTGTTATTATACTAGTGTCTTCCAGCCAATCGTGCTTTGCCCACACCATTATCCTCCACTTAGATTTATGCTACACTAGCAATAGTAACAAATATCCCTGCCCTTCCTTCTTTATAATGCTGGGGTTTATAGTGAATGAGATAATTTATGAAAGCCCTCTGAAAAGTTAAAAGTACTATATATGAGAGGTGTTATCATTATATTTTATTACATTTACGCTATTCTATTTAGGGCAAAATAAAATGGCTTTGGATTTTTCCACTAAAATTGAGGAACATGGGAAATTTTGGAAGATTTACATGAAAAGAAAACAAAAGTTATAATTCTTCACTTATAAGTGGTTAAGTTTTGAGGTGTCTCTGATTCACCTTCTTAGTTCATTCTATATAGAAAAGAATAGATATGAGCAGTACTGTGTAACAAAGACAAGCAAAGTCCTTCACATAGAATTAAAGGGTATAGAAAATATCTAAAAGATGCCTATAGGCATCTAGGTAGTACAGTGGATAGAGTGCCAGGCCTTGAGTCAGGAAAATCTGGGTTTAAATCTGGCCTCAGACACTTTCTAGCTATGTGACCCTGGGCAAGTCACTTAACCCCAATTTCCTAGCCCTTTCCACTCTTCTGTCTTAGAATCTATATTAGTTTCTATTCTAAGATAAAAGGTAAGGGTTTAAAAAAATAAAAGTGACTATCCACAGCCTTAAGAGTATCTAATTTCACATTTTTGCCTTGGTCTCAAAATTATATAGTTTTGAATGTTAAATAATGATTATTAAATTAAAATGTGAATTTTCTAATATTTATTTTACAAATCTTTTAGGTTAAAAAAGTCTAATATATATATATATTTTTTTCTTTTAGGAGAGTCTGGTGTTGGGAAGACTTCTGTCGTTACCCAAATGCTTGAGAGACTTCAAGGCTCAGGGGGACTAAATATAAGAGCTGGAACTATTTTAGGAGAAGTTTTTATGTATAAGGAATTGCAAAAATTAAGGTTGTATATGATAAACTCTTACCTTGCTTATCATGCAAGAAAAACAACCCCAAAGTTCAAATATATGTGTGAAAATCCAAGTTAATTCAAAAAGTTAGAGGGTTTTTTCACTCTAAAAAAGGTTCATAGTAGGATTCCTTTAAATTGTAAGCTTCCCAAATATATTTAAAATACTATTCAAATTGTAAAAATGTATTTTACATTCATATTTTGAAAGATGTACCTGGTATATAAAACATGATGCATCTCTAAGTTTCATTTATATTTACTCAAACAATTATAGGAATCATATTAGACCTGGAAGGGGAACTGAGGCTCACTGAGTTTAAGTGACTTGACCAAGGTCACAAAGCTAGAATGTGGAGTAGCCAGTACATAGATTTAGGTTTAAAACAAAATCTAGTCTCATTATGCCCATACTGTTTACACATACTCGTATGAGCATTCATAGTGCGTAGTATAAAATATTCTCTGATACAATGAATAATAGTGAGAAAACCTGGTTTCCAGTTCTGTACTGCTAAGACCCATTTATGGAACCGTTGCTTCATCTCTTTGCTTCAAATATATTATCTGTAAGATAAATCCAATATATCCTTCTCTGTTTGGTCAAGATATAATTGAAATTAGTCTCCTGGTAGATGTACTAGGAATAAATGGACTATTATAGGGAAATGTGAGAATATCTAAAACATCCTTCTATGTCCCGGTTGGGAAAGGAAAAACCGGACAGTAAGCAGATATGACTTAAGTTGTCTTAGAATAAGAGAGGGAAGGGGTTTCCACTTTGAAATGTTGGCTGACTGCTCCAATAAAGGTTCTCTCTCTTGTAGGGTAACTGGTGTGGTCACCTCAGGGTAATTGAAGCTCTTCTCCTGTCACAAAAACTGAAATATGAAATATTAAAATGCCATGTCCCATCTCCAGCTGAGACTACCACCAGAGCTCATATTCTACCTTCTGAGCTAGGACTACCCCTTTACTTAGGAAAAAGAAAAGAAAGAAAATTAGTAATTATTTCGAATTCCTCTAGTACAAGTACTATATAAATGCATGAGAGCAAAAGCCAAATCCTTCTCCACAATAAAAAGAAATGTTTTTGCTGCTATTATGAAAATTCACTGCATTCTAGATAAGACTTTACATTACCTAGGTATCTATGTTTGTGTGTATGTGTATGTGATGACTATAATTGAATCTTCAGAGTTTCAAAGCAAGAAAAAAGTGCAATGTAAATAATTTTATGCATGGGAAACTTTTTTATTGATTGTCTTTCAAAATGAAGAATTTGTGCAAAGCAAGAGACCATATACACAAATTGTTAGACAGAAAAATGAGTCATATTGAAGAAATCTTTAATTTTAAAATGCTCTCGACCTAGATTGGATTCCTTTTGTTCTCAAAAAGATACTAAAAATCACATAGATTATATACATCTGTTGTTTAAGTCACCTGCTAGAGATTTAGGTATGTGTGGAAATTGAGATAAATGCTATTGTTACAAATTATAAATTAGTGAAGCCTTCATTGATAATACAATTATTTTAATTATATCAGTGTGAAGAAAAATTTTTCATCATTTTCTTATACCAGTTAGAAACAAAAATCACAGTCTCCTGTTTTCATTTGGGGAGAGGGGTATTTTAACAAGTTTGTTATAAGTAACAATTTTTAAAATAGACAATATGATGTATGCCACTCTTGGAGTCAAGAAGACCTGCATTCGGGTTCTTCATCTAACAAATACAGGCTCTCTGACTCTGGGCATTTACTCCCTCCAGGGATACAACAAAACCAGTTCTAAATAGTGAGAGGCACAATCAAATTTTCAGTGTGAGCATCCACACTTCAGAAATAAGTAATAACTACAAATTGGGACTTGATTTAACATTTTGTTGATTTTCTAGACTTCAGAAAATGTTAGTAATGCAGATTAAACTTTAAAGTATGCATGCATACGGTTTTTTCTAGGGAGCACTTGGTTGTTAAACATTTCCATCATTCTTTGGTATTGCTCTATAAACAGTTTGAGCTCAATAGGAGGGCAATAGAAGGCTCAGGGAAGAGAGTCATCACCAGACTGCAAACTTGGTAACCGTAGGCTATAATAGGAATAACTACTGATATTTATCTTGTTCTTTGAGATTAGGAAAGTGCTTTGCAATCATTATATTATTTGAGTCTCACAATAATCTTTTTTGTATACCACTAAGCAATTTACAAGGACCACCAACTTCAAATTACTCATTTTTGATCTGCATCTATGGAGGAAGTTTCCAATGCTAGATATTACCCACATTGATGAAATGATAGATTTTGGTCCTTTTCACCCACCAAAATAATAATAATAATAATAATAATAATAATAATAATAATAACAAAAATAATAACCATGTAAATAAGCTAATCCTGATTTTTAAAATTTGATTTTAACAGCAAGCCAGGGGCTCTCAGCATCTTACTTCCAGACAACTTAAGGTCACCTTATAGAGAATTAGGTATGTGTGGAAATTGAGGTAAATGCAATGAAATAAATACAGTAACATTCACTTCCCATTCTATCAAGGTGCAAATCATTTGCCAGTAGTGGAATGTAAGTAACAAACATAGTGAAGATTTATAAGACATATGGTTCCATTTCGGTCACTGATTATAATTAGAAAATATATCACTGAAGTTTTCATAAGACATTAAAATTTTCATGACCTTAAGTGATTATATTAATGCCTCAAAAATAATTAAAACATAATCAGATTAATTAACCTCATTTTAGCCTTATCTCCAAAGCCATCATGCAAGATTTTGGCAAGGGGAGATTATCCTTATTTATGAGAGGCTCTTTAAAGGTACCATAGGTCTAGAGTCAACTTTTTCCTTAAGTATTTTTTTCCTTAATGACTTCTAAGCATAGCTTATCTGAACAAGCTTGCTTGATTATCTATTGCTGCATACAATTATCCTTACAATTATGAACATTTTCCTTAGGAACAATTACAATTTTATTTTTAATTCAATTATATTTTATTTTCAGGTTTATATCCTCTTCCTTTCACTTCTCCCACCACCTACCATTGAAAGAATGAGAAACACAAAATCCCTGTAAAAAACATGTATAATTAGGGGCAGCTGGGTGACTCAGTGGATTGAAAGCCAGGCCCAGAGATGGGAGATCCTGGGTTCAAATCTGGCCTCAGACACTTCCTAGCTGTGTGACCCTGGGCAAGTCATTTAACCTCCATTGCCTAGCCCTTACTGCTCTTCTGCCTTAGAACCAATACATAGTATTGGTTCTAAGACAGAAGGTAAGGGTTTAAAAAATAAACAAACAAAAAACATGTATAACTAAAATAAATCCCTCTATTGACCATAACAAAAATATATATTTTTTCAATCTGCACTCTGAGTTCATCATCTCTCTATCTGGAGATAAATAGTATATTTCATCCTGAGTGTTCTAGAATTGCGGTTGGTCATTGTTAGGTCAGAATTCCAAAGTCTGTCTTAGTTGTTTGTAGTACAAACTGTTTAGATTCTGCTCACTTTATATCAGTTGATACAAGTCTTCTAAATTTCCCTAAAATTGCCCCTTCATCTCTCTTACAACACAATAGTATCCTATCACATTCAAATACTATGATTTGTTCAACCATTCCCCAATTGATGAGTATTCTCTATGTTTTCAACTCTTTTGCTACCACAAAAAAAATTGCTATAAATATTTTTGTTTCTAAGGGTCCTTTTCCCCTTTCATTTCTTTAGGGTATAAACCTAGTAGTAATATCAATGGAACAAAGGATTTGAACGGTTTAGTGGCTTTTGAACATAGTTCCAAATTGCTTTGTAAAATTGCTGGACCAGTTCACAGTTCTGCCAATATTTTCAGAGCATTTTAAGCCCATTCCTTTTGTTTGTTTTTCTAGGAAGGAAGAAAGAAAGAAGGAAGGAAGGGAGGGAGGAAAAGAGGGAGGGAAGAAACTATATTTATCATTTGCTTAAGTTCATAGGCCCATTGATCTAGGAATAAATAGGACCTTAAAAGATCATCTGGTCTAATGTTCTCATTTTTTAGATAAGAGAACTGAAGCCCAGAGAGGTTAATTGGCTTGCCTCAGGCACAAATTTTTGTAATCCCAAATTCTAGTGTGGCCAGTGATTAATATCTTTTGAACATAACTGAATTCTTAGTATTTTGAAAGTAGAGTTGTAATATGTATGTGTGCATACTACTTCTCTAGTACCTTTTTCAAAACCTACTTATGTTCTGTTCATTTTTTTCCCAAACATTTATTAATATTCATTTTTAACATGGTTACATGATTCATGCTCCTACTTTCCCCTTCACCCCCCGCATTCCCCCCCACCCATGGCCGTTGCACATTTCCGCTAGTTTTGTCATGTGTCCTTGATCAAGACCAATCTCCAAATTGTTGGTAGTTGCATTGGTGTGGTAGTTTCGAGTCCACACCCTCAATCATGTCCACCCCGACCCATGCATTCAAGCAGTTGTTTTTCTTATATGTTTCCTCTCCTGCAGTCCTTCCTCTGAATGTGGGTAGCGTCTTTACCATAAATCCCTCAGAATTGTCCTGGGTCACTGTATTGCTGCTGGTACAGAGGTCCATTATCTTCAATTTTACCATAGTATATCAGTCTCTGTGTATAGAGTTCTTCTGGCTCTGCTCCTTTCGTTCTGCATCTGTTCCCGGAGGTCTCTCCAGTTCGCCTGGAACTCCTCCAGTTTATTATTCCTTTTAGCATAATAGTATTCCATCACCAGTATATACCACAGTTTGTTCAGCCATTCCCCAATTGAAGGACATACCCTCCTTTTCCAATTTGTTGCCACCACAAAAAGCTCAGCTATAAATATTTTCGTACAAGTCTGTTTATCTATGATCTCTTTGGGGTACAAACCCAGCAATGGTATGGCTGGATCAAAGGGCAGGCAGTCTTTTATAGCCCTTTGAGCATGATTCCAAATTGCCAGCCAAAATGGCTGGATCAGTTCACAGCTCCACCAGCAATGCATTAATGTCCCAATTTTGCCACATCCCCTCCAACATTCATTACTCTCCCCTTCTTTCATTTTAGCCAATCTGCTAGGTGTGAGGTGATACCTCAGAGTTGTTTTGATTTGCATTTCTCTAATTATTAGAGATTTGGAACACTTTCTCATGTACTTATTGATACTTTTGATTTCTTTACCTGAAAATTGCCTATTCATGTCTCTTGCCCATTTA
>NC_058133.1:134250043-134275380 GCF_016433145.1 Gracilinanus agilis
GTCTGTCACTCTCTCATTGAGATATTTCATGTTTCCTTCTATTTTTTCAGTCTTTTGACTTTGTTTTATTTGTTCTTGTTGTCTTGAGAGATCATTAGCTTCTACTTGCTCAATTCTAGCCTTTAGGGATTGGTTTTTGGCTAATAATCTTTCGGTTTTCAGCTATAATCTTCTGGTTTTCGGCCATAATCTTCTGGTATTCCTTTTCAATCTGGTCATTTCTGTTGTTCAATTTACTTATCAGTTCATTTGGTTTCTGAGCCTCACTTTCCAATTGCAAGATTCTACCTTTTAAACAGTTATTTTCTTGCCAGATCTCTTCCATTTTCCTCAAAATCTCAGTTTTGAACTCTTCCATAGCTTGTGAGGAGTTTTCCTTATTTGAGGAGGGTCCGGATGCTTGTTTGTTCTCCTCCTCTGTTTGCTTGGTTGTCTGGATTTTCTCTGTGTAAAAGTTGTCGAGTGTTAAAGACTTCTTTTTCTTGTTGTTAATCTTTGTCTTCTGAGCTTCCTGAGACTGGGTAGCCATCATTAGCCCAGCAGCTTCTCAGGTTTATCCTTGCGCTCAGGGTCTGTCCACGGTCTATTGGCTCCTGAGTTCTGTCTGGTTTTTTCCAAGGTCAAGCCCCCTGGTTTACAAGTCTCAGGGAGCTGCTTCCACAGTCGTATGCCCGTCTGCACTGGTTCCCCACTCAGGGTTTCAGAGCTTTAGCTCCTGGCTTTGTCTGCCTCCACCCACGCCTCCACCCGTGCCTGTGCTCTCAGCCCGCGCTCTGCGCCCAGCGTCCGCTCCCAGCATCCTGCTCCCGCTCTCAAATTCCGCGTGCACTTGCTAGCTTCCTGGGGTCCCAAATCCCGCCGCTCTCAGGAACAGGCCCTGGAGTGCCAATGACTCAATGGGTGCCCCAAACTTGCTCCAGCTCTTCCTAGCTGGCCTCTGCGCTATTGGTGTTGTGTGTGGAGGGGTTGGGGTTGGGGTGGTTGCTCAGCCTGCGATTTAGTGAGAGCTGTTTCACCCCTTTATAGCATGGAGATGCCTCGATTCCACGTACCTTCCACGCTGTGCCCTGTTGTGAGGTTCCTCCGTTTGTCTGGACTTGTTTTTATGTCCCCTTGAGGAGTTTTGTGCGTTTCGGTCAGGAGAGGTTAAGAGCTGCTTCTTACTCTGCCGCCATCTTAACCCCGGAATCTTCTGTTCTGTTCATTTTTGAAAACAAAATTTAAAATGTTTTAATGGCCCTCCTTTGGCTTCAGTATTACTAAACACTGCTTTCCTCCCCTCTCCTCAACTTCTACTCCTAATTTAAAAAACTAAGAACAAGAAAAAAATCTTATAACCAATAAGGGGTGAAACTCACAGAGCATATTCACAGAGCAGTCATGTAAAAAAATGTATGCAACTCAAAGCCATCCATGTCAGAATGCAGATAAGATCATTCTTCATAGGTCTTCTGGAAATACAGTTGGCTATGCATTGATAGAGTTCTTAAGTCCTTCAAAGCTGTCTTGTTTTTTTTTTCCTTTCAGTGTTGTGTTTGAATAAACTGTTCTCTTGATTGGCCCACTTCCCCCTATACCAATTCATTCTACTTAGAATGCTTGGCAATCATTTCTTCATTGCTTACATTGCAATAATATTCTATTACGTTCATATACTGCAATTTATTCAGCTATTTCCCAGATGAAGTGATGCCACTCTTTCTGTCCATCATCATTTACCTGCCCCTGCCACCACCTTCTATATATGCTTAAAAATTAAGTTCATCATTGAATTCACTGTGCATTGACTAGAGTTTCTTTAGATAGTACCCCAGAATCTCAGAATGTCACAAATGGAATGCGCCTCAGATGCTGTCTCTTCCGCTCCATTGCCTGACCATTTACCCTCTCCACAAAATACCTGATGAGGTCTTTTATATATAAATGATTATAAAGCCTTTGTTTGAAAGCGTCATGTAAGGGGGGGAAACACTATCACCTGGTGATGGCCATTCGATGTTTGTATAACTCCAATTTTTAGACATTTTTTCCTAACATCGCACCAAACTTTGACTCTTTGTAACCACTGTAACCACTGACAATTACATGCTCTTCATTGAACTTAACCCTTCAGATGTGCAGATCTTAGCACTGAGTTAATCAATCAGTCAATCAGCATTTATTAAGTGTCTACTATGTGCAAGTCACTATAGTAAGGCCTGAGAATGCAAAGAAAATCAAAAGAGCTTTTTTCAAAGAGCTCACAATCTAAGAGAGGAGATAACATGCAAATGACTATAAACAAACAAGCTATGTACAAGATCAACTGGAGGTTATTTCAGATGGAAGACACTAAAGTTCAGAAGAATTAATAAAGACTTCTAAGAGAATGTCGGATTTTAACTGTGACTAGAAGGGAATCAAGGAAGCCAGGAGAGAAAGAGAGTATTCCAGGCACACGGGACAGCCAGTGAAAATGTCCAGAGTTGAAAGATTGTGTCTTGTGCCAAAAAAAGCAATGAGGTCAGTGTTTCTGGATTGAACAACATGTGAAGGAAATGGGATGGGAGAGAAGGCTAAGAAGGAGCAAGGTTTTAGAAAATTAAAAAAGGAAAGGGAAAGAATGCTTGGTTATAAAGATCTTCAAAAGTCAACTACATGATTATATATTTGATCTCTTGGAAATTATATTTAAAAACCTCTGGAATTTATTGAGTTGGGGTACTGGTATGGCCACTCTTGTGCTTCCCTACTCATGGTTGGACATGTGCTTTAGGGAAATTACTTTCACAACTGAGTGGAGAATGGACTGAAGTGGGAGGCAAGACTGGCAGATTAGCAGACTACATTAATCATCTAGGCATGAGATGCTTAGAGTCTACACTTGAGTGGTGGCAATATCAAAGGTGAGAAGGAGGCAATATTTGAGAAATGTTACAAAGGTGAAATCAGCAGGTCTTGGCAACAAATTGGGAGGGAGATGTCAGGTAAAGCTAATGAGGATTCAAGGATGATACTTAGGATGCGAACCTGAGGCACTAAAAGAATGGTGATGCCCTAAGAGTAATTGGGAAGAGCTAGGTGGTTCAGTGAATGGAAAACCACACCTGGAGATGGGAGGTTCCAGGTTCAAATCTGACCTCAGACACTTCCTAGCTGTTTGACTCTGGGCCAGACACTTAATTCCCATTATCTAGCCATTACCATTCTTCCTTGGTACCAAAGCACAGTGTTTACTCTAAGATGGAAAGTAGAGGTTTAAAAGGAAAAAAAGGAATTGATTTAGAATGGGAGAGGCTTCAGGAGGGGGGAAGGAAGAGAATATCTTGACTTTCCAGTATCTTTATAAGAAGAAATATATCATTGATATATTCTTGACTACATATGGAAGCCAATCTTCTTGATATCATGAGTACTTTTAAAGTTCTGTATTGTATTTGAATATTCTAGTCTGGAATCATGTTCCCTTCAAATCATAGAGATATTTACTAAGTTAATTTTGTCTCCTTGCATTATGATCTGTAGTTCACATTGTTTGCTACTCAAACATTTGTGTATAATGATCTAAGACTGTCCCTTTTTTGAATATTTTCTTCAATATGTTGATCTATTTCTTATGTGGTATAACAACATTTATATGGCACTTTAAGGTCTGAAAACTGCTTTTTAACTATCTCATCTTGCCTTCACAATAGCCCTGGAAAGTAGTTGTTATCATCAGACCCATTATACAGTTGAGGAAATTGAGGTAGACAGCTATGCAGCTTGCTCAAAGTCATACAGCTAGCAAGTGGCTAAGGAAAATTGGTCCTGTCTTCTGTTCACTGTATAACCTAAAAGAATGTATCTTCCTAACTCCAGGGCCACTCTATCCACTGCACCACCTAGTTTCCCCACAACTAAGACCCACAGGCCCTATTCTACTTCTCTGTAAAAGGATATGGTTGGACTCAGATTTCCTACAGATCTAGATCAATGTTCCCATAAACCCATGATGAGTTTGCTTTTTAACAAGATAGAAAAAATAGATTGATGGATAGAGATATGGAGAGATAGATAGATAGATAGATAGATAGATAGATAGATAGATAGATGGATAGATCAATAGATAGATGGATAGATAGATGGGTGGTTGGATAGATAGACAGACAGACAGACAGATAGATGGATGGATAGATAGATAGATAGATGGATAGATGGATGGATGGATATAGATATATTGGGTATACATATGTTATAGCATGTAGTATATATTTAATGCATTGCAATGTATATAGTATATGCATTAGATATATATATATTACATATATACACATACGGAACCATATATATCTATGTATACACACATGCTTGGAGATGTTGAAAATTGTACAAAAAAAGTATTGAAAAAGAATGATTGGGAATATAAGAGGAGGGTCAGAGGAGATTAATGTTATGAAAGCTATGGAAGGACAACATACACAGGAGAAGGAGATGGTTAGCAGTATCTGATGGCACAGAAACGTTAAGGAGTACAAAGAGGGAGAAAATAATATCCTGCCTGGCCATGAATAGCTCATGGTGACCTTGGGAAAGCATTCTTAACATAGTGATGGGGTCCAAAGCACTCATGTAAGGGACTGGTGGAAAGTAAGGAGAATACAAATTTCTCTTCCTAGGAATTTAGCAGAGGAAGGAAAGTGATGAATAGGAAATAGCTTGAAAGGATGGCAGGAGCAAGGGCAAATTTTTAAGAATAGGAGAGAGCTAAGTATGTGTGAAAGTAATGGTACCATACTTTTCCAACTCCTCATTTTCTCTCACCTTGAACTATTGCAATTGTTTCCTAGTGGATTCCCCTGCCTTTAGTTCCTCCCCTGCCACTCCATCCTTCCCATCACTGTCAGATTGTCACTCCCCTCCTCAAAACCCTTTGATGACTCTCTGTAGCCTGTAGTATCAAATTCAAACTTTTACTCTGTCACACAGGACCCACCAAAGCTGACACACTCCCCTTCATCATTTTCCCAACCTAAAGTCTCTCTACTTCCCATACTTTGTCCTCCAGACAGACTAGTCAATCTCCTTATTATATGACTTTTATCCCAGGTGCTGGCATTGTCTTTCCACCCATTCCCAACTCTGCTTATTGAAATTTTACAGTCTTCCAGGCCAAGTACCCATGAAATGGTTCTTGAAATCTTTTTGTTATTTGTGAAATCTCCTTCACAAATCCCAAAAATCAGAAATGATTATTTTCCTTATTTAAACTCCATATAAAAATGTGTTTGTGCCTCTTAAGGGTACTTACCAAGTTCTATTTTCTATTGTGGTTTTTTTGTCTACATCTTATCTCCCCAACTAGATCCCAAGCTCAGCAGTTTCTATGGCTGCAAACTATTTATCCAACACAGTATTTTGCTTAGTAGGTGTTTCACCTATTTTGTTTGAAGAACAAAGATACTTCCTCAGAATTTCAATGCGAATTTGTGTCTAGGGTTTGGAGAAAAGTCATATTGGAAAAAAGAGGAAGAAGAGGAAAGTGATCAAGCTAAAGTAGAGGAAACGATTATTGGGTCCACAATAAAATTTAGTGCCAATACGACTGCTGCCAAAACTCAGGAAATGATTCTTAGGAAATTAATGCGAAAAACTAAAGATGTTTATGGAGCTCCAAATTTTACCCGGGTAAGAAGCTCCCTCCCCAATTATTGTATCAATGTCATTTAAAGACTAGAATGACTGGTGTCTTTTTTTTAACAATAATAATAATAATAATTAACATTTCTAGAGCACTTTGTATGTGTCAAGCACTGTGCTAAGCACTTTACAATTATTACTTCATTTGATCTTCACAACAACCCTGGGAGGTAGGTGCTATTATTATCCTTACTTTATAAATAAAGAAACTTAGACAAACAGAGGAAGAGTGACTTGCCCAGCATCAGGTCTAGTTGCTCCTACAGAATTTTATTTAAGTTAGTAAGTAAAAAGAAATTGATAAAATAAAAATATTTCACATGATTCTAAACAACTCAAAACATCAGAAAATTAATTTGATAAAAAAGAAAGGTGAAAAAAAGTATAAAAAGAGCAGTTACAGAGCACTGGGTCTGGAGGCAGGAAAACCTGAGTTCAAATTTTACCTCAGATGCTTATTAGCAATGGGCAAGTTACTTAACCTCTATTTGTCTCAGATTCCTCATCTGTAAAATGGGGATAATGATAGCGCCTACCTTCCAGCGTTGTTGTGAGGCTCAAATAAAATAATACTTATAAAAACACTTTTTTGCAAACCATAAAGTTTTACGTAAATGCTAGCTACCATTATTATTATTATTACTGAGAAGCTCTACCTCTAATGAGCAGACTAAGAATTTGGAGTGAGAGTGTATAATAGAAGGGAAAGTTGTAAAATTGAAGGTACGTGTCCGGATTGCCTCTGCTGATACTTTTTTTTCTCCGCCACCTTTTCCTTCTTGTAAATGTGACTCTGTAATAGGATGCAAAAGGAATAAGGATCCCTGGATCCATTGGTTTAAATATCAAAAAGATGGACTTCCAATAACTTGACAAACACTTGCTTTCTAGGTATTTGGTGCTAAAAATGTCACACAAGTGACTCAAAGTCATCCTTTCACTTGGTGATGTACCTGGGCAACCCCAAGTGTATCAGTCCCACCTCTGCCTCTAGACAACTAGAGATCACTTGCAAAAACATTCAGTATGCTTGGAGGAGTTTTATCCATAATATGACTGAATCTTCCCATGGCCGATATGAGTCCCTTCATGGGCTGTCTAAAGCCAGCCACTACCAAAACCATTGCATAGTTCAAACCAGCTATCACAGCTGGATCCAAAGTGAAAAGGAAAGTCACTTCTTCACAGAATTGCAGAAGAGTCTATGAAATTGAGTGTCAGAATTCAATTCTATCATTCATACCTTGAATTGAAGATTCTAGGCATTAGGCATATAACAAGCACACAAGAGACCAGGAGTCGTGCTTTCACAGAGTGAGCTCTCAATAACTATCTGTTGAATAAATAATGATGCTTTGTGACAGATAACTAAAGAGAGCTATAACTAAGGCACAGTGATGGAAATGCATTTCAGGGCAACAAAATTTTAGAGTACAAAAATTTGACATGATTTCTTCAGTTGCACAAATAGCTAAAATAGGAAGCTCTTAATTATGTGAGCTAATAGTCTAGCAATTCTCCTTCCTGCTCAACTGACTTTATCTTGATTATTTTTTTTACTTTGCCTTATAGAGATGCCCAGAGCCCTGAGAAATTAAGGTTTATTTGTTCAGTCACAGAGCTCTTTGAATATATCACACAGACACAATTATGTGTCAGTGTATATAGAATGTGAGTTGATTTAACCCTTAATTTACACATAACTATGATCACACACCAGACTTGAATATAAACTTTTCCTGTCTGTAAGTCCACAATGTTCTGCTTCAAGTTGAAGATCAAGTGTGGTTCTGAATTGGTTGAGTAATTTCCTCACCTGGGAGTCCCCTATACCATTGAAACCATACGTCCAATTAAAAAAAAACACCTTTGTTATTTTTCACATGAAGAACTGCAGAAATGACTTAAGAACATAATTTTATTTTCCTCTCGTTGTGTGTTAGAATTCCTATTAATCTATAGTTAGGTAATCTTTATCTGGCAAGTAGTTCTGCCAGTAGATAACACAGATTTTTTTCAAGCTATTTGTCCTTAGATCCATTAATTATCCTATTTAAATAAAGGATGGGGGCAGCTAGGGAGATCAGTGGATAGAGCACCAGACCTAGAGTCGGGATCAAATCTAGCCTCAGTCACTTCCTGGCTGGGTAACTCTGGGCAAGTCTTTTAGCCCCAATTGCCTAGCCCTTACTGCTCTTCTGTCTGAGAATTGATCCTAAGACAGAGGTAAGGATTTAAAAAACAAATAAATTATAAGTAAATAAATTAAGGATGACTGAGTTTCCATTTCAAAGAATGCTTTCTATTTTTCAATATCTATAAAAGCTGTGTGACCCTGCACAAGTCACTTAACCCCAGTTGCCTAGCCCTTGTCTCCCTTCTGTCTTAAAATCAATACTAAGGCAGAAGGTAAGGGTTTAAAAAAAAGCAGTAAACAAATATAAATAAATAAATAAATAAATAAAGGACGGCTGAATTTGTATTTCATAGAATGCTTTCTATTATCCAATATCTGTAAAAGTTCAAATTTAACCTATATTTTCACAATCATTGTAATAATAATAGCTAACTTATTTTGCTCTAAGGTTTACAGTGCACTTCACATATAACATTCCATTTAATCCTCATAACAACTCTGTGAAATAGGTGCTATTATTATTCTTTTACAAATGAAGAAACTGGGGTTGAGAGAAGCTAAAAGTGACTTGTCCAGGGTCAAACATCCAATAAAGTGTCTGAAATCAGGTCTTCCTAACTCCTAAAGTTATAACAACTGCACCTCACAGCTCAATGGGGACCCCTGACACTATTGAGTATGGCCCAGATACACACTGAAATTTAATTGGAAAATATTTAATAAAATAAATTAAAATATCATTTAAAATTACATAATATTAATTTGTGGTTTTCTAAGTCAATATGCAGCCCACATCAATCTATTTGAGTTTAAAACAACTGCATTAACTGGCTGCTATCTGTCTACTCTAAAGGAAAGTACACAGAAGGGGCAGCTGGGGGACTTAGTGGATAGAGTTTCAGGCCAGGAGATAGAAGTCCTGAGTTCAAATATGGCCTCAGACACTTCCTAGCTGTGTGAACCTGGGCAAGTCACTTAACCCCAATTGCTTATCTCTTACCACTCTTCTGCCTCAAAAGCAAAACTTGGTGGCAATTCTAAGTTAGAAGGTAAGGATTTTTTTAAAAAGAAAGAAAAAAATAGAAAGTCAAACTAGTCAAATTTTAAAATGAATTTTGCCATAAATTATGATTTGTAATTATATTTAATTATCATAATAACTTAATCATTTAAAAGAAGTGAAGCACTAAATGATTATTAAATGTGTTTGTTTTTTCCCCTAAAGGTGCTAATATTTATTGATGATCTGAATACCCCAGCACCAGAGCAATATGGGGCACAACCACCCTTGGAACTCATCAGACAATTATTAGATTTAGAAGGGTTTTATAATACTGAACAACTTACATGGAAGGTATGAATAATTTTTTTCTTTTTATTGATCATAAAGTAATATTGTTTAACAATGAGCTAAATATTTTTAACAATTTTTCATAACAAAAATTTGAGATAACTCAGCTGCATAGATACCCAGATGTTACATGTATATACATAGTACAAGAATGGTAAGAGAATTGTTGTTTTCAGCAAAATCAGAAGATTCAAGATCAACCATGCCAATTAATTTTGCAAATTAAATAAATCTGTTACACCAGCATATTAAAGCAAATTACCAGATTAAATGAAAATAGGTTGTGAGCAAGTTAAAATTCCAATTAAAATCAAATTAAAAAATACCCCACCCCCATAGCATTGATTATTTTACTATCTAAATCAACTGATGGTAATTTTTGTCAAATGTATCATTTATCATATGTATGGAATGCCTAGCAAAAATATGAGACAGATTTTTTGAATCAGTATATATCTCCTGCTTTTCAAGTCCATTGATATTGAATTTTTAGAAGTACATACTGCAAAATGAAAACACTTTCCAAATAGATAATTTCTTTGAGAAATTATTTTTATTATCTCTAAACATATTGTAGTTATTTAAAAGATATAAGATTGAAATGCCACGATTATTCTCATTGTTACATCTCTCTGAACTTAATTTTGGCAAAAGCTATTTTATTTCAAAACCCTCTGTGTTAAAGTTCAAATGTCATTCCCTTCCCCAAGCCCCTTGTCATATGTCCCCTTAAAAGCTGCAGTTTGAGAAATTATATTATCTTGTTTTCTTTGAGAAACTAAAATAGAAAATATCAGTCACCAAACATGCATGAAATTCTTTTTATCTGCCAGGTTTTGTGTTGAGCTCTGGTAATCCATGTTAACTGTTCCTGACCTCAAAGAGCTCATATTAAAATGAAGTAAGACAACATGTATACTGATAAATCTGTACAAAATGAATGCAAATTATGCTGTAGTGAAGGGCACGTGTAGCCAGGGGAATTGGGAAAGGCTTCAGGCAAAAAATGGCCTTAAGCTGAGGAAAATTACTTATGAACATTGATATTGGCAAGTGGTATTACATAATGATTCATAAGGGTTCAAGATAAAGAAAACCAGGAAAAATTAATGAAGAACTTGGTAAAGTCCTCCAATCTGTCAATGTGTACTTTGATACTTAGTCACTTCAGTGTGATCATTTTCACAGTGGTCTCTTTACTTATGCTCATTATAAGCACTGCTTACTTATACTTATTAATGGGACAACAAGGCATAGTGGATGGAGAATTGGTTTTAAAAGCAAGATAATCTGGTCTCAAGTGCCACATACTGATTGTGTGATCCTGGACAATTCTTGGCCAAAGCTATGTTGGGAAATCAAGTGCAGGATCCAAAAAGAAAAGAGATTGAAGACTTGTATATTACGAAGGAGCTTCATGTCTGTGGATCATTAATATATTCTTCACACACAAAAACGATTAGACATGTCAAGTTCCAACTGACACCATTTAAAATGGAACTGACTCTCATAACAGTCTGGAAGGAAGCAAATGATAATAGACATAGCAGTCATTTAAGAATCACAGACTCTCAGAGTGGGAAGGGATGTCTGTAGCAGCATCCAATCTTGAAGACTGCCAATGGTGGAAAACCCACTGCTCACAAGGCCACTCATCCTAGTTTTTGACAGCTCTAATTGTCAGAAACTTTTTCTTACATCCAGCCTAAATTTATCTTTCATCCATTACTCCTACTTCTCTCTGGGGACAAACAGTACAAGTAATTAACCCTTCCACCTACCAGTCCTTCAGATACTTGATGAGAGTTATTGTGCCCTTCCTAAGTCTTCTTTTCTCCCTATGAATCATCCCTATTTCCTCCAAAAGGTCTTCATATGTGAACTTGAGGTGCTTCACTATATTCGATGCCCCTCTCTGCATACTCTCAATCCTATTCAGCTTATCAAAATATAACACAGAATTTGAGAACTGGAAGGGACTTTAGAAACCAACTGAAAAAGGAATCCCCATTACAAGTTGACAAGTGATCAGAACATTTTTCGAAAGGGCAGCTAAGTGGCTCAGTAAATAAAGTGCCAGCCGTAGAAACAGGAGGTCCTGGGTTCAGTTATGGCTTAAGACACTTTCTAGTTGATGACCCTCTCATGCCATGTGTTAGGTATTCCTCCAAGCTTTGTGTCATCTGTGTATCTGTTAAGGATTTCATCTATGCCTTTTTCCAAGTCATTAAGAGAAAAGTGTTAAACAATATGAAACCAAGTAAAGATCCCTGGATCACTCCATAGGAGAACTCCTTCCAAATTGTCATTAAACCATCAAGGGCTATACCTATTCAACCCTTTATGAATCCAACCAGCACCTAACCCACATCTCTCCATATTTTCCACAAAAATAGCATGAAAAATTTTGTTAAATTCATTGCTAAATCTAAGTAATTGCATATTTTGCATGCCATATTTCTCTGGTCTATCAGTTCAATGCCATATTTCTCTGATCTACCAGTTTAATACCTTTCAAAAAAGACAAATTAGGTTTAGTTTAGTGAAGCCATGCTGGCTCTTTGCATTCACTATCCTCCTTTCTAGTTGTTCTTTAATCATACTTTTATTTTAATTTTGGTCTGGTCCAGTGATTTTAGAAGTTTTGGAAAATTCCCAATGAGACCTCTCCCTCTACAAATCAACAACTCATCTATAACTTAAAATTTTTGAGAGATTCCTGGAGTATTGAGAGATTAAATGATGATCCATGGTTGCATAGCTATTATTTGTATCATAGGCTAAATTTGAACCCAGTCTTCCTAACTCCAAGATGGGGCCTCTATTTAAAGAGATATGCTGCCCTTTAATAATGTCTTTTAAAAAATATTAAATAATATGTCTAGAATTTTGTCAAGTCTGGAAGCAGCCAGCGTAGGATAATGGAAAGAACACTGGATCATGAGGCAGAGGACCTATATTTTTAAATCCCGGTTCTACTGTTTCCTATGTGACATTGGGCAAGTTATTTAACATTTGTGACCCTCAGTTTTCTTATCTATAACATAAGACTGAACCATATTATTTCTAAGGACCAATCTAAATCTCTGGTGCTATATGAGGCAAGTAGGTGGCTAAATGGATAGAGCACTGGACCTAGAATTAGAAAGCCCTGAGTTCAAAATTAGCCTCATACACTTACTTTAATAGCTGTGTGATTCTGGGCAACTCTGGTTTTAACCCTTACCTTCTGTGTTAGAATCAATATTGGTTCTAAGGCAGAAGAACATACTGGGTTAGGTAGTTGGGGTTAAGCGACTTGTCCATAGTCATATAGCTAGAAAGTCTGGCTCTCTTATCTACTATACTACCTAGCTGTCCCTGCCTCAATTAATTTAACTGCTAAATGGGGATAATAGCATCATTTACCTCACAGAGCATTATCTCCAACAAGATAATATTTGTAAAGCTCTTCACATCTGGCAAATAGTAGACACTATATAAATGCTTTTTTCTTTTCTCCTTCCCCTATTATCTTTCTAGAGTCTTCCTCGCCCACTCTGCACCATCTTCAAAAAGCATTTACTGTGGTTTCCTAAGCAATCACATTCACCACTGACTATTATTATTGCTTTTCAAAATCTATGGGGATAGTTCATCTATGCCAGAAGACTTGAACTCATTGAGGACAGGAAGATTTCATATTATCACTTCCATATTATTTTAATCTTTTACTCCCTAATGGTCATTTTTTTATCTATACTTTCTCCTCTAAAACTCTTCTTCCTTGGCAGAGAAAAGAATCAAAATGAGAGTTGAGCGTTTAGCCTTCATTTTGTTGAACTTCCTCTTTTGCTTAAATTAGTTTTTTTTGAAAGTTTCCTTTTTATTTTCCTTAGCTTTCTTCACCTGTGTTAGCACTTCTGACATTATTCTCTCTTGCTTTTATATTCATCTTGTCACCTGCCTTTACTTCCACATTCTTTGAATGTATTTTAAAATCTTAATTTTTAAATAAGGAATTTCCTGTGCAGTTGTATTATTATTCAGAAATCTTTCTTCTTATCAGAATTTTTTCTCTTTTGTGTCTTCAAAACTATTATTCTGGGGGCAGCTAGGTGACTCAGTGAATAGAGAGCCAGGCCTTGAGATGAGAGGTCCTGGGTTCAAATGTGGCCTCAGACATTTCCTAGTTGTATGACCCTGGGCAAAGCACTTAATCCCAATTGCCTAGCCCTTACTGCTCTTCTATAATACACAGTGTTGATTCTAAGATAAAAGGTAAGGACTTCAGAAAAAAAGGTTATTATTCTTAAGAGTTTCCTATGTTAGAGACTGGTTTCTCATGTAGACTGGACAACAAACTGAATTAAATGGGACAAGAATGAGTTATATTGCAATTTGAAGACTCTCTCATGTTTTAATAACCCAAAATCATTTGAAAGAAAGACTCATTTCTTCTACCTTCAATGGGGCTAGATGACTGCAAGTAAGGAATACTTCAATCTGTGAAGAATTAAAGTTTTAGGCTACCAAAAGGCATGTGGTGGCATGAGAGTTTTAGGCTACCGAAAAGTGGGTAGTGGGCATGAATAGGTCATAGTTTATTACCAACCCCTAAAAAGAGTGACTCTCAATATTCACATTTATAAGAGACTAATTTGCATCAGAATGGGAATTTATCATTTGTCATTAAAATTATCATGTTAAAATAATAGGATGATTATCTTATATACACAAAGAATAAGAATGTTCTTTTCATTCAATTGCCTCATTCTTTTCTCTATAGAAAAATCTACTTAGGAAAACCAAAGTGTGACATTGTGGCAGTTCCCTAATTATGGAATCAAAGGAAAAGAAATTTGTCATGCATTCCCTGATTCCCCCTTTTTCCCTTTCCTCACTCCTGAATGATGACTCTTCCCTCCTCAGATTTCTCATAGCAGCTGAGCCCCTCCCCTTGCCCTTATTTTACTTTAACTAGAAGTTATTTGTCCTTTCCTATCAATTACCCATAAGCACCCAGAAAGTAGGAAGGGTCTGTTGTACATCTATATTTATATCCTCAGAATCTAGCATAAAATGTGTACTTAATTGATTTTCATTGACCGAAATTAGCTGGTTAGCCTTATGACTAGGATGTTGTTATGAAACTCTTATACCCTGATGAGTCTCCAATAAACAGATGTATCAGACTGGTGGAGAGAGAATCAATCTCATAAGTAACATTTCTGTAAATAATGTGTTAAATGAAACTGTTGCCAAGATTTCAGGTATTCCCATAATCCTGTCCATGGTGCATCAGGGCCAAAGAAAGAGGTGGTCACTTCCCAGGATCGGGCACCTTGTCTTTTCTGAACCTCTGTTCCCTTGATCTACTCTATCTTGCAAACTCAGAGATCAATGTCTGCAGTACTACTTACTGGTTAATCTTTCTTTCTGTTTCTCACAGAGCATTCAAGATATCTCTCTGGTTGCAGCTTGTGGTATTCCACCTGGTGGGAAAACTGATATCAGTCCACGTCTCCTCAAACACTTTTTCATACTAGTAATGCCTCATCCTCCACAATATGCCTTATATACTATTCTCCAGGTAATGAATTTAAATTTCCTCCTGTATGTCTCTTTTATTGTTCTGATCTCTCCTTAATATTTTGAAACACTTCATTTATAAGAAAAAGAACTTGGGTATTAACTAAAACTGAAGAACTAGTCGAATCACCTTATGCTGCCCTTTAGTGCATATGCTCGGGAACCATTGGGTCAGAAGAGAGTCCCATGCACACTGCTGAAACTATATAGAAGTAGGTATAAAACACATCTGACCAATATCCCCAGACCCTAGAGAATTCTTACAATCAGACTGAAAATTCTGGGGGAAGCCTGGTACTTTTCTTACCTACCTAACAAATACTTCAGGAAAAGAGGCATTTAAGAATTTAAGGTGGTCATTAAGTTACCTTACAAATCCTAAGATGTCATACTCCTTTTGTAACTTCCTATCATTGCAATAAACTCAGAGGGCAAAGCAGTAAGTCATAACAATAGCCTGGCTGATACTCAACTATCATCAACCAAAATATGCTGCCACTTTCTTCCCTTTTACTCATAAAGTCTTGGATATTCTACCCAAGTGGTAACTAGAGAGAAGAAGCAAGACAAAACACTAGGTCATCACCAACTCCAACCAAGATATATGCACCCAGCAAAATAGAGAGATATTCCTGGTTGGCCACTATATAATAACAACTGGCATTTTTGATAGACTTTACACTTTCTGTTAATGTTATAATGCCTAAATCTGCAGGAGTCATAGCTAAAGAATACTCAAATAATTTTTAAAATATTGATCACAAAATTTATTTTTTTCAGGCTCATCTGGGAATACACTTACACCAACATTCCTTCCTCTCTGATGTTCAGAAGTGTAGGCAGCAATTGGCGGCTCTCTCCCTCTCTATATACTATGATGTATGTCATAATCTCTTACCAACCCCAGCTAAGTGTCACTACCTGTTTAGTGTCCGAGATCTATTTAAGGTTTGTATTAAATTTCATTCTAAATAAGTAGTAAAGCTTTTTACCTGTAGACAATATAACTTTGCTCCTCAAATATGGCTTTTGTATTCATCCTTTGGACCACTGGCAGCCAGTAGTATACCAAAAATCAAAACAGAATCCTAATTTGGCTGACTTACTTTCTTTTCACTAGTGTTAGAATTTCTATTGGAAGATGGACAGGAAAAGAGGAATGAAGTGAAAATCAAATCAACCAGTGTTGTCACTTGCTATCATCTCTGATATTGAGAGGAAGTTGAAATTAACTGTTAAAATGAGTTCTGGGAAGTAGTTTTGGATTTCAATTATTTATGCCAATTCCTCTCATTACCATGGATTGATTTTTTTCTGTATGGTTTTTTGCAATGATTGGAGAAGAAGTTGGATGTATTAAAGCACTTGGAAGCCTATGGGGAGAAAAAACTCATCTCTGAAGCAAAGAAGAAATTAGCAGATTTCTTATTTGTGCTTTTGTCTACACTATTGCCAAATGGATTTGCTTTGTAAAAGTAGGTTTGAACTTGCAAGTCTTACATTTCACTTAAGGCAATTATGTACAAAATCACTTCTTCAAAATACTCTCAATCTTGGGGCAGCTAGATGATTCAATGGATAGAAAGCCAGGCCTGGAGATGGGAGATTCTGAGTTCAAATCTGACCTCAGACACTTCCTACCTGTGTGACCCTGAGTGACTCACTTAACTAACCCCCATTGCCTAACACTTACCGCTCTTCTGCCTTGGAACCAATACACAGTACTGATTCTAGGATAGAATATATTTTTGTTTTGTTTTGTTTTCATTTTTAACACTCTGTCTTGCTCAAGACTACAAGAACAATCAAGCAGAACTTTGGGGGTGGGGAAGAGGGCAGCTATGTAGCTCAGTGGATTGAGAGCCAGGCCTAGAGACAGGAGGTCCTAGGTTCAAATCCGGCCTCAGACACTTCCCAGCTGTGTGACCCTGGGCAAGTCACTTGACCCCCCATTCCCCACCCTTACCACTCTTCCACCTAGGAGCCAATACACAGAATTTAAGGGTTAAAAAAAAAAAAGAAAGAACTTTTGGGATCCATATTGCCTTGCTATGGATTAACTTTTCACTAACATAGATCATGATCTTACTATCTGGGTGCCCTCAGGCAAATCTTTTAAACACTCTTCTCTAACTCTCAGTTTCATCTATAAAATGATGAGATTGAACTAGTTGATCTCTAGGGCCTCTTCCAGCTCTCCACAATCAGTATTTACTCCCTTGATACTTCTGAGTAGACCTTTCAGACTTGCAGTAACTGGATGATCCGTCTCTTGTTAGTCAATCCAGTGATAAGCCTCTCTGAACATAACTAGACTAATCCTTGGACAGTGAGAATGAAGTACACAAGTAGGCCTATATTTGAAGACTTTTCATTCTGGTAGGGCCTAGGAGACCTTACCACCCATTCGCTTAGCCTCAGGCCATGCTGACCATCAAGGGTTCTTGGTTAAGGGGGTCTAAATAGCAGATACAAGTGGTACATTTTCCTAGCCATGCAAGGCTAAGATCAAACAGTACAATAAGATTTTCTTTCAATTTCCCACAACCGAATAAACTTTTCTCATGGGACAAAATTTGGACTAAGCCCATAGTTGAATAGAAAGGGAGCTGAATTAATTCCACAATTAAATAACAAGATGGAGTCAGTGTGGTTTACTCAATTCTCACAATTAAACACTTGCTTTCCTAATCTCTTCTATAATTTTCTTACAATTTTTATCGTGACCTCCTGAAAAAATTCATCTAATTCCTGTTCATCTTCAGCAATGAAGAATCCACTTATTTCCAAGCCAACTCACTCTACTTTTGGATGTCTTTAATATTTAGAAAGTCTTCCCATATACAGATCCAAAATCTGCCTCCTTTTAACACCTACTCATTGTTCCTATTTCTTTGGGAGGAGGGGGGGGAAGCATGCAAAAAGACTAAAAAGACTACAAATATTTGAAGACAGCTACCAAGTCCCAGCTAAGTTTCCTCTCCAGGTTAAATTATCTCCAATTTCTTCACCTGATCCTAATATGGCATATCCTCCAATCCCCTTATCATCTTAATCACTTCCCCTGAAGACATTTCAGTATCTTAGTAGTCTTCCTAAAATTTAGGGCCCAGAAATGCACATCATACAGGAGAGTACAATGGAATTCTCATCTCTATAGACTCTCAATCTGTAATTATCCAATTGATTTTTATCCCCAGGATAGGACTTTACATTTATCCCTACTAAACCCAGAATTACTAAATTTAATTTACAGTTCTGGTATGTGGGATATATTTGAATTCTTATTCTGTCATAGATAGATATCAAGAGATTAGCTAGCTAATCTCTTGATAGCTTTGGATCATCAATGAATCTCCTAAGCATGCCATATATTATGTCTTCATCCAAGTAACTACTATATTAGTGGGTTTTGGGGACACAGTCAGATGAGAGACCAATTGATTATTTGGGCTAGTACTAGGGTCTTCACACTGTGGGTTGAAGGGGCCCAGTAGTTAGCCCTGACCAGGCTAGAGCCTGATCTGGGTCCAGCTCACAGATTATTCAGTCACAGAGTGTAAAGTCAATGGAAGGTGTAGTTTATTTCCATAGAGAGGTTTAGAGGGAAAGGGGAATCCTTGTCACTAATTCACTAGCTAATAGTCCCAAATCCAAACCTTTTCAAGAAGAGTCTTCAGAGAGTTTGATGTTCTACACTTTTCACCCTCTCCTCTCTAACCTGTAACCCAGACTCTATTCTAGCTACCCTGCACTATCCAAACCTCTCTTGAGTGTTAATAGTAGTGCTGGTCTATGACAGATTAAACAGGGACCCAAGGGTAGGTCCCAGATCTAACTGGCCCCAGACCTCTGCTTACAGACAGTGTTGATAGCTAGGTGCTGGTTCAGGTTAGCATCAGGTTCACAGGATCTTCTTCCAAGGAAACACAGCAACAAGGACAGGATCAGAAACCTCAGAACTTGGCAGTCACCCCCTCCAGGTTCACATCAAGAGAGAGAGAGAGAGAGAGCTAACAGCTTCTGAGTTCCAGCTTAACCCTTCCTTCCAGCATTCCAGAATCTTTCATCTTCAGGTCTTAGGCATCTTCCTCTGCAAACCTTCATCTCTCTTACTATAATTATCTCTTCTTCATAACACTACTAAAATGTTTAAAAGCACAAGGCCAGTCACAGAGCCCTGAGACACATCACTATTGGCTTCCAGCCATGTTAACAGTGATCCATTCATGACCACTTTTAGGGGTCCAATCATTCAGCCAATCCTGAAACTACCCCTACAATACTGTGATCTAGTATACATCTATCCATTCTATTGACAGGTATAACATCAGACACTCTGTCAGATGCTTTACCAAAATCCAGGCATACTACATCTTCATACTATGTCTTCCTCAGATGTACCAGTCTAATATCACTATCAAAAAAGAATATTTGGTTAGTCTAGAACAGCCTACTTTTTACTAATTTATTTTGGTTTTAGTTACTAGCACATCTCTTTCTCAATATACACAAGCCCTATTGTAATGCATTCCAGAATTTTTCCATAAATTGAAATTATACTCATTAACCTATAGTTGAGCAATTCCATCCTCTTCCCTTTTTTGAAAATCAAAGCTTTTTCCCTTCCCCAGTCCTTTAGCATCTCCTAAATTCTACACAGAGAGATCACTAATAGAAACTTCGAAATCATATGATCTGGTTCTTTCAGTACTCTGAAATGTAGTTTATGTTGTTCTGACTACTTGAACTCATTAAAAGCAAGCTAGGTACTCCCTTAGCATTTCTTCATTTATTAGGTTTCTACTCTGGTTATCTTCCATCCTCCTTTTCATTTGTAATTCCACCATCTGAGTTCTGGCCTTCATCTCTTGCCAAGACTATTTTTTGGCTGTTGCTCAGTTGTTTCTCAATTGTATTCAACTCTCTCTCACTCCATTTGGGATTTTCTTGGCAAAGATACTGGAGTGGCTTGCCATTTCCTTTGCCAGCTCATTCTACAGATAAGGAAATTGAGGCAAATAGGGTTGTGACTTATCCAGGATCACACAACTAAGAAGTAACTGAGATTAGATTTGAACTCAGATCTTCCTGACTCCAAGCCCTGTACTCTCTCCCACCACCTGGCTGCCTAAGACTATTTTAATAGTTTCTTATTCTGTCTCTCTACCTCTGCTCCCTCTCCTAGCCAATATGTCCTTTGCAGAGATGCCAAAATAATTTTCCTAAAGCAAAGAAACTTAATCTTGAACCATATTTCTCCCTTCAGTTGCTATACTTGGCTTCCTCCTCCCCTTATCCCATCCATTTCACTGGAAATGTAGATCATAGCTTGTAGAAATAAGTAATTTTACAAATAAATACTTTCTTGCTTATAGAACCCAAACATTTATTTGATACTTGGAATATATTTTAAATACTTCAGTGACATTTAAAAATTGTATCTTTAAATTCCTCATAGCTCCTTCATGGATTATTACAAGCTAACAAGGCTGTTGTTGTGTCTAAAGAAACTGTTGCCCTGCTCTTTGTACATGAAGCAACCCGAGTATTTCATGATCGCTTAGTCGATTCTGAGGAAAGACATTTTTTTTTCAAGCTTCTTTCACATGAGCTAGAACTTTATTTTGAGGTAAATGTATCCATTTAAAAATTTTTTTATTCTTTCATTAAGAACTTTGAGGTAAAGAATATTGTTTTCATAAAGATTCCTGAAATTTGTTTTATTAGCTATAATTTTGTTAAATTACTTTTAAATTAAGTTTAATTATCACTTGAAAAATCATTGAAGAGTCTCCCTAAAGGTGTCACAAAGAAGCAAGAGTCTCTGGGCTCAACTAGATTTCAGATTAAGTTCTCTACTTCATCTGAGATTAAGGTACTTAATAGAAAACACTGTTCCCACCAACACCATCAGTCATACTTTGAAATTTTAAATGAAGCTATTATCTCCCAATAGGAAGCAAGAGAAGATGTATGGGCGGGCCATGGGCAATAACCTCCTGATCACTGCCAAGGAAGAGAAAAAAAAATTTTCCCATAAAGGAAAAAGGAAGAAGAGTTTTTTTCTACCCGTGTCTAAACTTTTTGGTTCCCTCGTTGAGGTGGCCAAAGTAAAGAAGAGTTTTCTTCACCAGTGGCTGAGATTTTGATTTTCATCTTTTCCTTGGTATGATGGCCAAAGAAGAATTGAACCAAAGGAGGACTAGAGTCCAGAGAAACTAGACTTTTTCATCTGCATTTTATCAGCTTCCCCAGAATAACAGTGAATGTAGCAGTGTGTCTACCTGGCAAGCCAAGGATAAACTAGACACACAGAAAAATCAAGACTACAAGAAATTTATCAGAAAAGTTTCACAATAACTAAAGGAAACATTTTGAGAACTCCAGCAAAATGACTTCCAGGGACTGTTACACCTCTGTGCATGTGCTCTATGCTTTAATATACTTTCTCCTGGGGTCTGTATGTATTTGTGGGAGAGTATGTCATGGACTTTTGGAGGGGAGGGAGAATGTTAAGGTGGCATAATAACAGTTATTATGCCACCTTAGCAGATTTCCTTTTCTAAAAGGTAATTAAATCCAGCTGATGAGTTGTTATCAACTAATAAACATGGAAAGAAGCAAACTGGTTGAGGTTCATGAGCTACAGTATTAAAAAGTCACCCTCCAACCCTTCAGGGCTGGTTCTATTACCCCAAGAGAGCATCATAATCATCCTCCAGAGAATTGATTTGTCAAGTGAGATTAGGAATTGAAATGGTCACTCTAGAGTCATTGCTACAAAAGCAAAGGGCTTTTTCTCAGATTGTTATTAAGTACAAAGTTATGGTATTGAAAGACAGAGCTCACAAGTCATAACATCATGGATTTAGAGTTGAAAGATACTCTAGAGACCATCAAGTGCAACCTCATCATTTTACAGATGAGGAAACGGAGGCAAAG
The DNA here is from genome assembly GCF_016433145.1 of Gracilinanus agilis. NCBI lineage: Eukaryota > Metazoa > Chordata > Mammalia > Didelphimorphia > Didelphidae > Gracilinanus > Gracilinanus agilis. The sequence continues at coordinate 134,271,706 of NC_058133.1, forward strand.
AGAAATGATTGATTCATTGATATGAATTTTTTAAAACCCTTATCTTCCATCTTGGAATTGATACTGAGTACAGGTTCCAAGACAGAAAAGTGGGAGGCAGTTGGGATTAAGTGACTTGTCTATGGTCACACAGCTAAGAAATGTCTGAGGTCAGATTTGAACCAGGACCTCCTTCTCTAAGCCTGACTACCAATCTACTGAGACACATAGCTGCTCCTCCACAAATATGAGTTTGCAACATTTTAGAGCCGTATTCTTCACAATGCTGAGAAAGATTCCAGCAAGGATAATAACTTGATATTGAAAGGCATGGCAAAAGAAGTGAGAGGGGAAGGAAAACCCAGGTGCAAAAGTAGTATAGGCATAACTAGTTCACTTTATGTTGAAATGAAGTCTAATTCTAAATTATAATTGCTCATAGAAAGAGAAGAGGATATAGAAGGTTCCTCTCTCTTTTCTCCACAAGACAGATGCAAGAATTAGAGCAGAGAGAGAACTGATAAATTTGGCAGCTAACTGGTTGTGAAGGATAAGGGAAAATAATCAGTCAAGAATGTCTCTGTAATCATAAACCTGAGTTAATTTAACACATTTTTAACAGAGCTTAACATGGTGGAAAGAACTCAGCTTAGAAATAAAGCAAAAGTAGATGTGAAATTACAAAAAAAAAATATCAGAATGGAAGCATTGCCAAGTTCAAGAAATCAAGAAATAGAACAATTAAGGATGATGATCTAAAATATGACCATCTTTATGGAAGTGAAGATGTTATGGGAGTTGAAGAAATGAGTGAACTAGAAGGCCAAGGTTTTTAAGAGGACATCAACCTGCATATTGAAGTTTTGCAAAGCAGAAGTGGGGGTTGCAAGCCTGGTTCTAAACTAATTTTTTTGTGTATGTGCAAAATTTGATTAAGACACTTTAGTCAAGAAGCCAGACTAATTTTCAAAACTATTTTTGGAGAACAGATTCATTATTCTAGAAGAATTAAAAATCTTGAAATATTCCCAGTTTCATGTTGAAACTACTGCAGCAATCTTGGCTTTGCAACTCAGTTATTTACACACTTGAGTTGCCAGATTTCTACTTTTTCAGAGAGCCTATATAACTTCATTTGCAGTAAAGGAATATATGAAGTATTGTATTCCAAAATATACCATTATACTTCATCACTTACAAATGTTCAGACCAAAAGAATGGCGCAGATGCTAAAAATGTGTTCAAGAAGATCGCTAGAAGAAGCAGACCAACTCTATTTGCCAGGTTTTCTCATTCCTCAAAATGTCATTATGTTCAACCTCAGTCCTGCTGAACTAGTAATAAGACATCATCTTAAGACTTGCCTCAACTGTCTTTATCCAGACTCACATGAAGACATATTGAATAAGTGAGGATATGATCCAGATGTTTACACCTACTCTTAGCTAATTATTATTACAAGAATTACTTGAATCATTTGAGTTCTAGTCACTATAATGAATGAATATGAGGCATGCTGAAGTTGTGGTCATATTGAGACATCTGAATAGATGTGTAGGAAAAGGTTACTGAACTGGAAATTTGAAAATAGGCATTCTGATTGGTGTTGTAAACTTTGAACAAATCACTCTCATCTCTGGAATTCATAGTTTCCTATCTATAAAATGGGAGATCTGGATTAGATGACCAAGAATTAAAGTTCTATCCAGCTCTAAAATTCTATGATTTTATCATTGAGTATAACAGCATTAGTTCTCATTTGGGGCAAAGAAGATGCTAAGAAATTAAGGCTATAAAAGCTATTTGCTTTGAGAATATAACGATGATCTATTAAGACCATTTCTATAGAAATATGTAGTTAAAGACACATTTAAATCCTTGAGATTATGTGCTCTGTCCTATATCATGTTTTCTCAGAAAAAATAACCTAGCTCTCTCTAACCTTTCGCAAATAGATGCTAAGCCAGAAAAAACTGCCTGGATCACACTCTTAAGAATGTAAAAAAAAAAAAAAACAAAGTTACCAAATGGTGCTTTTTTAAAAGAATTCTTAGAATTGTGGTTTCCCTGCTGGGCTGAGAACTCTCCCTAAAATTGCATAAACTAATAATATTTATGAAACTCTAATAGATATGATCCTAAATATAATACTGAAGTTTGAAGGTTGTTTTCCCCACTTCAATAGTAACTTAGTTAAAGAGACTGCTAAAAATGTCACTCACTGGTTTAGGAAGTCCCAAGTTCCCCTTTGTAAATACCAAGTTGGTATGGAGAACTGAGAACTCCACAAGTTGGCCTGAGGATTTCACCAGAGCGGGAGACAAACATGAAGATGATAGGAGTAGGCTAACCAGTCCTCCATAGCTCTATCTGATAACCAGGGTCAGGACTTTCAATAGCAGAGAGAAGACATCTGTATCCACAAAAGTCAGTGGAATGGAATTTGTTGGAGTAGCTAAACCACCCCAAAGTTGGAAAATCTATGCAGGTTTCTACACTGATCTTAATGTACACAAAGGACTATAAATGATATTACAGGAAGCCATGGAATCTGAGATTGAAAAACACCTTACAGTTTTGGTTCCTTTTAGCACAACTTCCTTTTGGTACCTTTATGCCACATCTTCCTACAAGTGGAAAGGTTATTATCAGCCATCAACCAGTTAGATTTTCCCCCACTTCACCTAGACATCTCTGAAAGAGATTTGGAGGTATTTGTGATATTATTATTTCAGATAAGGGGTTTCATTTAGGCTCAAAGATGAGTAAAATTACATTTTATTGTATTTCATTTATTTAAATTAATCTTCTTTCCATAGATTATATGGCCCACAGACAAAATAATGCAGGATTTACCTTTGTATGTGGATTTTTTGGATATAAACAAAATTCATAAAAGAAGGATCTATCAGAACTGCAGTAACCAAAGAAAAATTTCAGATGTACTTTCTGAATTCCAGCTATCATTGGGCTCAACTGGTTTTGAGGTAATAAGAGATATTCTATAATCTATTGCCAGTAGCTACTGTCTTAAAATTTTAAGGAGATTTTCAAACATATTGAACAGGAGAGAGGAATCTACCCCTCAGTTTTCAAAATGAGCTCTTATAATTATATAGGTTTGTATTATTTTACCCCAGCAGGTAAGATATAACCTTAAAGATGAAATAGTCAAGTTTTGGCAGCAGAGCTGTAAGGGGTAGCATCCAAAAAAAAAAAAGAATTGGTAGAATTGAGTTAGGAAAGTAGTATCAGAAGAAAATTACACAGAGTAAAAAAAGAAAATAAGGAAAGGGATCACAGGCCTGAAAGTTTCCTTAAAGGCCATGTAATTCAACATCCTTGAACAATGAAGGCTCTGTATATAAGACCACTACCTGAGGAGCAATGTTGGGGCATCTCATAGGGAAAGAAGAGAAGAGCAGCAGATACAAGCTTGTTTAGGATTTTTTTTTTTCTCCTGCATATCAAGAAGGTGATAGTCATTCAGTAAGGGAGAGGAAGTAGAGGAAGGGTCAGCTATCACAGAGACCAAATCCTGAAGACAAGAATGCTACAGATGCTGCTTGCTACATAACCTTGTTTTTCTCTTCTTCCTTTCTGCCTTGCCTTTTTGCCTCAGTCATAGTGGCAGCGGTAGCAGTCCATTGGATGAGTTAGTCATATATATATATATGTATATATATATATATAACT
>NC_058133.1:134275688-134294240 GCF_016433145.1 Gracilinanus agilis
CTAAGTCAAGTTAAGAAGAGATACAATATTTTAAAATTATTTTAAAATTTATACTAAAGAAAAGGGAAAACAAACATTGTGTTATATATATATATATGTATATATATATATAATTATTCATTATTCAAGTTTTCTCCTGTCTAATTAAAATTTAAGCCATTTTAAAGACATAGTTGTTAGAGAACTTTCTTTCATTTCTCTCTCCTATTATGCCAAGCCACAGACATTCCCCCACCTAGTATCTCTGAGAGTTGTTTATTCCTTCTATTCCTTTCCTAGCTTTCAAATTCAATGGTGTTCTTCAAGGAAGCCACTGAACACGTTTGCAGAGCTGCGAGGGTCCTTCGACAGCCAGGGGGCCACATGTTCCTGGTAAGAAAGAAAACGTTACAAATAAATAAAGTTCTCAAGTTCAGAATGATCTAAGAAATCCTTTAAAATGGTTCTTATTCAGAAAGTTTCCTTGGCACTGGTCACTGAAAAACACAAGCTTATGGATTTTTGAGTTTTCCAACATTCAACATACACTATCAACACAGAATAATATCAAGTGGATGATAATGTGTGGATGAGGGTATGTGTATAGGATGAATTTGGCACCATCTAGTGACCCTTTATATTAGCTCACTTTTATCATCTACGTGTGTGACTTAAAAAAAATCTTTCAGAAATTCACTTAAGGAGCATTATAGTGATGTGCCTAAAGTTATGAACTTTATTAAAAATGAATTATTGAACTTCCGGGTTAAGATGGCAGCAGAGTAAAAAGCAACTGCTTGACCTCTCCTAACTCACACATATAGGACTCCTCAAGAAGACATAAAAACAAATCCAGACAAACAAAGGGACCCCACAACAGGGCGCAGCATTGAAGGTATGTGGGTTCGGGGCATTTCCAGGCTATAAAGGGGTGAAACAGCTCTCACTAAAACATGAGCTGAGAAACCCTCTCCCACATCCCCACACGACCTACAGTGCCAAAGCCAGCGCACAAGAGTTAGAGCAAGTTTGGGGCACCCATTAAGTCTCTGGCAGCTCACCAGGGCTTGTTCCTGAGAGCAGCAAGACTTAAGACCCCAAGAGGCTAAAGAACTCACGGACTTTGAACACAGACCTTGAGCGCAGGCACAGGTGGAGGTGCGGACATAAGGGCGGAGCTAAGGCACTAACAAAGGGGCTGATCCTAAGAGCAGGAGTGAACCTTGGGTGAGGACCCAGCACAGAGAGGTGCTTGATGGTGGAAGCAGCACCCTGAGACTGTCAAAGGAGCCTCAGGCAGAAGAATGAACAAGGAGACCACCAGGAGGCTTGACCCAGAGAACAACCAGACCTGGGACTTCAGGAGCCTAAAGAGCTCAGACAGATCCTGGGCATGAGCATAAAGCTGAGAGGGCACCCAGCTGACACAATGGCAAGCCAGAATCAGGAAAACCAGAAGAGAAAGATGAAGAAGAAATCTTCAACACTCGACAACTTTTACACAGAAAAAATCCTGACAACAGAGCAAACAGCAGGGGAGAACAAACAAGTAACCATATCCAAACCTTCCCAAAACAATGAAAATGGGTCACAAGGTCTTGAAGAGTTCAAATCTGAGATTATGAGAAAGATGGAAGAGATCTGGCAAGAAAATAACAGTTTAAAAGGCAGAATTTCACAATTGGAAAGTGAGGCAAGTAAATCAAAGACCAGAAACAAACAGATTGAAAAGGAAAACCAAAGATTAAAGTGGAAAACCAAAAGATTGTAGCCAAAAACCAGTCTCTAAAGGCTAGAATTGGGCAATTTGAAAAAGATGCCCCCAAATCAAAAAAATTAATAAGCAAATTGGAGACCAATATCAAACAGCTGGAAAACAGGACAGGCCAAATTGAAAAGGAAAATCAAAAGCTTACAGCAGAAAACAAGACTAAAGACAAGAATTGAGCAAGTAGAACCAATGATCTATCCAGACAGCAAGAACAAGTAAAATAAAGTCAAAAGACTGATAAAATGGAAGGAAACATGAAATATCTCAATGAGAAATTGACAGATCAAGAAAACAGGTCTAGAAGAGACAATCTGAGAATCATTGGTCTTCCTGAAAAAGCAGAAATTAATAGAAATTTGGACTCCATACTAAAAGAAATTATTCAGCAAAATTGCCCTGAAGTTCTACAACAAGAGGGCAATATAGACATTGAAAAGATCCATAGATCACCCTCTACACCAGACGGTGAAAAGACAACCCCCAGGAATATAACAGCCAAATTCAAGAGCTTCCAAGTAAAAGAAAAAATTTTACAAGAAGCCAGAAGGAGACAATTCAGATATCAAGGAGCGCCAATTAGGATCACACAGGATCTGACAGCCTCCACACTAAAAGACACAAGTCTTGGAATATGATATTCAGAGAGGCAAGAGAACTGGGTCTACAACCAAGGATCACCTACCCATCAAAACTGACTATATACTTCCAGGGGAAAGTTTGGGCATTCAACAAGATAGAAGATTTCCAAGTATTTGCACAGAAAAGACCAGGACTAAATGGAAAGTTCGATATCCAACCACAAAAATCAAGAGAAACATGAAAAGGTAAATAAGAAACAGAGGGGAAAGTAAGAAAACTCATATTTTTAAATTTTTGCCTCTTTAAGGGCTTCAATAAGATCTAATTATTTGTATTCCTATGTGGAGAAATGTTGTGTGTAATTCTCTATAGTGAACTCTGTTCACCATTATAGTATTCATTATTATAATAATTAGAAGAATTATTCATAGAGAAAGGTTGGAATACTAAATGGTCTAAGATGATATGGGTGGGTGGGAAAAGAAGGGGGATGAATAGTAGAGGACACCAAGAGAAACTTGAATGAATAAGAAAAATAGGATATTCTATACCACACAAAGAGGGCATGGGAAGTGGAAGGGATGAATACTATTATAAGAAGGAGAGGAAGAGAGCATTAAGAGGTAATAGTTAAACCTTACTCTCAGTGTAATTAACCCTGAGAGGGAAGAGTAGCTTTATCCATTGGGATATAAAACTCTATCTAACCCTACTGAGAAAGAAGGGATAAACCAAGGGGAACAGGGGAGTGGGGAGGTCAAAAAGAGGGAGGGAAGAAGAAGGGGGAGGGAATTCATTAGGCCTTAAAAATAAAAGGAGGGGGTAGAAAGGGAAGTAAATCAAGGGAGGGGACGAGGGTTACTGGCTTAAAGCAAACCACTGGTTTAAAAAGAAATAGCATAACAAGAAGGGGTAGAAGTAGGAGAGGATACCAAAATGGTGGGGAATACACAACTGATAATTATAACTTTGAATGTCAATGGGATGAACTCACCCATAAAACGGAATCAAATGGTAGAGTGGATTAGAAACCAAAAGCCTACCATATGTGGTCTACAAGAAACACATATGAGGCAGGTGTACATACACAAGTTTTAGGTAAAGGGCTTGAGCAAAATTTTTTCGGCTTCAAATGAGAAAAAAAAGGCAGGAGTGGCAATCATGATTTCTGACAAAGCCAAAGTAAAAATAGATATGATTAAAAAAGACAGGGAAGGTCATTACATCCTGATAAAAGGCAGTATAGACAATGAGGAAATAACAGTGCTCAATATGTATGCACCAAAAGGCATAGCATCCAAATTCATAAAGGAGAAACTGGTAGAGCTCAAGAAGGAAATAGATAGTAAAACCATACTAGTAGGAGATCTAAATATTCCTCTTTCAGATCTAGATAAATCAAATCAAAAAATAAATAAGAAAGAGGTAAGACAGATGAATGAAGTCCTAGAAAAATTAGATTTAATAGATATGTGGAGAAAAATAAATAGGGACAAAAAGGAATACACCTTCTTTTCAGCTGCACATGGTACATTCACAAAGACTGACAATGTAATAGGGCATAGAAACATTGCAAACAAATGCAAAAGAGCAGAAATAATAAATGTAACCTTCTCAGATCATAATGCAATAAAATAATAATTAGTAAGGGCACCTGGACAGGCAAATAAAAAATTAATTGGAAATTAAATAATATGATTCTCCAAAACCAGCTAGTCAAAGAAGAAATCATAGAAACAATCAACAATTTCATGGAAGAGAATGACAATAATGACACATCCTACCAAACTCTGTGGGATGCAGCCAAAGCAGTACTAAGGGGGAAATTTATATCTTTGACTACATGTATTAACAAATTAGGGAGGGCAGAGATTAATGAATTGGGCATGCAACTTAAAAAATTAGAAAGCGAGAAAATTAAAAACCCCCAGATGAAAACTAAATTAGAAATACTAAAAATCAAGGGAAAAATTAATAAAATTGAAAGTAAAAGAACTATTGAATTAATAAAAAAGACTAGAAGCTGGTATTTTGAAAAAACAGATAAAATAGACAAAGTACTGGTCAATCTAATAAAAAAAAAGGAAAGAAGGGGGCAGCTGGGTAGCTCAGTGGAGTGAGAGTCAGGCCTAGAGACAGGAGGTCCTAGGTTCAAACCCGGCCTCAGCCATTTCCCAGCTGTGTGACCCTGGGCAAGACACTTGACCCCATTGCCCACCCTTACCAATCTTCCACCTATGAGACAATATACCGAAGTACAAGGGTTTATTTAAAAAAAAAAAAAAAAAGAAAGAAGAAAACCATATTGAGAGTATCAAAGATGAAAAGGGAGACTTCACTTCCAATGAAGGGGAAATTAAGGCAATCATTAAAAATTATTTTGCCCAATTATATCACAATAAATATAGCAATATAGGAGAAATGGGTGAATATTTACAAAAATATAAATTGCCTAGATTAACAGCAGAAGAAATAGAATACCTAAATAATCCTATATAAGAAAAAGAAATTGAACAAGCCATCAAAGAACTCCCTAAGAAAAAATTGCCAGGGCCTGATGGATTCACAAGTGAATTCTATCAGACATTCAAAGAGCAAATAATCGCAATACTACACAAATTATCTGATATAATAAGCAAAGAAGGAGTCCTATCAAATTCCTTTTATGACACAAATATGGTACTGATTCCAAAGCCAGGTAGATCAAATATAGAGAAAGAAAACTACAGACCAATCTCCCTAAAGAACATAGATGCAAAAATCTTAAATAGAATACTAGCAAAGATACTCCAGCAAGTGATCAAGAGGATCATCCACCATGATCAGGTGGGATTTATACCAGGAATGCAAGGATGGTTCAGAATTAGGAAAACCATCCACATAATTGACCGTATCAACAATCTAACAAACAAAAATCACATGATTATCTCAATAAATGCATTTTTGAACTATGGATTAAACATGGAAATGGTAGCACCTAATGAGAGTAACTAAAATTAATTTACCTGGAGTTTTGCAAATATAAGACTTTCCAGATCATGTTCAAATTTGATGAAAAGTTCTAATGTATTTTTTCAACTATTTTTAAAAAGTGTAACATGGTAAGCATGAGAAAACTGTCTTATGAACCTTTGATAGGGATAGGGACTAGCCCTGTTATTTCACAAGTATAGGGAATTTCCTGGTGAGGAGATCACCACTACCAAGGCACATTAACATTTTCTCTGCAATGTGTGTGTAATCTTATGGAGTTGCCTAGAACACTAAGAGATGATGTAACTTGCTCTGGACTGTGTAACCAGTTTATAGCAGAGGCAAGACTAGAATCCAGGTCTTCCTGTTGTAAGACTAGCTCTTTATGTGCTACAAAAGGGGACTTTTTAAAAGCAGACTTTGAAGAGCAACCAAAATCTTAGCTATCATTGTCTCTACTTTTACCATAAACAAACAAAATTATTTGTTACAAGATTTCTCAAAACATCTGTTTGTTTCATAATCTGTTTTCTCCTCTAAAGATTGGAATAGAAGGATGTGGAAAAGAAACATGTGCCACCCTTGCCTCTTATTTGGGAGATTGCAAGCTCTACAAATTATCTACATCTACTAATTATGGCCACCTGGAATTCAGAGAAGACTTAAAACATGTCAGCACACTAACAGGACTAGAAGGAAAACCTACTGTTTTGCTTATTATTGATACACATCTAACTCACGTAAGCAGATTTTGTTATGGGCATTGATTTCAAAACTGACTTGAAAATATGTGTTGCAAAAAGTAGTGTTCTACTTATTTGGCTATTTTTATTGCTTTATGATCTATAAAGAATATATTAACTGTTTGTACTTTTTTATATTTATCTGCAGTACCCCTGTGCCCTAATACTTTTTATAAAAGTTTCAGGTGATATGCTAAAAAGTATGTACATATATTTTGCAGACCCACTTAGAAGATGCTATAAATCTTTTAACTCTAGTTTCTACAACAATTTGTTCAGTTTCATATTTTCCCTTGTTTATCTTTCTGTTAGATTTATCCAAACCTGAGAGAGGGATATTAAAGTTTCCTGTCACTATTGTGTCACTATGTATGTCTTCTTGTAGCTCAATGTTTTCTTTCTGAATTTGGATACTAAGGCATTTGTAGTATATAATTGTTACTGATATTGGTTTGTGGTTCATGATTCCTTTCATCATAATGTGCTTTCCTTGTTTAATCTTTTTATTTGCTTTTTTCCTTTGTCAGATAGGGTAATTGCAACTCCTGCTTTTTAAAATATACTTGATGCATAGCAAATTTTTTCATACACTCAGTTTTACTTTGTGTACTTCTTTATTTTTTTAAATGTGTTTCTTATAAGCAATATATTATAAAGTTATGTTCTCTTATCCACTGTCATTCTTTTTTGTCTTACTGAACTGTTTAATCCATTCATATTTAAAGTTGAATTATGTTTATATTTTCCTACATTTGTTGGTAATATTGTTTTTTCCAAGTTATAATTTTTCTCTCTTCTATTGTAAACACAGTACTCTGTCCCTTCAGTGACTTTAATTTATTTTTTTTAAAGTGTCCCTATTCCAAATAGCTCTCTTCCTCTCATCCCCAATCCCCTCTTCTGATTACTTAACTCTTTCTCTTTAGAGTTTTGCTTACAAATTACGTTTGTCCTGCATTTATTTGATTACTTAATTCCTCCCTTTTTTCTCTCACTCAAGTAGATCCCCACTTCATCTTCTCTCCTTCAACTAGTTCTTGTTCATTAGATTTTTCTTTCATTTTTGTACCCCTTTTTAGAGAGGATTTTTCTTACTCTCTTCAATCACTCTATCAGTCCTGTCTCTCTGCTTTAGATCCTACTTCTCTGGTTCATGATCCCTATACTTACCCAGTCTCTATTCTCTGTGTTTCTCATGGAATCAGAACTTCTGAAGTATTCATTCTAGGCTCTCCCATCTAGATAATTTCTACCACTGCCTTGAAGAGCTTGCTGTGTGGATTCCCCTTTTCCATTCTGCCTCACTCTAAAACAAGGCCAATTTCTTCCAGTGACAGAGAAGATGCTGCCCCATGAAAGAACCTTTTCACCAATACATCCTTGATTAGTTAGCCCATCACTGATCTTCACTCTCCCCCTGGTTACCTTCTCTTCTCCATTTGCTTCAAAATCTCTTTAGGTCCTCTTACTCTTCTAGGTGTCAGTTGCCCTCAAGAGTTCCAACCTCTCCTCATCCCAAGGTAAGACAAATAGTCTTTTCAGGAACCAAAACCCTCAGACCATGCCAGGACAAGGTCCCTTTCTTTGTTCAGAGATATCTTTATCTCTTTATCTCTTCACTCATAGGAACATGCATTAGTATAACCTCCTACTATCCCCAAAGCAAGACTTCCCTCTTTCCCTCCTACTTTTTAATCCTTCCCCCTTTCCCTCTACCATCATTCCCCTATAAGCTTTTCTCTTCCTGAGACCATAAGAGCTGCCTATCTCTTGAATTTCCCTAGGCACATCACATATTTTATTCCTTATCATTTATCATCCAATCTTGTAATGTAGTTCCCCCCTCCAAAAAAAACCCATTGATTCACTTATAACAAGATGTCACCAGGTCCTGTCTGTGATATTCTAGGCCTGCCTCTTTACTATTATTTCCACTTGACTTCTGTCTTCACTCTTGTGTCTTTGTGTACATTTAGAAAGAAGTCTATTGCTGGTCTTCCTGCTGTCACTATTGTTGTTTCTGTCTTTCCCTAGCTGTTATACTCATTTATCTCTCCTACACTTCTGTTATCTAGGACATTCAAGAAGCAAATAATCTCTTCAGTTCTGGTTTTCTTTCTAATAATGTTCCAAATGTCTCTACTATTAAATGTCCATCTTTTTTCATCTATGGTTAAGCTCAGATTTACAAGATAGATTGACCTCAGGCTGCATCTTGAGCTGCATTGCTCTTCAGAATACATTATCCAATTCCCTTCTGCATTTTCTGGTGGTTATTGATTAGTCTTGAGTTGTTTGAATTGTCTTTTATTTGTATTTTAGGTCTTTCTCCTGAGTGTGGAGCTTGTTTCTAAATTGAATTATTAAACTTAACCTCAAGGGGTCTTAATGGTTTTTTCCAGAGGTGATTGATGAATATTTTCAATTGGTATTTCATTTTCTATGTTCAGAAGTTCTGGACAGTTCTTTTATATTATTGGGTATACATGTGTTATCATACAATATATATTTTCATGTGCATCATATTGTTAAAGAAGAAGCATATCCTTCATATTACAGAAAAAATCATGGAAGAAATAAAGTGATCAATGGTATAGTTCAATCTGAATTCAAACTTCTGTTCTTTCTATGTTGGTTGATAGTCTTTTTCATCATGAGCCCCTTGGGGTTGTCCTAGATCCTTAGCTTGTTCATAAATGTTAAATCATTCACAGTTGATCATTTTACTTTATTGCTATACCATGGACAACATTATCCTGGATCTGCTCACTTCATTTTACACCACTTCGTCTAAGTAATACTACTGTTTTTTTGGTTCACTTCATCTAGTCTGTCCTTAAATCTATTTATAGTCCTAACCTAGTGTTCTTTCTTTGGTTATTTTCATGAGACTTGCCATTGCAGATTCTAGTTTTTCTCTTCTGCCCATTAATTTTGCCATACAGGATGTAATTCTATTTTCATAATTCTCATTTTTCTTTTAAACATTCAGGAAGATCATGTGGTAGTTTCATAGTTTTTTCAAATTCCACAGGTTCTCATGAAGAGTTGGGTCATTTCCTCTTTTTTTCTTTGTAGTATTTATTCATAGATGCCTGAACAAATTTACTTAGCTCTAGGGGTCATGTTTCCTTCTGCTGTTAAGGTTTTCCTAATTGTTTTATCTTCTTATATTTGAGATCTTTGAATTTTCTTCTTCCTGAAATCTTCAGTAATCTCAGGCTTTCCACCCCCCCCCCCCTTATTTTTCCCTACTACTCACTTTTACTTCCTATATTTTGATGGTGGTTTCCTTGAGGGCTAGGTCTCAAAGCCTCTCAAAGTACACAAACACTGGGTAATTTATGATTTACCAGCTTAGGTTTCTTCTTCAAGTGCCTTTGGGGAGAACATAATTGGCTCTAGCTGATTGCTGGGCTCTTTCCCTCAGGTTAAGTGGAGCGCTTTATAACCTCCCATATATACACAATATCCTGTCCCACTCCTATTCTTTGGTTCAGCACCATCAATTCAAAGAGCTACCTGGTTTTATGGGGTTGATTTCTGTAATTTGGGTTTCTGAGGCTCTAGAAGGAAGAGTATGGAAAATGATATTGAGCTCTATTTCAAGCCCAGATTCATGTCCTGCTCTTTCCATCCCTTCCTTGCTTTCCTCAAAGATATTTTATAGTTCAGACCAAGCACTGGTTGTGTTATACTACTACTATCTGCTCATGGAATACTAATGCAGTATTGATTATCTTTCATGGCCTAAGCAAACATCTATAGCCTGGAACCAGGACCTCCAAAGCACTGGATAGAAGGAGGGAGAGTTGGGCTTTGGGTTGTTGTTAATGTTTTGGTTTTGTTTTTGCTTTTTGTTAGCAGATCTGTGAATTCTTTGGGTTAACTAATATAACCTTGCTGCTTACTAGTGGGAGAGGTGGGGAAGGAGTGCTGAGTGAGCTCAGCATCAGTGTCAGTTCATGGATGTATCTGGTTGTTTTTTTTTTTCTTTTTGATTCTAGATATCCTGAATTATAAAGTAAAAGGAAGTTACTTTATTTGGGGTACATAAGTTTTGTTTTAGAATGGTTCAAAATGTTGAGGGGGTCAGAGAAAATTTCTAGTCCTTCATCCTGTTGATCATATGACCTATTTGGCTGATTTGAATTATGAGTAGACCATCATAGTTTACCACCATCAGTTTGCCTACTTATTGTAACTCTGATAATTTGGCATGTCTTAGATTAGAAAACATGAGCAAGTATACATTTATTATTTTTAAATGTGTGTGTGTGTTTTTACCCAAGGAGTCTGTTTTAGAAGATTTGAACAGCATTCTCAACTCAGGAAATATGCCTGATGTATTTGAAACTGAAGAGATGGACAATATAACAATAGGGCTCAAAACTCTTGCTGAAGAAGCTGGTTTTGAAGACAATCTACAATCTGTGCTTGTATTCTTCCAAAAGGTATTGTTTATGTGAATTTTTTTTAAATCAGACTATGAATTCGAATTAAGTATGCCTATTGGAGACCACATTCATATTTCTATGTGTAATTTTGAATTCATATTTTCATCCTTAAAGTTAGTTTATTAAGCTAAATCAATGACAATATTGTTCTTGTTATAAAGATTTTTTTCCCAATTTGTTGTTTCCCTTCTGATTTTGCCTACATTGTTTTTGTTTGTACATAAGCTTTTTAATTTAATATAATCAAAATAATTTATTTTACATTTTGTAATTTTCTCTAACTCTTGCTTGGTTTTAAAGTCTTTCCTTTCCCAGAGATCTGACAAGTATACTATTCTGTGTTCACTTAACTTATTTATAATTTCCCTTTTTATATTCAAGTCATTCACCCATTCTGAATTTATCTTGGTGTAGGGTGTGAGATGTTGTTCTAAACCTAATCTCCCCCATATTGTTTTCCAAATTTCCAAGCAGTTTTTGTCAAATAGTGAATTTTTGTCCCAAAAGTTGGGCTCTTTGGGTTTATCATGCACTGTCTTGCTGATGTCACTTACCCCAAGTCTATTCCACTGATCCTCCCTTCTGTCTCTTAGCCAGTACCATATTGTTTTGATGACTGCTGCTTTATAGTATAGTTTAGTATCTGGTACTGCTAGGCCCCCTTCCTTCACATTTCTTTTCATTATTTCCCTTGACGTTCTTGATCCTTTGTTCTTCCAAATGAATTTTGTTATAGTTTTTTCTAATTCAGTAAAAAAGTTTTTTGGTAGTTTGATAGGTATGATGCTAAATAGGTAAATTAATTTGGGTAGAATGGTCATTTTTATTATGTTAGCTAGTCCTACTCATGAGCAATCAATGTTTTTCCAATTCTTTAGATCTAGTTTTAATTGTTTGGAAAGTGTTTTGTAGTTTTATTCGTATAATTCCTGTGTTTGTTTTGGTAGATAGATTCCTATGTATTTTATATTGTCTAAGGTGATTTTTAAATGGTGTTTCTCTTTCTACCTCTTGCTGCTGTGATGTGTTGGAAATATATAGAAATACTGATGATTTATGTGCATTTATTTTGTATCCTGCAACTTTGCTAAAGTTGTTGATTATTTCTACAAGCTTCTTAGGAGATTCTCTAGGATTTTTTAAGTAGACCATCATATCATCTGCAAAGAGTAATAGCTTAGTCTCTTCATTGCCTATTTTGATACCTTCAATTTCTTTTTCTTCTCTAATTGCTACTGCTAGTGTTTCTAGTACAATGGTAAATAATAGAAGTGATAAGGGGCATCCTTGTTTCACTCCTGATCTTATTGGGAAGGCTTCTAACTTATCCTCATTACATATGATGCTTGTTGATGGTTTTAGGTATATACTGTTTATTATTTTTAGGAAAGGTCCCTCTATTTTTATACTTTCTAGTGTTTTCAATAGAAATGGGTACTGTATTTTGTCAAAGGCTTTTTCAGCATCTATTGAGATAATCATGTGATTTTTTTTGTTTGTTAGATTGTTGATATGGTCAATTATGTGGATGATTTTCCTAATGTTGAACCATCCTTGCATTCCTGGTATAAATCCCCCCTTATCATGGTGGAAATTGCTCTTGATCACTTGCTAGAGTCTCTTTGCTAGTATTCTATTTAAGATTTTTGCATCTATGTCCATTAGGGAGATAGTTCTGTAATTTTCTTTCTCTGTTTTTGATCTACCTGGCTTTGGAATCGGTAACATATTTGTGTCATAAAAGGAATTTGGTAGGATTCCTTTGCTTATTATATCAAATAATTTGTATAGTATTGCGATTAGTTGCTCTTTGAATGTCTGATAGAATTCACTTGTGAATCCATCAGGCCCTGGTGATTTTTTCTTAGGGAGTTCTTTGATGGCTTCTTCAATTTCTTTTTCTTATATGGGATTATTTAGGTATTCTATTTCTTCTGCTGTTAATCTAGGCAATTTATATTTTTGTAAGTATTCATCCATATCACCTAGATTGCTATATTTATTGCTATATAATTGGGCAAATAGTTTTTAATGATTGCCTTAATTTCCTCTTCATTAGAGGTGAGGTCTCCCTTTTCAACTTTGATACTGTCAATTTGGTTTTCTTCTTTCCTTTTTTTATTAGATTGATCAGTACTTTGTCTAATTTATCTGTTTTTTCAAAGTACCAGCTTCTAGTCTTATTTATTAATTCAATAGTTCTTTTACTTTTGATTCTATTAATTTCTCCCTTGATTTTTAGAATTTCTAATTTTGTTTCCATCTGGGGATTTTTAATTTGCTCACTTTCTAATTTTTTAAGTTGCATGCTCAATTCATTAATCTCTGCCCCCCCTAATTTGTTAATACATGCAGTCAAAGATATAAATTTCCCCCTGAGTACTGCCTTAGCTAGATCCCACAGAGTTTGGTAGGATGTCTCATTGTCATTCTCGTCAATGAAATTGTTGATTGTTTCTATGATTTCTTCTTTGACTAGCTGGTTTTGGAGAATCATATTATTTAATTTCCAATTAGTTTTTGATTTGCCTTTTCAGGTGCCCTTACTAATTATTATTTTATTGCATTATGATCTGAGAAGGTTACATTTATTATTTCTGCTCTTTTGCATTTGTTTGCAATGTTTCTATGCCCTATTACATGGTCAATCTTTGTGAATGTACCATACCAGCTGAAAAGAAGGTGTATTCCTTTTTGTCCCTATTTATTTTTCTCCACATATCTATTAAATCTAATTTTTCTAGGATTTCATTCACCTATCTTATCTCTTTCTTATTTATTATTTGGTTTGATTTATCTAGATCTGAAAGAGAAATATTTAGATCTCCCACTTGTATGGTTTACCTATTTCCTTCTTGAGCTCTACCAGTTTCTCCTTTAAGAATTTGGATGCTATGCCATTTGGTGAATACATATTGAGCACTGTTATTTCCTCATTGTCTATACTGCCTTTTATCAGGATGCAATTACCTTCCCTGTCTTTTTTAATCATATCTATTTTTACTTTGGCTTTGTCAGAAATCATGATTGCCACTCCTGCCTTCTTTTGCTCATTCAAAATATTTTGCTCCAGCGCTTTACCTTAAGCCTGTGTATGTCCACCCAACTCATATGTGCTTCTTGTAGACAACATATGGTAGGCTTTTGATTTCTCATCCACTCTGCTATTAGCTTCCATTTAATGGGCAGTTCATCCCATTCACATTCAGAGTTATAATTATCAGTTGTGTATTCCCCAAAGTTTTCGTATCCTCTCCTAGTTCTACTCCTTCTTCTTACACTATTTCCTTTTAAACCAGTGGTTTGCTTTAAGCCAGTAACCCTTGTCCCCTCCCTTGATTTACTTCCCTTTCTACCCCCTCCTTTATTATTCCCCTCTTTTTATTTTTAAGGCCTAATGAATTCCCTCCCCCTTCTTCTTCCCTCCCTTTTTTGACCTCCCCTCTCCCCTGTTCCCCTTGGTTTATCCCTTCTGACTTCCTCAGTAGGGTTAGATAGAGTTTTATATCCCAATGGATATAGCAACTCTTCCCTTTCAGGGTTAATTCCACTGAGAGTAAAGTTTAACTATTACCTCTTAATGCTCTCTTCCTCTCCTTCTTATAATAGTATTCATCCCTTCCACTTCCCATGCCCTCTTTGTGTGGTATAGAATATCCTATTTTTCTTATTCGTTCAAGTTTCTCTTGGTGTCCTCTACTATTCACCCCCCTTCTTTTCCCACCCACCCATATCATCTTAGACCATTTAGTACTCCAACCTCTCCCTATGAATAATTCTTCTAATTACTATAATGTTAATACTATAATAGTGAATAGAGTTCACTACAGAGAATTACACATAACATTTCTCCACATAGGAATACAAATAATTAGATCTTATTGAAGCCCTTAAAGAGGAAAATTTTAAAAATACGAGTTTTCTTTCTTTCCCCTCTGTTTCTTATTTACCTTTTCATGTTTCTCTTGATTTTTGTGGTTGGATATCGAACTTTCCATTTAGTCCTGGTCTTTTCTGTGCAAATACTTGGAAATCTTCTATCTTGTTGAATGCCCAAACTTTCCCCTGGAAGTATATAGTCAGTTTTGATGGGTAGGTGATCCTTGGTTGTAGACCTAGTTCTCTTGCCTTTCTGAATATCATAATCCAAGCCTTGCGGTCTTTTAGTGTGGAGGCTGCCAGATCCTGTGTGATCCTGACTGGTGTTCCTTGATATCTGAATTGTCTCCTTCTGGCTTCTTGTAAAATTTTTTCTTTTACTTGGAAGCTCTTGAATTTGGCTGTTATATTCCTGGGGCTTTTCTTTTCAGGGTCTAGTATAGAGGGTGATCTATGGATCTTTTCAATGTCTATATTGCCCTCTTGTTGTAGAACTTCAGGGCAGTTTTGCTAAATAATTTATTTTAGTATGGAGTCCAAAATTCTACTAATTTCTGCTTTTTCAGGAAGACCAATGATTTTCAGATTGTCTCTTCTAGACCTGTTTTCTTGATCTGTCAGTTTCTCATTGAGATAGTTCATGTTTCCTTCTATTTTATCAGTCTTTTGACTTTGTTTTATTTGTTCTTGCTGTCTTGATAGATCATTAGCTCCTAATTGCTCAATTCTAGGCTTTAGAGACTGGTTTTCCTTTTCAATCTGGTTATTTCTGGTCTTTAATTTACTTGCCTCACTTTCCGATTAGGAAATTCTTCCTTTTAAACTGTCATTTTCTTGCCAGATCTCTTCCATCTTTCTCATCATCTCAGATTTGAACTCTTCAATAGCTTGTGACCAGTTTTCATTATTTTGGGAAGGTTTGGATATGAATATTTGTTTGTTCTCCTCTGCTATTTGCTCTGTTGTCTGGATTTTCTTTGTGTAAAAGTTATCGAGTGTTAAAGATTTCTTCTTGTTGATCTTTCTCTTTTGGGGTTCTTGTGGGTGGCTTGCCATTGTGAGCTGCCTGCCCTCTCAGCTTTATCCTCCCGCCCAGCGTCTGTCTGCAGTCTTTAGGCTCCTGAGGTCTCAGGTCTAGTTGTTCTGAGGGTCAAGCCTCCTGGTGGTCCCCTTGCTTGTTCCTCTGCCCAAAGCTACTTTAACAGTCTCAGGGTGCTGCTTCCACAGTCATACACCCCTCTGCATCGGGTCCCTCACCCAAGGTCTGCGCCTGCACTCAGGATCCACATTTGTACCTGCATCCACACCTGCACTCAGGGTCTGTGTTCAAAATCCGCACGTTCTTTAGCCTCTTGGAGTCTTAAATCTTGCTGCTCTCAGGAGCAGGCCCTGGTGATCCTAGGTAGCTGCCAAGGACTTAATGGGTGCCCCAAACTTTCTCTAACTCTTTTGCACTGGCTTTGGTACTGTGGGTGGTGTGGGGTTGAGGGGGTTGCTCAACTCTCATTTTAGTGAGAGCTATTTCACCCCTTTATAGCATGGAAATGCCCTAATTCCACATACCTTCAATGCTGCTTGGGTAGGCCAAGCGAATAAAATAAAAATGAAAATTTCTATCTAATTTACTTTTTTAATCCCATAGCAATACAACTACCAAAGAATTATTTTATAGAACTGGGGGGGGGGGGGTGAAAATAACAAAATTCACCTGGAAGTATAAAAGATCAAGGCCATCAGAGAAAATCAAGTTTTTTAAAAAGTGAAAGAAAGAAGCCCAGGTGTTGCAGATTTCAAACTATTTTATTATATACATATATATATAATAAAAATAGTTTGACTATATTACAAATTATATACATAGCATATTTATGTATACATAGCAGATTTCAAACTATTTTATTATTATATTTACACATATTTATATATATTATAAAGTGGTAATCATCAAAACAATTTGGTATTGGCTAAGAAAAAAGTGATAAATTAGTAGAATAGATTAGGTATATAATATATAGTAGTAAATCTAGTATTTGATAAACACAAAGATCTAAACTTTGGGATAAGAACTCACCATTTGGCAAAAAAAATGGATAAGCATATTATAATTTATTACATACTTATATCAAATTATATGCACTGTATTGTGTTACATATTATATTGTTATATGTAAAAATGGAAACAAAGAAAAAAGAAAAGGATGAAGTATTCATTTGTACAAAAATATTCATAGTAATTCTTTCTGTGGTGACAAAGAATTGGAAATGAAGGAGAATTGGGGAATGACTGAAGAAGTTCTGGTATATGATTGTGATGGAATGCTGCTGTGTTATAAGAAATGATGAATAGAATTATTTCAGAAAACCTGGGAAGACCTATATGAACTTAGTCAAAGTGAAGTGAGCAAAACCAATACAACATTATGAATAGTAATAGCAATGGTGATCAGCTGTGAAAGAAGTAGTTACTCTGATCAAGACAATGATCCAAGGTGATTCTAAATGATTCATGATGAAATATGCTATCCACCTCCAGAGAGAGAATTGACAAACTCTGAATTCAGATTGGAGTAAACTTTTAGACTTTCATTTTTCACTTTTTTCAGTGTCTTCTTTTTCAACATGTCTGACATAGAATGTTTTGCATGCCTTTTCATGTATTATGTATATCAAAGTACTTGCCTTCTCAAAGAGTGGGACAGAGGAGTATGAGAGAATTTGAAACTCAAATTTTTAAAGGATATTTTAAAAATTAATATATTTTTAAAGAAGGTATTTCCTTAGAATCCTAAAAAATTAAATTGGTAGGATTTCTTAAATGAAGATGAAGGAATCTGAATAGCCATTGTAAAGGGGGGAAATGGGAAAGATTATGATTGGACTTGATATTAAAGCTTGGTTGTCAGGGATCGATTAACTCAATTCCAAATAAGAGGCCCACATCAGGATGACTTTTATGATGGTTTACTTACACTTAGGAAGGTTGAAGGTAGAGAAAATGAGAGAGAGAAACTCTGGCCCGGACCAGAGGCCTGGACCAGGAAGCCTTCACAGGCCCCATCAGAGGGGGAACAGAGGTTAATTAAAG
This sequence comes from Gracilinanus agilis, assembly GCF_016433145.1. Taxonomy (NCBI): domain Eukaryota; kingdom Metazoa; phylum Chordata; class Mammalia; order Didelphimorphia; family Didelphidae; genus Gracilinanus; species Gracilinanus agilis. Next base: position 134,293,155 of record NC_058133.1, read on the forward strand.
GCTTCTAGCCACAAGGCCTCCTCTAAGAAGAGAGGCCTCCTTGAGGCTGGAGCCTCCAGAAACGCCAAGGGAAAGAGAGAGTCAGCCTAACTTAGCCACCTAACAATTCAAAGGGAAGCAGTCTGAGGTCTCACCTGAGCTCCTTCAACACCAAGTTCAAAGAGCCAAAAGCCCCGCACAGGAAGTTACCATCATACTTAAAAGACATCAGCTTTCGTCACTTCCTGCGTCCACCTCCAGTTTCAAGTGGACAAATGGCAGCCTCAGCACTGTTTTGGACTGCCAGGAGGCAGTCACTTTTATTTGATTTGTCACTTACTATCACATGTGGGTCACAGACCTCCTCCCTCACCACTTAATTCTAAGTTGGGTGGGGTGATGTTATTCCTGGCGGCTAAAGTCTAAAAAATGAATGAGGGTGAGCTAATTCCATTTACACATCACCAAGCTATATTTTTAAAGAGTAGCCATAATGAAGGGGAAAGTATAGCCATCATGACTGGAGGGCTCTTCATCTTCAATCATGATTAGGGGAAAGGTACTCATCTCCTGAGTCTATCAATAATATCAGGTGAAATGCTGTGGACACCTTCTGTGTCAGCGTGATCCATGCTGAGTAGCAGGTGCAATGCCCAATTACTTTGCTCACAGAAGTTTCTTCCATGTCAAACACTCCATCATCTGGCTAGCAGCTATCACCAAACAAAATTTCAATGCCACCATGGTTTGAGTTCCTCTATAAGACATCATGACTGCCAACTTTGGCAAAATCATTGAAGAGAACATGAAAAACAACTTTATGCTCAATCCTGGATGACATTCTGGCTTTTGGCTACCCAAAGAACTTGGAGACAGGAGCTCTGAAAATCTTCATCACTCAGCAGAGCATTAAAAAACCAACATTGGACAAAAGACGAACAGGCTCAGATCCCCAGCCAAGTGATGAGACAGATCAGTTGGCAGCATAAGGCATCAAGCTCTTTCTAGATGTGCTTAACAGCATCAACCTGTGCATGACTCTTCAAGGGTAGGTGCTAAGCGCTTGTGTGTCTGACCAAATTGTGATGAAGAGTTACTTGAGTGACA
>NC_058133.1:134294744-134304039 GCF_016433145.1 Gracilinanus agilis
TATATATATATATATATATATATAGTACTTTAGTATCTCTATAGTTAGATATCTGTACTGCTAGACCCCTTTCCTTCTTTTCTCATTATTTCCATTGAGATTCTTGACCTTTTTTCCTTCAGATAAATTTCATTATTATTTTTTCTAGTTCTATAAAGTAATCCTTTAGTAACTTGATTAGTATGGCATTAAATAAACAAATTAGTATAGATTGTTTATTTGTATTATTGACCCAACCTACCCATGAACAATTAATATTTTTTCTAATTATTTAAGTCTGTCTCTTCTTCTATTAACAGTATACATATATGTGGTATATATAGTTCTTATGTATATGTTGGTAAGTAGATCCTCAAGTGTTTTATATATTCTACAGTTATTTTAAATGGAGTTATTCTTTATATCACTTCCTGCTGATTTTTATTGATGTTATACAGAAAATTACTGATGATTTAAGTGGATTATTAAATATTCTGCAATTTTGCTGAAATCATTATTTCAATTTATTTTTAAGTTGATTCTAGAGTTTTTCTCTTTTTTTTAATTTTTTAAATTTAAATTTTTTTTCTATGCTTTCTTCCCTCTCTACCCCCTCCTGGTGGTGACAATTTCATTGGGATAGATAGATAGATAGATAGATAGATAGATAGATAGATAGATATTATCACTTGAACCCAATTCCATATTATGCATTTTTGTAAAAGAGCATCCTTTAAATCCTTTAAAACCAAAACCCTAGGGGGCATCTGGGTAGCTCAGTGGATTGAGAGCCAGGCCTAGAGACAGGAGGTACTAGGTTCAAATCCGGCCTCAGACACTTCCTATTGCCTACCCTTACCAATCTTCCACCTATAAGTCAATACACAGAAGTTAAGGGTTTAAAATTTAAAAAAAAACCAAAACCCTAAATCACATACCCATAATGAACAAATGACAAATCACATGTTTTCTTCTGGATTTCTACTACCACAGTTCTTTCTCATAAGTCCTTCAGAATTGTCCTAGATCATTGCATTGCTTTTAGTAGCAAAGTCAATCACATTTGATCATCCCACAATGCTATTAGTCTCTGTGTATAATGTTCTCCTGGTTCTGCTTATTTCACTGTGCACCAGTTCATGAAGGTCTTTCCAGTTCTTATAGAAATCCATCAATTCATCATTCCTTATATCACTATAGTATGCTATCGCCATCATATAACACAATTTATTCAGCCATTCCCCAACTGAAGGACATCCCCTCATTTTTCTAGGGTTTTTCTAAGCAAACTATCACATTATATACAAAAATTGATAGCTTTCTTTTTCTGTCTATGGTTATTCTTTCAATTTCATTTTCTTGTCCTGTTACTATAACTAGCACTTCTAATACTATTTTAAAATGTATACATATTTGCTTCATTACTATATTATTAGAAAGGACTCTGTTTTATCCCCATAAAATATAATCCTGACTCTTGTTTTTAGATATATACAATTTAGCACAGTAAAAAAAGGTCCTTTCACTCCTATATTTTCTAGAGATTTTTATCAGAAATGGGGCTTTCTTTTTTTCTTTCCTATAGGAGCAGGAATCTGGAAAGGTAAAAAATTAAATGCTTGATAATTGACAAATAATTATTTTAAACAAAAAAAATTCTTAAATGTCCTAAAAGTGAGTTAAGTAACCACTTATGATAATTGTGTAGAAATTTAACACAGAAAAAGGTTTAGGATAATCAATTGCCTTTCTTCTGGCAAAAAAAGATTCACAATTTAAGTCCTCTATTCTACATTTTTATTTTTGCCCCACTTAGGAATTTCCCATCTTCTCCCCAAACTAGTTTCAATGATATTCATGTTCCTTTTTAGCACTTACCTAAGACCAGATTTCACAACTCTATTAAAAAGTTCTGTTGGGGGCAGCTAGGTGGCTCAGTGGATTGAGAGTCAGGCCTAGAGGCGGGAGGTCCTAGGTTCAAATTTGACCTCAGACACTTCCCAGCTGTGTGACCCTGGGCAAGTCACTTGACCTCCATTGCCTACCCTTACCACTCTTCTGCCTTGGAGCCAATACACAGTATTGACTCCAAGATGGAAGGTAAGGGTTTTAAAAAAAAAAAAAGTTCTGTTATTAAAAGAATAAGATTCTTGAGCCATTGTTGTAGGAATTCACATAATATTCTCAGCTGAAAAGGGATAAGTAGAATGAAGCAATAGGGAGTTTTATCATCAAAAGCTTTCATCAAGCATCTATTTTGGAAGGGCATAAGAGAAGCAGTTAGAAAGTAATTACCAAGTCTTGATTAATCACGTTTGTTTTGAAATGAGAATACTTTGAATTTTCAGTCTATTTTGTTTGGGACCAATTATATCATTATGAAACTATACTCAATCAACAAGCATTTTCCTTAAGTACCTACTATGTGCCAGGTGCTGTGTTTGCTGCTGAAAATAAAAAGACAAAAATTAAACAGTCTGCCATCAAGCACCTTACATTCTCTGAGGGAGACAACAAGTACATAGATAAATATGCACAAAATAGATGCATTGTATATATAACAAGGGATGAGGAGGGATTAGAAACTTGGAGGATGGAAAGAGAATCAGGAAAGATTTTATGGAATAAAGGAGCTTCTTGAAGGAAGCTAAAGTTTCTCAATAGTGAAAGTGAGACCTGCATACATTTCAGGAAAAAAAGAGAAAAATAAATGTATTGTGTGAGGAACAGCAAGAAGACCAGTCTCAAGTCTCTTCTCTAATTCATCCTCCATTTTGCCACTAAAGGGATTTTCCTAAAATGAGATATTTTATCAAATTGTAGCCCTCTCCCTAATCAATAAACTCCTCTTAATTCCAGTGCCTCCCCTCTGTTAATTATTTCCTATTCATCCTCTGCTTAGATATTTATTAATATGTTACACATTAGGTATACCAACATTCAGCTTACACCCATGTAGCCTAAAATCACAGATTCTTCTAGACTTTGTCTGGAAAAGAAACCTTTTGTCATCTAGTCCTGGTAGTAATTTTGACAGCTGGTCTAATTTTTCTTGGCTGAAGTTTATGACCATTCAGTGATGATCTCCTACAGTATTTTTATATTTTCATGTTGGCAGAAATAATATAAAGTTATGCTAAAAGATAACTGGCTGTTTAATTCTCAAAAAGAGGAAATATTACACACATTCAACTTAACTAAGGAAGAAAACCACCTAGGAAGTTGTTCCTAAGAAGGGAATTATTCAACATGGCCCCTTAGAGAGAAGACATGATAGCTTTTCTTGTGTTTACATTTTAAAATTTTAAATTTTTTAATTTAAATTTTAAATTTTCTTGTGTTTGACTTTTAAAATTTTCCACATTGCTACAATGAGGTTAGAAGAGAATTAAATTCTCTCTGTATTAAATGTATTTTTGATACTTTTTTTTGGTTTTGCATCACAGTCAATTTCGCTCTTCCCTTGTGACAAAATGAAATGAAACCATATCAAACCTAATCCATCCAACACAGAGATATTATCTGACAATATACACAGTATTTTGGGCTAGCCATCTTTTATCTCACTGCCATGAGGAAAAGAATATGCTTTATTACCCTTGTTCCAAGATCCTCATTTATTTTTCTATTGCTCTTGAGTTCAACTTCTTTTTAGTTATCTTTTTTTAAACCCTTACCTGCCATTTTAGAATCAGTATTGTATATTGGTTCCAAGGCAGAAGAGTGGTAAGAGTTAAGCAATGGGGGTTAAGTGACTTGCCCGGGATCATATAGCTAGGAAGTATCTGAGGCAACATTTGAACCTATAACCTCCTATCTCTAGACCTGGCTTTCAATCCACTGTGCCACCTAGCTGCCACCTAGTCTTCTTTAGATTTGCATTGCTGAAATCACTGTATAAATTGTGTTGTTGAGTTTGCTTATTTCTGTTACATCAGTTCATATAAATATTCCCTCAGTTCTCTGAATTCCTGATGATTTTCATTTCTTGCACGACAAAAATTTTTATTATGTTTATATACCATCATTTTTTCTTCTACTCCCCAATAGATGGTCAGCTACTTTGGTTCCAGTTATCATTACAAAGGATGTAGTTATGAACACTTTGGCATATTTTGAATTTCCATTTCTATATTTGACCTCTTTGGGATATTTACTCAGCAGCAGAATTGTTGGGTTAAAGGCCATGTGCATTTACCCATCTTTTTTGTGGTATAATTCTAAAATGAAACCCACAATCATTAAGACTACAGCTAAAATAAGTGTGAATTAGCATGCATTTTATTTGTTTCAGTCTCTCTAGTTATTATCTTTCCTTATTTACCAATTTGAAAGGAGGTGAAACTGTCACCACTTTTTTCTTTAAAGTCTCAACTCAATAAAATGCAAGTTATTCTAATTAATTTCCAATCTCTGATTCCATTCTGCTCATCTATCGTTGTTACTCTTCACAAAGAATCAAGTTGTACAACTCTCCCCTCCCCAAAAAACAACAACAACAACAAAAATAATAACTTCTATGCTGCCTGCTATGAATCCACAGAAATATAAACATTCTGTTGATTTTGGTCACTGTTTAACTTTCACTTACCTGTCATGCTGATTATCCATGTTGTCTGCATGGTATGATTTTCATATGTGGCTTTTTTTTAAACCCTTGTACTTTGGTGTATTGTCTCATAGGTGGAAGATTGGTAAGGGTGGGCAATGGGGGTTAAGTGACTTGCCCAGGGTCACACAGCTGGGAAGTGGCTGAGGCCAGGTTTGAACCTAGGAACTCCTGTCTCTAGGCCTGACTCTCACTCCACTGAGCTACCCAGCTGCCCCTCATATGTGGCTTTAACATGAAAACTGTATGGCCACATATTGCAGAAGAATCTTTAAAAATATTTGTCATTCTTATCTTCTCATTCTCCCTCACCCTTCATATCCAGTTGGGATCCATTCAAAGGCATTCTCTCTGGTCTGGAATGTTCCCCAAGCCTGGAATGCTATTCCTCTTCAATTATTACTACTGACTTCCTGGTTTTCTTGAAGTCCCATCTAAAATCACACCTTCTTTAGGAAGCATTCCCTACCTCTCTTAAATCTTTCCCTCTCCAATACATTCTCTAAACAGCTACCATAGTGATTCTCTTAAAATACAGATGTGACTGGGTCACTCTTTTGCTCAACAAAATCCCTAAAGGCTCTAAAATTAAGAATAAACTCTACTGTTGGTCACTGACATTCATTCACGACCTGTCTCTAATCTATATTTCCAACCATATTATTCATTGTACCCTTATATGTACTCTGTGGTCCAATCAATTAATCCATTAATATTTATTAAACACCTACTATGTGCAAGGCACTGTGCTAAGTGCAGAATATATAGGATGCATGGGGAATAGCTGGGTAGCATAGTAGATAGAATGCAGAGTTTGGAAATCTGGCCTCAGACCCTGAGCAGCTGTGCGACCCAGGACAAGTCACTTCATCTTATTTGCCTCAGTTTTCCTTATTATAAAATGAGCTGGAGAAAGAAATGGCAAACTCCTCCAGTATCTTTCTGAAAGAAGACTACAAATAGGGCCATAAAGAATTAGACACAACTGAAGTGATTGAATAACAACAGCAACAACAACAAAGATACATTGGATTCTTTAGTTAGATCTTCGGTCATGTATTTGTACAATAGTAGTCAACTGAATTTTTGTGGACCTGATATAAGTGGAAAATGTATCAATTGACTACCGTCATAATTCCAAAAAGTTTCTTTCTAAGGGCTAGCAGTTGTGATGTATATTTTAAATATGAAGAGAATTTTTGACATTTAAATAATATTTAATAGTTATTCCCTTACTTGTGTTGAAATATGACTTCTTTTAATCCAGATGTTACAACCAAAACAACACCAAGTAGCTGAGGCTCAAAAAGTACTCCAGATTGGTCGAGAAAAGTTGTTAGAAAAACAGAGGGGTTTAGAATTGGTAAGAAGCTCATCTGTTTGTTTTGTCATTCTGTCCTTAACTTTCAACAACTTTACTATCCAGGTAAACTATTAGGAAGATAAATTAAGTATTTTTTAGTTCATCATTTCATCGTATATCCCTAATAGGAATCACGGTGTCATCATACCATATCATATTAAATAATATCATATAATCAAAATTTGGAGAGGTTTGAGAGATCATCTATTATTTACAATCTGGTACAGGAGAGAATGTATATATGCAAATAAATATTAGCTTATCTTGGACTCAACATCACAGATCATTTTCTCTTGTTATATTATTTTCTAATGTTTATTCTCATTGACATGAATAATGAGAAGCAATATAGTAAAGTGCAATGGTCTCCAAACTGGGAACACTGGGGAATCAACCCATCTGCTGCTAGAAATATGGGTCCCACATAATCCCTAGGATGGCTGGCCAGTCACAAGGTCTGTCTCTAGCAGAACCTTACCTGTCTTGTTCAGTTATTATTTTCCAACACAACACTACTCTGATCCACCTTTTCCTGTGGTGGGTTGCTTTGCTAACTGTCAACCTTTCCTTTTCTGCTCCAGAAATTACCCCATTAATTAAAACAACATAATCCAAGTACATATATGACATTGGAAAAAACCTTCCTCTTCTATAGCATCCACACTCTTCCTCCTCCTCAGATCTCCTTATGAGTACTCTAGGTGCCCTTTAGTTGAATCAGAGTAAGTGATTGAGTATCTGGAAAAGGCACCCTTACCCCCTTTCATTTTTGGTATGAAGTGAATCATACACACCCAACAAGCCTGGATGGGTTAAAATATGCACTGCAAAATTGTTACTGTGCAATCTGATCACCCACCTTATTCAGGAGGCCCATCAACTCACAATTTTTGCTATTTTCAAAAATAAACTAACCCTTAGAAGACAAAGATTTACAAATAAACTAACCCTTAGAGGACAAAGATTTGCAAATATTCAAAAGAAGAGGCCACAAACTCCAAGAGAATCTTTATAGGCTAGGAAATTATTTCCCTAGTCCAGGCAGGAAGTGATCTGGGATGGTGACAATGTTAATGAAAAGAAAGGAATGATTTCAATGATGATTCCAAAGGAAGAGGAAGGGACAAGGAGATGATGGAAGGTGAGACTGAGGTACAAGTCTCACCTCCTAATCCTCCTTTTTCGGTCTAGGGCACCACCATCATTCTAGTAAGCCATGTATCACCATTTTAGAGTCTTTCTCAACTCTTGACTCCCACACATTTACTATATCCAGTTAATTGACATGTTTGTCATTTCTCCTTCCCTGACATTTCTCACACTAATCCTCTTCTCTCCACTTATATCCCAACCATCCTTGTTCAGGCCCTTATCACATCTCTTCCAGATGACTAGGTACTTAGTAATACTTACTAATTGATTGGTACTATTAACAGAATTTGGGAAGTCATGGGAAAAAATAACTCTGGAGGGAAAGTGCTATCATTTCAATTTTAAATATATTGCTTTTCAATTTATAAGAAGATATCTAAATGAAAATGTCCGTCAGGCAGTAGGAGATGGATAGATGGATGGTTGGTTCCTTTTTCCACAGGGAGATAAGGGAAGAACTAACATTTTCTGATGATATTCATTATGTACTTTTGAAATTCATTATTTTTTCTCATCTTCAACATATCTGAGGCAAAAAAATTCAGATTTTTTCCAAGGGTAAAGAAATATGACATAGGCCTTATATATTCAAGAAGAAAAAAGAAGGTGTCTCAAGAATTAGAGAAGGAAATAATTCTAGTGATAGAAGATGGTGTGGTAAAAGCTTACATTTAATAGCAATCTATTCATCACTACAGTATGAATCTTTTTTCCAGTATTTAAAATGGAATGAATCTTTGTGAAGTAAAGTTTTGGAATCAATGGATCAATAGATAAGGCTTTACATCTAAGCTTTGCCTGCCTACTATGTGTGAATTTGGAGAGATCACTTAAATACTCTGAACATCAGTTTCTTTACTAATAAAATTTCGTGATCTGATTAATTTACCTCACATTCATGACCCTAGGACAGTGATGGGCAAACTTTTTAAAGAGGGGACCAAAAGAAAGGCAATGCTCATCTGTCAGTCTGTTTCTAAGGCAACTCTTTCAAAGTTTCATTGTATTATATCCTACACGTTGTATTCCATCAGATTAGGAAAAATGTCCTCTAGCTGGATAGAACATTTCAGGGGGCAGCATCTGGCCCAAAGGCCTTAGTTTGCCCATCACTGCCCTAGACGATGAATAGAAGTTGAAGTGAAAAGAAATGTTTTAATCCTTCATTTACATTGACTTTCAGATTGAAGGTCATTTGCAATCTTTACAACTTGCCTACAATGACAGTGTTGAGGAAAAAGAATACTTGGCAGATCGTAGACAACTAACAACTAGGCGCTTACATAGTGCCAACAATTTATTATCAGCTCTAGAAGATGAGAAGGTATTACTTTTCATTTTTTTCAAAATTGACATGATTTGAGTTCATAAAACTTATTATGTTTATTATTGTTTGTTTAACTTATATAGCATCCTTCCTCTGAAGAACTCAAGGGATCACTTTCCTCTTATAAGTGTAAAACTGACCTCATATGCCTTTCCATGTGTGATTTCTTATTATATTCACTAATCAGTTCCAGTAAGACTAAATTTAGAAGATTTGTGGTCTATGTAACTATTCCTGATCAAGCTATGTTTAAAAAAAAAGATTCACCAGAATTTAAAGAGTAGATTAACCAATTTGTCCTCTTACTGCTTAAGGGCCATTCATATCTGATTAAGTGAAATCTGGCCTCAGATACTTACTGGCTGTGTAACCCTGGGCAAGTCACTTAACCCTGTTTATCTTAGTTTCTCCATCAGTAAAATGAGGATGAGAATAGCATCTATCTTCCACAGTTGTCATGAGGATCAAATATAATAATATCTGTAAAGTGCTTAGCACAGTGCCTGACACATAATGAGTTCTATATAAATATTAAGCTATTATTATTTTATATGTAGGATTTTGCTTCTCAAATTAAATTTCATTAGCTTAAGCTAATCATTAAATATAGTCGATTTTTTTAATCCTAATTCTGTTATCCAACATGCTAGCTATCCCTTCCCAGCTTAGTGTCATCTGCCAATTTGATAAGAATGCCATGTGATCATTTTCATCAATCATTGATAAAACATGGCCAAGGATAACTCTGAGAACTATTTCCTTCCTCCTCCTCTCATTCTCTCTCTCTCTCTCTCTCTCTCTCTCTCTCTCTCTCTCTCTCTCTCTCTCTCTCTCTCTCTCTCTCTTTATCTCTCTCTCTTTTTTA
>NC_058133.1:134306970-134322249 GCF_016433145.1 Gracilinanus agilis
TCTCTCTCTCTCTCTCTCTCTCTCTCTCTCTCTCTCTCTCTCTCTCTCTCTCTCTCTCTCTCTCTCTCTCTTCTCTCTTTTCCTCTCACTTTTTTACCTTCTCTCTCCTAGAGACCCATTAACAACTTCTGTTTTTTCTGCTTTTCTACTCCAACAGTTCTTTTCCTAGATGTCAATAGCATTCTTTTCATAAGTCCCTCAGACTTGTCCTGGATCATTGTATTTCTCTTAGTAGCAAAGTCTTTTAATAGTGTCACTCTGATATTATTTGCAGACTCCTCCCTTGTCTTTGTATCAATCCTCCTTTTCCTGTCTTTACTTTCATTTTCTGTATTTGTCTTTTTTTTAATCTACAATGGTCAGTAGGTTTCCTGTATTTACTCCTGGATCTTTTTAGACATCTCTGTCATTTCTTTGAAATTGTATCTGCTTTCCATAAAATCTGTGGTCCACATCAGTCTGTCTAATTTTTCTCTCCTTTTCTAACATGAATTTTAAGATAAACCTTTATTTCTCTATGAGGTTCCCATTATTTCTACATTGAATATAGAATAACAGATCTTTTGGCATATATTCAAAATAATAATAATAGCATGACAACTCAGGAGGTTGAAAATCAGTGCCCTAGAGATCTAGGTATGCCTTGGTAGTTCATAAATCATTGAATTTTAAAGAAAGAAATGAGTTTAAAAATTATCTAAACAAACTCCTCCTCTGTAAAATGAGTAAACTAAGGCAGAAATAAATAAAATGACTAGTTAGCAATGGAGCCAAGACAAGAATTTTACCTTACATTTTTAGCCTAAGTAGCATAATTGGAAATGACACAATTTGAAGATAACTTTCTCATTTTTAAAAATTTACAGTATTATTTTTTCAATTGTGAATTGCTATTAACTTTTTTTACTTTTCTTTGGATATTAAGAGTCGATGGGAAGAAACAGTGAACTCACTAGACCAGCGGTTGGAAGGAATTGTGGGAGATATACTTATTTCAGCAGCATGTATTGTCTACAGTGGAGTGTTCCCAACTGAGTACCGCCAGTTAATTCTGAATGAATGGGAAAAAATCTGTACTGAAAACAACATTTCTAAATCTTCACAGTTTTCTTTAATTGATGTCATGGGAAATAAACATGAGGTATTTATGTCTTACATTTGAATGGGAAATGTGCCCTTTTTAGGGTTTCCTCTTTTTAGAATTCCTAGGGTGGAAATATTGCAGAATTCTGGATTCTCCAGAAGCCAAACTGGAGACATTTGGTTAAAATTTGAGATTTAATGTCACAATCACAATTTCTCTTCAAAACTTGTCTGTTATTTGCACTAAGTTCTATCCTCAGACCACCCTATCCTAGTGATCCAAGAGCTATTTGCCTTCTATGAACCCTCTAAGTTTTGTTTTGTTTTTTTCTGGAAAATTACTAAAATTATCAGATTTCATTCAGTTGCAGGGACTATTTTTAAATATAGAGCTATATATATACATACTCAGCAATTTAATCAGAAAATTTAAACTTATTTTCTTAGCATACCTAGCAATGCAGGATTTTTTCTTGTTATTTGTTTTCTTGGTTTGGAATAATTCCAGATTTATTTGATAGATTACTGGCTAATAGCCCAATCAAAATGGATATCCAAACCAAAAATCAGTTCCTATAGCAGGTACCAATTATTATTAATTTTCTGGAGTTAAAAGATTAATTCTGACTTGATAAAAATCATAGAAATTTGGTGGCTGATCTCTCCAATGACTCAGAATCTTTGGTTCTCTGTTATTCCTTGTCAGTTTTCCACCATCTAATTCTGACCTGACTGATATAGTGATGACCTAAAATTAGCCTCAGCTACATACATTTGGTTAGATTTTATCAATCAATGGATTTTACCACAGGCACTTGATAATAGAGTCTGGTGCAGAAATGGGAGGTCCTGGGTTCAAATTTGACCTCAAACACTTCCTAGCTCTGTGTCCTTGAACCAGTCACTTAACCCCCCATTGCCTAGCCCTTACCACTTTTCAGCCTTGGAACCAATACCCAGTATTGATTCTAAGATGGAAGGTAAGGGTTTAAAAAAAAAAAAGACAAGACAAGAAATACAATTCCATGGCAATGATGGTGATCCTAGCTTCTCAAAGGCTACACCAATAGAGTGCAAACTCTGCCACTACCACCAGGCTAACAAAGCTAAAAAGTATGGCCTCGATCATATCCATCTACGAGCATGATGATGGGCTTTAAGTCTGTTGTGTAGGGACCAACCTAAGTAACTAAATTCCAAGAGGCACATCTATCACCAGAGTTGTGACCTCCAGCTGATGGATTTTATTAAGCCATTCATTAAACTCTCTGTTAAAACATGGAGGACATTGTGATTTTGCATCAGCAAAGCTATTGTGCATAGCAATGAAGTCAGAGGTCCTTGAAATACTAAGGAAGTAGGCACATTACAAAAGGGATCCATTTACAAATATATTGACCTCAAGATTTTTTAAGTAGAAAACTTCTCTAGTGCACTTTGAAATAATTTGATTTACAAAAATTTGGTTTGCACACAACTTTTTATGAATAATTCTTTTTGAAGCAAACCAAACCACTTTCTGAAGAATCCTAAAAATTATGGAAAAGCTTGTAATGGATAAAGAATACTAATGCTTTCATTCTAGATGCGCCACTGGCATAATCAAGGTTTACCCCTTGGTCAGTATTCAGTAGAAAATGCCATCTTGGTTAAGAATGGACTGCAGTGGCCTCTGCTAATTGATCCACATAAACAAGCCTACAATTGGCTGCACCAGATGGAAGGTGGAAGACTTCAGGAAATCCATATTACCGAAACTAATTATGTTAAAATAATTGAAAATGCAATGAAAACTGGAGGATGTATTCTCTTACAGGTATTTGAACAACAATGCTTTACCCAATACTGCTCACAGAGATCTCATGGGTACTAACTGTGTACTAAGGGATATGGGAGGTATAACTTTGATAGAGAGGAAAATACACAATTAGAAAAAGCTGAGTCTAACCTAATCTGTTGGACTCAGGGCATTAATTCCCTCAAAATTGCCTATAAAGTGGGACCTCTTTGGTTTCAGTTAATTGCCATGTCAAATTTGTGAAAACACATATTTTACTATGACAAAAAAAAAGTTTTTAACTGTAATGGTCTTCTGACATATTTGTTCCTTATGCTATCAATTTTTCCTGTCTGCTATGGTTTTTCAGAATCTTCCTGAAACGTTAGATCCAAGTTTAAAATCTATCTTAAAAAAAGACATCTATCACAAAAGAGGACAACCTTTTATCAAGATTGATGAAAACGAGATTGAATACAATTACAACTTTAGGTATTACTCCTTATATTTAAACAAAATATCCCTTAATTGTTAGAGAAAAGTTCAGTGACTATATTCATACTGTGTATTTCAACAAACACTCTTTATTTAACTCTTAAGCTGTAGAGCATTTCTATTTACACAATTGCCAGTCCCAATGACTTATGCTAATGTAGGTAGCAGTTTTATATCATAGAAAGGGAAATAAATATAAAACTGGGCAGGAGAGTTCCAAGATGATTTTTTTTTAAAAAAAAAAGGCTGATTAAAAACAGGATTATAATTAAAAAGTAGAAATATTACCAAGATCTGAGTGCTATTTGTATGGTGTAAAAGTAGCACCTGGAAAAATGTTTTCATCTTTATATTGGCATTAGATAAAATCATTTTCAAGTCAAATAAAAAGTGAAAGGGCATGGAAAACCTCCAAGATTATTTTCAAAGCAAAAATAGGGATGAAATCCCTAGGAATAAAAGCTTCCATATCTAGAGAAATGAGTTTTTATTTTGAATGCTTTTTATCTTCATCACCAAAAACCAACATCAATCAATTCTGAGACCAGAATTCTATGCCTTCAGAACAAGAAACCTTTAAATAGAACCATCTATCTTTAAAGCATTTATAAAAATCAATTTGTTTAAACAAATAAAAACTCTACTCCACGTGGATGTTATTCTGATCTCCCAGGATCCAGTTATCCTAACAGTAACAGTTCTCACTGATACAGGCTTTTAAAATTTATAGTGTTTTCCTTACAATAACCCTGAAAGGGAAAGAGGGTTAGTGTATTGATCCCCATGGATCACATAGCTACTAAGTATCTGAGGTAGGATTCAAACTCAAGTCTCTTAACTCCAATTGCTTCATTCTTTTCATTGTATCACACTGCCTCTCATCCTAATCTCATTGGCAACTGTATTTTGCAGTACAATATTCAAACAGTTTTTCTGTTCAGTGGAGCATATAGTAATAGATCATCAAAATGTCTATTATTATGTCAAGACTAAAGACATTGTCTATACAGTTGCTGAAATCATCTCAATCTAGCTTTCACTCTGTATCTCAGAGCAGATGAAAGAACTGTAAAAGCCTCACATTGCCTTGCTACTATTTCATTGTGTAATAAAGATGTAGACATTTTTAACATCAGAATTCGAAGTTAGGCCAAGAGTGGGGTGATTTCCCATGACCTACTGTTATGGCATCTTTGGGTCAAGCTATACATTACTCTGGATTACTGAAATAAGGGGCCGGGAAGCTGTTCCAACAAGTAGGGAGAAGGGCACCAAAGTTCACTTTGGGAGGCAACTAGGTAGCTCAGTGGATAGAGAGCCACGTCTGGAGATGGGAGATCCTGGGTTCAAATATGACTTCAGACACTTTCTGGCTCCGTGATCCTGGACAAGTCAGTTAATGCTCAGTCCTTACTGCTCCAAGATGGAAGGTTAAGTTTGGGGTTGTTTTTTTTTTCCAAATTCTCAATTTGTTCAAGAGACTGGTAAATACTACTTATGGAGAAAAACCATTCAACTGCACATACCCAGGTTGTGGGCAGCCAAACATTCTACTTTTTTAAAGTATGCTAAAACTATATCTAGGATATATACAATGTGTGGCTTACCTTCATTCTAACACTCACACACACAAACATAATGGAAGGACATTTTTCAAGTTATGTGACCAGCCTAAAATAGTAGATTCATTCAATCATTCATTTATTCGTTCAAGTGTTTTATGTTCTGAAATTATTCTGTCTACAAGGCAAAATAATGCTAAAAACTAATCATATACTTTTTTTGAGATAAGCTACATTTTATATTTGCAGAAAAAATAGTTTTATTACTTCTCTACATATTCAGCATATGACTAAAATGTCCTTTATATGTTCCAGGTTATATATAACAACAGAAATAGCCAACCCACATTTTCTTCCATCTGTTTATAATTACGTTACCATGATCAACTTCACAGTGACATTCCAAGGTTTGCAGGACCAGCTTTTGTCCACCGTTGTGATTCAAGAAGTCCCTCAGTTAGAAGATCAACGTTATGAATTGTTAGAGAACATTTCTGCTGACCTTTTAACTCTCCGAGAATTAGAGGAAAAATCACTGAGTTTGTTGCAAAAAACACAAGGTATGGTCAGGAACTTTCTGAGATGAAAAGGTCTTTGAACATCTAGAGATAAGTCAGATAAAAAAGACCAGAGGTTTTCACCTTCTGAATTTTTGGCAAAATGAGGTAGATTTTTATATATCTATATATGTCAATGTGTAAATTAATAAAGTAGCTAAGCTAAATGTTATTCTGAACATTGCCCTAGTTTTATTTTTCTCCAGTTTCCTCATTAGCTTTGAGTTCCTCTTTGAGCTTTGAGTTGGGGGAGGAAGCTAAGTGGCACAATAAATAGAGCACCACACCTGGAGTCAGGTAAATCTGAATTTCAAATCTGAAATTCATATCTGGTCTCAGACGCTTACAGCTGTGTGACCCTAGACAAGTCACTGAACCCTATTGACTCAATTTTCTCATCTGTAAAAGGAGATGGAGAAGGAAATGGCAAATCCTTCCAGGATCTTTGCCAAGAAAACCCCAAGTGGGATCACAAAGGGTCAAACACAACTGAATCAACTAAACAACAACCACCAAATTGTTATAGAATTGACTTTAATACAGAATAGATTTTGTGCATAAACTCTTTTGCCCTGTAATCTCAGGTAAAATGCATTAAGAAACATTATCAAGCCTGAGTAAAGGCTAATTTTCAATGCCATTCAGTGTTGGAAAATAGCATTTGAGGGCAATTCTCATTCAGAAAAAATTTCAGGCTTTGCCCTGAGCTCAAAAAAATTGTCAAACTATTTCCCCCTCTCTTCCTTTTCTTGTTCTGAAATATTGAATATCTATCCTTAATAAAAATCAAATAACAGCATGTAGGACAAAAACATAAATGATATTCAGAACACTGTCAAGTTATAACTATATACTGTAATTTCTAGTTCACTGGAGCAGGAGAATAAAGTGATAAAAGTTCCATATAAGGCCTCTGTGGCAACTATGGGAATATCTCATTGTCTTAAAGTTTGTAGATTTTGCTTTTTTCTTTTTTACAACTGAAGGTTTGTGGCAACCCTGCATAGAGCATGAGATCAGATCATGTCTCTATGTCACATTTTGGTAATTCTTGCAATATTTCAAACTTTGTCATTATTATTTTATCTATTTTGGTGATCTGTGATCAGTAATCTTTGATTCACTACTGTAACTGTTTTGGGGACCACGAATCATACCCATGTAATACGGCAAACAATACATAAATGATATGTATGTTTTGGCTGCTCTATCAACCAGCCATTCTCCTGTCTCTCTCCCTTTCCTAGGGTCTTCCTATTCCCTGAGACACAACAGTATCAAAGAATATTACATAAATTTAATTGATAAAGCAGTATCAGGGTTTGAAAGAATTGAGTTCATTTATTTGGGATAGTTTTTGTGAGTAAAATGCTATCAAACAACATCACATGCCAAAGAGAAATCTTTTATGAAAGAGTCAATCAATAGAGCAAACTTTATTGTTTTTTCTTTGCCACAGTCACTCCAACCTTTAGCAAATGCCACCCTGATTAGTTGGTAGCCATCAACACTGAGGCAAGGCCCCCCAAAAGATGCTGAAGATAATGGTTAGCATAATTTTCAATTATGATACTTACATCATTTTTATTTTTTATAATTTTATTTATTTATTAGAATATTTTCCATGTTTACATGATTCATTTTCTTTCCCTCCCCTTTTCCCTCCCCTCTCCCAGAGCCAACAAGCAATTCCACTGGGTTGTACAAATGATGTGACTTTACATATTTCTATATTGTTAATCTTTGCTATAGAGCAATTTTTAAAGCCTAGACCCCAAATCATATACATATATATATGTATACATATATATATGCGTGTGATAAGTGATGTCATGTGTTTTGCGTTAGCATTTCTGCTCCCATAGTTCTTTCTATCAATGTGAATAGATTTCTTTTGCATAAGTCCTTCCTAGCTTATTGCATTGCTATTAGTAGCAAGGTCTATTACATTGGATTTTTCCACAATGTTTTACTTTCTGTGTACTTCTTCTGGTTCTACTCATTTCACTCTGCATCAGTTCATTGAGGTTCTCTCAGTTCATATGGAAAGTCTCCAGATCATCAATCCTTAAAGCACAATAGTATTCCATCACCATCATATATCACAATTTGTTCAGCCATTCCCCAATCGAGGGACACCCCCTCATTTATATGCGGCCTCAGACACTTCCCAGCTGTGTGACCCTGGGCAAGTCTCTTGACCCCCATTACCCACCCTTACCACTCTTCCACCTAGGAGCCAATACACAGAAGTTAAGGGTTTAAAAACAAACAAACAAACAAAAAAAGTTCCTCAGAGTTGTCCTGGATCATTACATTGCTGCTAGTAGAGAAGTCCATCACATTCAATTGTGCCATAATGTATCAGTCTCTGTGTACAATGTTCTCCTGGTTCTGCTCTTTTCGCTCTGTATCAATTCCTGGAGATCTTTCCAGTTCACATGGAATTCCTCCAGATCTTTATCCCTTTCAGCACAATAGCATTCCATCACCATCAGATACCACAATTTGTTCAGCCATTCCCCAATCGATGAACACCCCCTCATTTTCCAATTTTTTGCTGCCACAAAGAGCACATATATCTTTAGACTTTTTCAATGTTATCAATCAGTTTTGCTGAGTTTTTTCCCCTTTTCTTTTTTCCTTTTCACTAAAATACTACTTGTTATATGGGTAATTTGTCTTATGGGGAGAACTCAAAAGATACTTGGAGAAATATAAATGATGTTGAAATAAAAGGTATGAGCAAAAATGTAATTTTAAAAATTAATACAAAAATTCCTACATAAAGATAGAATGAGAAAAAGGCCTAATAGAACCCCACAATTTTTATCTAAATTAGCTTTTTGCTTTCCTTTAGGCTGTATTTTAGATGATGATAGCATTATAGAAAACTTAAAAAAATCCAAAGTTACATCCATGGAAGTTAAAGAACGTATCAAGGCAGCAGAAAAAACTGAAATGGAATTTCAAAACACCCGCAAAAACTATCTTCCCATCGCAACTCGTGGTGCCTTGCTCTATTTTTTAGTGGCAGATCTGGCACAGCTCAACTATATGTACCAATTTTCTCTGGACTGGTTCAGGGAGATGTTTGTGATGTCTGTAAGTTTCAGTGATAAGATTGATGAAGAAGGTCAGTTTGCTTTGATTTCAAGAAGAGCAGAAATGTTTCAGAAACTACAACAGTACCGAGATGAAAAACCTGATCCTCTAAAGGACCGAGAACGCTTTGACAAATATATTGAGGATTTAGTCGATGTATTGACAGAAAGCATTTATAAGGTAAGACTCAGTGTACAGAATTTTCCATATGTTTTTTGCAGGCTCTGTTGGGCCTACAGTTGTCTTTTCCCACCAGGTCGTTTCTTCAGCACTATTTGTGGAAAACAAACTTTGCTTCTCCTTTCGACTTTGTGCCTCAATCCTGCAAAATAATTGTGATGGAACTCAGATGCGAAATAGTACAGAATGTTTACAGGAGGAAGAATGGAACATCTTCTTGTACTCTAGCATACTGATAAATATTGAAGAGAAATCTCCCCAGTCTACATCTGAAGGTAAATAAAAAAGCCTTCATGAAGTTGTAAAGAATGAATCTGAATCAATCCTATAAAAGAAGAGTTTGTAATGAATGGCCTTTAAGTTCCCTTTAAGAATTGGTCTATGCCTAGTTTTTGCCATACTGTTTTCCAGTTTTCCCAGAAGTTTTTTGTCAAATAGTGAGTTCAGAAATGTGACTATGGCACTAAGTTTAAACTATGAACTTCCTCAGGGCAAGGCTAGACTAAGTCTGATTCATGGCACCAAATCTGGTATCTTGTACATAATAGGGAGTCAATGCACAATTTTAAATGAATAATTTTTAAATGACTACTATGATTAAGGTTATTTCATGTTAGAATACTAAAATGGACTGGACTGGAGACCATGAAAAGCGAAATCTGTCTATCCTTCATAACTTTTCCTCCTCCTTTTTTTTAAAAAAAAACCCTTACCTTCTCTTTTAGAACTGATGCTAAATTTTGATTCCAAGGCAGAAGAATAGTAAGGGCTAGGCAACTGGAGTGAAGTGGAATCCCCAGGGTTGCACAGCTAGGAAATGTCTGAGGTCACATTTGAGCTTGGGGTCTTCCTGACTCAAGATTCATTCTATCCACTGAACCACCTACTGCCCCTACAGTTTACTGACCAGTTCGGATCTTTCCCTTTTCTTATCTTTTCTTGAGATTTAAGTATTTATCTTCCCCATCTGCCTTCTGTAAAATTCCATTATATCTCTCCTGCCTGAGTAATGAAATCCTATATAATGTAGCTTAAGACTGCTGCTCAGAGGGGCCCACTACATTTTGCGTACTTTGGATCTATGTTCTAAGCATAATAAACCAGTTTTTAAATGCATTTCTGCATGTTAATAGTTTCTGATTGGCAGGAGTATCTATCAATGCATCTTTGAACAATTTCTCTAACAGTGGAAAATCTAGGATTCTTATCACCTTCAGGCACTTTTTAATCACTCCATAACTATCAGTATAAAGAGGCAAAGAAATCTCATGAGATTGAGAGTCATTATTTTCTTTTTCTTTGATTTATAGCTTGCTAAGGCCAAAGAATTCATTGCCTATGGCCAGATTGGTGATGAACCTCTTCATTCTTAGTTAGATTGGCACTCAAACAGCAAGTGATCTGTTTCTAGGACTAGAGCTATGTATGCTAGAGCTGGCTCTTATCAGCCCTGAGAATTTATTGTTCAGTTTTCAGTCTGAGCATTTACTCCCTCAGAAATTGGCAAACACTATAAATCAGGGTTTGATTTATTATTTTTATTGTCTTAGATGTATGGATTTGATGGAGAAAATGTTAATAATGCATCTATATATTTTTCCCCAGTAAAACTAGTTATTAAACATTTATCAGTACAGACCTGCCTGAAACCCATATTCAAACTTTTCCAGCATGGTAGAACCTCACAGAGCTTGCAGTGCAAAAGTAGATCAGCTGATTGGCATAAGTAAAGAATAAAAGATTCTAATATTTAATTGATTGTCTTAAAATGCTACAAAGAAAAGTGGAGAAAAAAACTTAATCTAGAATATTGTTGGGTAGATCTGATAATATTATAATAGTTAACATTTATATAGCACTAACTCTGTGATAACACTTTACAAATATTATCCCATTTGAGGCTCACAACAACCCTGGGAGGCAATTGCTATTATTATTCTCATTTTACTTATAAAAAATTTGAGGCAGATAGAGGTTAAGTGACTTGCCTAGGGTCAGTATTTGAGTTTAGATCTCAACTCAAATATTCCTGCTTCCAAGATCAATCAATGCTTTATACACTAGTTCAGTCATTGTATTTTCAGTTGTATCTAACTCTTTGTGTCCCTCTTTGGGGTTATTTTGGTAAAGATACTGGAGTGGCTTGCCATTTCCTTCTCCATGATGAAGAAACTGAGGTAAATAAGATTAAGTAACTTGACCAAATTGACACAGTTTGTTAAGTGTCTGAGGGCAAATTTGAACTCAGGTCTTTCTGACTCCAGGGCTGACCCTCTACCCACTTTGCCACTTACTGCCTTTTTATACACTAGAGTACCACTTACTCTCTGTCCTCTATGTTTCCTCCATGGAGGATCTATGAAAGAATAAGAACAAGAATCACACAGAAAAGAATGCTTATTTTAAGATAGATTCCAGTCTACAGTGATGGAAGAAATACTTAAATTAGATGAGATCCCTGATCTTTCCAAAAATACTCATTGAATAACTTAAAGTTGCTCTCTCTCAACACTAGATGGCAGTTGCTTATTGGTAAGGCTGAATGAGTCAGAAAAGGAAGACCATAAGGCAGTGAATGGTTGAAATTAGCAAATAGTTGAAAAATAATTAATGGGGGAAAAAAAAAGTATTCCAAGTTATATATAGATTTTAGGGAGTTGGATGAATTCATAAATGAAATATAGGCATCCCCAAAATCAGATGATTACTTCCTCATGTTCTTTCTTAGTATCCATGGGAAGCTCTCAGAGATAAGAATCTAATTGGACTAGGCAACTGAGATCCATTGTCAGCAATGAATGCCACCCACCAGAACTCTGGCTATCTTAGACCAATTTCTCCAAACACATTTTGCCTCTGTCAAAAAGATAAATGGGAAACATACATAGAAGGACTGCCAGAGATCAGGAACACTTTATAAATATAAAATAAAAATCAATTTTAAATTAACTATGATGAAATTACTGAAATCATCATAGCAACAAGAAAAAGAGTGAAGAAGGTTATTAATAATTCAATTCCATTTTCAATTCTATAGACATTTATTAGGCTCTTACTCTATGTACTCTACTAAGTATTAGGGGTACAAATAAGGAAAAGAAAGACAGTCTCTGCCCACAAGGAGGTTATACTCTAATGGGGAAAGACAACATGTAAAAGGAAACTATAGTCAACTCTAGGGTTCCGGGCAGCAGAGTAAAAAGCAGCTCTTAACCTCTCCTGACCAAAACATACAAGACTCCTCAAGGGGACATAAAAACAAGTCCAGATGAACAGAGGAACTCCACAACAGGGTGCAGCGTGGAAGGTACATGGAATCGGGACATTTCCATGCTATAAAGGGGTGAAACAGCTCTCACTAAATCTCGGGCTGAGCAACCACCCCACCCCCAACCCCTCCACACACACCACCTATAACGCCAAAGCCAACTAAAAAGAAATAGAGCAAGTTTGGGGCACCCATTGAGTCATTGGCAGCTCCAGGGCCTGTTCCTGAGAGCAGCAAGATTTAGGTCCCCAAAAAGCTAAAGAACGCACATGAACTCTGAACGCGGATGTGGAGTGCAGACGCAGATGGAGGCACAGGTGGAGGCAGACACAGCTGTGAGCTAAGGCTCTGAAACCCTGAGTGGGGAACCAGTGCAGACGGGTATACGACTGTGGAAGCAGCTCCCTGAGACTTGTAAAGAAACCTACAGCAGAGGATCAAGCAAGGGGGTCCACCAGGGGGCTTGACCTTGGAAAAAAACCAGACCTCAGACCTCAGGAGCCAAAAGACCACAGACAGTCACTGAGCGCGAGGATAAAGCTGAGAAGCTGCTGAGCTAACGATGGCTACCCAGACTCAGGAAGTTCAGAAGAGAAAGATTAACAACAAGAAAAAGAAGTCTTTAACACTCGACAACTTTTACACAGAGAAAATTCAGACAACCTAGCAAACAGAGGACGAGAACAAACAAGCATCTGGACCCTCCTCAAATAAGGAAAACGGGTCATAAGCTATGGAAGAGTTCAAAACTAAGATTTTGAGGAAGATGGAAGAGATCTGGCAAGAAAATAACAGTTTAAAAGGTAGAATCTTGCAATTGGAAAGTGAGGCTCAGAAATCAAATGCACTGATAAGCAAATTGAACACCAGAAATGACCAGATTGAAAAGGAAAACCAAAAGATCATAGCCAAAAACCGAAAGATTATAGCCGAAAACCAGTCCCTAAAGGCTAGAATTGAGCAATTAGAAGCTAATTATCTTTCAAGACAACAAGAACAAATAAAACAAAGTCAAAAGACTGAAAAAATAGAAGGAAACATGAAATATCTCAATGAGAAAGTGACAGACCAAGAAAACCGGTCTAGAAGAGACAATTTGAGAATCATTGGTCTTCCAGAAAAACCAGAAATTAATAGAAACCTGGACTCCATACTAAAAGAAATTATTCAGCAAAATTGCCCTGAAGTCCTACAACAAGAGGGCAATATAGACATTGAAAGGATCCATAGATCATCCACGACGTTCAATCCAGATAAGAAAACGCCCAGGAATATAATTGCCAAATTCAAGAGTTTCCAAGTAAAAGAAAAAATCTTACAAGAAGCCAGAAAGAGACAATTCAAATATCAAGGAGCACCAATCAGGATCACACAGGATCTGGCAGCCTCCATGCTAAAAAACCGCAAGGCTTGGAATACAATATTCAGAAAGGCAAGAGAGTTGGGCCTGCAACCACGGATCAACTACCCATCAAAATTGACTATATATTTCCAGGAGAAAGTATGGGCATTCAACAAAATTGAAGATTTCCAAGTATTTGCACAGAAAAGACCAGGGCTAAATGGAAAGTTTGATATCCAACCACAAAAATCGAGAAACATGAAAAGGTAAATAAGAAACAGAGGGGAAAGAAAACTCATAATTTTTAAATTTGCCTTTTTAAGGGCCTCAGTAAGATCTAATTATCTGTATTCCTATGTAGAGAAATGCTATGTATAATTCTCTGTAGTGAACTCTATTCACTATTATAGTATTCACTATTATAGTAATCAGAAGAATAATTCACAGGGTGAGGGTGGAACACTAAATGATCTAAGATGACATGGGGGATGGGAAAGAGGGGGTGAATAGTAGGGGACACCAAGAGAAACTTGAGTGAATAAGAAAAATAGGATATTCTATTACACACAAAGAGGGCATGGGAAGGAGAGGAGACAAATACTATTATAAGAAGGAGAGGAAAAGAGCATTAAGAGGTAATAATCAAACCTTACTCTCAGTGTAATCAACGCAGAGAGGGAAGAGTAGCTATACTATCCATTGGGACATAAAACTCTTATCTAACCCTTCTGAGAAAGTCAGAAGGGATAAACCAAGGGGAACAGGGGAGTGGGGAGGTCAAAAAAGGGAGGGGAGAAGAAGGGGGAGGGAATTCATTAGGCCTTTAAAAACAAAAAGAGGGGAAAAATAAGGGAGGGGGTAGAAAGGGAAGTTAATCAAGGGAGGGGATAAGGGATACCGGCTTAATAGCAAACCACAGGTTTAAAAGGAAATACTATAAGAAAAGGGGGTAGAAATAGGGGAGGATACAAAAATGTCAGCAAATGCACAACTGATGATTATAACTCTGAATGTGAATGGGATGAACTCACTCATAAAACGGAAGCAAATAGCAGAGTGGATTAGAAACCAAAATCCTACCATATGTTGTCTACAAGAAACACATATGAGTTGGGTGGACATACACATGTTTAAGGTTCAGGGCTTCAGCAAAATCTTTTGGGCATCAAATGAGAAAAAGAAGGTCCGAGTGGCTATTATGATTTCTGAAAAAGCCAAAGTAAAAATAGATATGATTTAAAAAGACAGGGAAGGTCATTACATCCTGATTAAAGGCAGTATAAACAATGAGGAAATAACACTGCTCAATATGTATGCACCACATGGCATAGCATCCAAATTCATAAAGGAGAAACTGGCAGAGCTCAAGAAGGAAATAGATAGTAAAACCATACTAGTGGGAGATCTAAATATTCCTCTTACAGATCTAGATAAATCAAACCGAAAAATAAATAAGAAAGAGGTAAGAGAGGTGAATGAAGTCCTAGAAAAATTAGATTTAATTGATATAAAGCCATTGATTGCTCATGGGTAGGACAAGCTAACATAATAAAAATGACAATTCTACCCAAATTAATTTACCTATTTAGCACCATACCTATCAAACTACCAAAAAACATTTTTACTGAATTAGAAAAAACTATAGCAAATTTCATCTGGAATATCAAAAGATCAAGAATATCAAGGGAAATAATGAAAAAAATGTGAAGGAAGGGGGCCTAGCAGTACCAGATATTAAACTATACTATAAAGTAGCAGTCATCAAAACAATATGGTACTGGCTAAGAGACAGAGAGGGGATCAGTGGAATAGACTTGGGGTGAATGACATCAGCAAGACAGTGTATGATAAACCCAAAGAGCCCAACTTTTGGGACATGAATCCACTATTTGACAAAAACTGCTGGGAAA
>NC_058133.1:134322342-134336765 GCF_016433145.1 Gracilinanus agilis
AATCAGAAGGGAAACAACAAATTGGGAAAAAATCTTTATAACAAAAAACTCTGACAGGGGTCTAATTACTCAAATATACAAGGAGTTAAATCAATTGTATAAAAAATCAAGCCATTCCCCAATTGATAAATGGGCAAGAGACATGAATAGGCAATTTTCAGGTAAAGAAATCAAAAGTATCAATAAGCACATGAGAAAGTGTTCTAAATCTCTAATAATTAGAGAAATGCAAATCAAAACAACTCTGAGGTATCACCTCACACCTAGCAGATTGGCTAAAATGAAAGAAGGGGAGAGTAATGAATGCTGGAGGGGATGTGGCCAAATTGGGACATTAATGCATTGCTGGTGGAGTTGTGAATTGATCCAACCATTCTGGCTGGCAATTTGGAATCATGCTCAAAGGACTATAAAAGAATGCCTGCCCTTTGATCCAGCCATACCATTGTTGGGTTTGTACCCCAAAGAGATCATAGATAAACAGACTTGTACGAAAATATTTATAGGTGTGCTTTTTGTGGTGGCAAAAAACTGGAAAAGGAGGGTATGTCCTTCAATTGGGGAATGGCTGAACAAACTGTGGTATATGCTGGTGATGGAATACTATTGTGCTCAAAGGAATAATAAACTGGAGGAGTTCCAGGTGAACTGGAAAGACCTCCAGGAACTGATGCAGAGCGAAAGGAGCAGAGCCAGAAGAACATTGTACACAGAGACTGATATACTGTGGTAAAATCGAATGTAATGGACTTCTGTACCAGCAGCAATTCAATGACCCAGGACAATTTTGAGGGATTTATGGTAAAGAACGCTACCCACATTCAGAGGAAGGACTGCAGGAGAGGAAACATAGAAGAAAAACAGCTGCTTGAACGCATGGGTTGGGGTGGACATGATTGAGGATGTGGACTTGAAACTACCACACCAATGCAACTACCAACAATTTGGAAATAGGTCTTGATCAAGGACACATGACAAAACCAGTGGAAATGTGCATCGGCCATGGTTGGGGGGAGTGCAGGGGGTGAAGGGGAAAGTAGGAGCATGAATCATGTAACCATGTTAAAAATGAATATTAATAAATGTTTAAATTTTTTAAAAAAAGGAAACTGTAAACCTGGGGAGAGAGATCCAGTAGAGGGTACCCAGTATACCATGTAGTCATGAATTCAAAACTAAGCAGAGTTGTTGATGAAAAATGAAAAATTACTGAAAAAGTTCTGAGCCCTCTCTGGAGAAAGGCTCTGGCAGGAGTTTATTGCTCCAGCTCTACTCAGAAAGGAGAGGCAACTGAAAAAGTTGAAAAGATGAGTATCAAAAACAGTCTGAATGGTGATGAGATTTCAGGTTTCAGGTGACCAGCTTATCATGACAGAGGCATGAGGTTCCAATGAGTCAAAAGCAGGCAGAACCACTGAAAGCAAAAGAAGAGGCAATAATAATTTAACATGTGGGAATGTGAGTTCCTCTTCTCAAAAAATAGTTATGAAAATCTTTAACAAAATGCAATTAAAGTAGTTTTGTGATTTTCTCTTGTTCCACTTTTGAGACTACTAAAGGCTCAGGGCACTATCACTCTACACATAGGTCACATATGACAATGTTTCCCACACACTTTGTTCTACAACCCCCCCAGTGCTGTTTTATTTAGTCCTGTTATTTCTGACCATCAATAGTGATCAGGTGATCCTTGTCAGCCTAGGAGGCAATTCATGAGTGAACTCAATCCCATATCAGGTTCAGCATCTGCACTGCTTTTCCTTTTAAATACAAGCAGTTTTCAGAATTAACAGGTAGATGACCTTTGAAACAAAAGCAATGTTTTGTTCTGAAGAATGAGATTTATTATTTGTATCATGTTATGGCTGTCAATTCATTTATCTAGCAATAGAAAAAGAATTAACAGGAGAGGGATAACCTGAAGTGTTAAGTGAGATAAAAAATTTTAAAAGGACCGGGACCAAAATCTCCTCAAACCCAAAGGAAATAGTATTGGGTACTTAGGTAAACAGGTGTCAAAGCATCCTTGAATTTTATTAGACAGAATGGAACAATGTCAAGATTTTCTTCCTAAATTCCCAAAATTACATCTACATATGGTACCATTAAAATTTTCCCTGTCTTCATTATGCTACCCTCCTAGAATTCTAATGTTATATAAAATATGTTGGACCTGAAGTTAGTAAATCTTATGTTCAGTTTCATCCTCAGATATTTACTAACTGTGTGACCCTGGGCTCTGTCTGCCTCAGTTGAGATATTATATATAAATTATATAAAACACATATGTAATATACATATGTATTATTTTGTAAATCTTACAATGCTTTATAAATGCTGTTATTAGAGCTATTTTTATCCATATTACCTAAAGTTATTCATTGTTTCTGTGAAAACACAACTTCAACAATAATATAGGAGATAATTCCAATTCCATGGAAACATTGTTAGTATTTGAAGTTGTGTTCCTACCCAGGTCATATTTAAATGATAAAAACTCAAAATGGGAAGAAACCAGAATCTTATTATTTTTTAGAATGGCAATATGGATTTCTCTCTCAGCAACTTCCCAAAAATAGGGTTTCATATCTGGGAAAAGTATGTTGGGGGAGAAATAAGAGAGGGAAGGGAAGTATTACCCTCCCCCCAAACAAAACAGGAGTTCCTTAGCAATAGAAGTGTTTCAAGCTAAAGTGTGAGCTTGGGAAGCACTGCACTGAGTCTCCCACAATTCCTTCACATTCCCACAACTTTCCCCTCTCCCCACCTAGCCCTTCCTTATCTCCAGAATCTATAATTCATATGCCTACCCAATAGCCATTTTCTTTTTTTCTTTTTAAATTTTTTAAAATTTATGTAATTAAATTAGAATATTTTCCCATGGTTACACTATTCATTTTCTCCCCCTCCCCGTTCCTTCCCTCCTCTCAGAGCCAACAAGCAATTCCACTGGGTTTTGCATGTGTCATTGTTCAAAACCTATTTCCATATTATTAATATTTGCAATAGAGTGACCATTTAAAGTCAACATTCCCAATCACATACCCATCGAACCATGTGATCAATCATATGTTTTTCTTCTGGGTTTCTACTCCCACAGTTCTTTTTCTGAATGTGGATAGTATTCTTTCTCATAAGTCCCTCAGAATTGTCCTGGATCATTGCATTGCTCCTAGTAGAGAAGTCCATTACATTCGATTGTGCCACAGTGTATCAGTCTCTGTGTATATGGTTCTCCTGGTTCTTCTCCTTTCGTTCTGCACCAATTCCTGGAGGTCATTCTAGTTCACATGGAATTCCTCGAGTTCATTATTCCTTTGCGCACAATAGTATTCCATCACCATCAGATACCACAATTTGTTCAGCCATTCCCCAATTGAAGGACATACCCTCCTTTTCCAGTTTTCAGTTTTTTGCCACTACAAAGAGCACCCAACAGCCATTTTCTGACTGGTTGAACTTTTCATTCTTTGCCAAATGAAGAACTTTCTATTTTGCTGGAAGATGTACATAGAATTTATGAATTGAATAGTGTTTAGGTTGAGCTAGCTACGATGGGTCCCTTTCATTATCAAGATTCTGAGATTCTTTGTAAAATAAGATTTTGTTATAATGTAGTACTGAGTACATTATTGAAAAGCAAAACATTTTAAGGCAAGATTATGAAAGGCATACATATTTAATTTCCTTAAATAGTTTTAAATATGGCACTGTTCTTCTACAGTAGTTACATGTAATTAAATTTTATTTTATTAAATCCCTCCACAAAAGTCCTCCTCCAGTGACTTGTCATGACATAGTAATGAGCCTAGGTAAAGGCTTTGCCTACTAAACAAAGCACAAATTCTAGTAGGTTTTTGCAAACTGGGAATTCCTTGAGTAGGCAACAATGATCAAATGAATATTTTGCCATACCAAGAATAAGCCTAGCTAAATTCAAGGTTCAACAACAAAAAAATTAATCTCCCAGCAAGTGATGAATTGTGGCAATGACAACTCAAAGACCCTATACTATGTAGATGAGTCACAGTATGTATAGATAAAGGGAATACTCATACCAATAAATTAATTGATAGACCCATTGAAGTAGTCATCTGATTCATAGAGTCAACCATATGCATCAGATCAATTTTGTTCATTCTTTTTACCTTGGGGAAAATCATTTAAAAAACAAAAGATCTAATAAGATGTGTGTTTCCTTTGCATTTATAGTTTTCAGTGAATACAGAAAATCCAAGCATCTTTTCTGGCTTTCTGAATCCAGATGGAAAGAGTGTGAATTCATCAGCAATCACATACAACCATTTTCTCTTTTATGTCAATCTCTTTTATCAAATAAAAATCAATGGAATACATTTATGGATGCTATCAGTACATATAGATTTTTGAGCACACCTTATACATCAGAAGAAGGTAAGAAAATTCTCTTTTTTAAGTTAAATAAATCTAATTCATAAGTTAATAGGCTCAAGTTATGAATTGAGACTGGTTGACATCTTGAACCATGAAAAAAGAAAAGGATAGCTTTGGTCACTAATAGTGAACTAACTGATACAGGCAAACCACTTAACCTCCTCATACCTCAGTTTCCTCATCCATAAAATGAGGCTGTACTAGATGGCTTCTGAGGTTCCTGATAATTATAAATCTATGATCCTTTGATCATATTTATGCCTTGCTTTATATAGAATTATATATAAAGGGGTCATTAATCTGCTGATCAGGCCTCAGCAAATTTTTTCAGTAAATGTTCTAGGAAGATAGTAATTATTATTACACAATTTAAGTGGGTTTTGAAATTTGTAAATTTCTTTATACTTATATCAAAATTCTGCTGGAACTTTGGTTTCAGCTTGGAAAAATGTATCATCTGCCAATTTGTGTGGGATTGGAGATTTTGCTTCTCATTTTAACTTTTGACAAAATAGGAAGTGTATAAAGTAGCTTATAATTCAAGCATTAGTTATCATCCATTTGAGTTTGTAACAGTTTAAGTTTTCCATATAAAACTGCCATTTTCCCATGATTCCAAGTTGAATTCATTACCTGAAGTTAATTTCCAAATTCATCCAATGTTCAATTCAAGTATTTGAGAATGGTTGTTCTCCTTGAGAAAAATTTCAACCCATCCTTGAGCTAAAAAAAAAAAAATCATAATAAAACTTCCCCCTTACCTTTCTTATTTTGACATGATGGGTATACACTTGTAATAAGAAATAAAATAAAATAAAAAGTTACAGTACAGAAATACATGTGGCACCCAAAACACTGCTGAATGTTATAGTTGTCATTGCAATTTGTAGTGCTGCATGAAAGCGGCAAAAATGCAGTACATAAATGAGTGGATGTGACTGTATTCCAATAAAACTTCATTTTGAAATGTGAAAATCATTTCTTAGCTTTCACGGCCGTACAAAAACAGAAAGCAGGTCAAATGTGGGCCATGGGCTATAGTTTGCCAAACTGTACCTGGGCAAGAGTCAGATTGCAGTGAACAAAGACAACTCCAACAATCCAACTGAAGAGAGCACAATTTCACCCAGTCAAATGAGGGATGTTTTGAAGAATGATCACAGAGAAACAGATTAATAACTGCTAAATAACTCATAGTCTCAGAAAGTTGCCTGGGGCCCTTACTGGTCACGCAAACAATTTGTCATGGTTGGGTTTTGAACTCAGATCTTCCTGAATCCAAGGTGCTCTACTAGCTACCTCTCATAAACCTTACAGCATTATAGAAATGAGTTTTCAGTTTATTATAAGAATTTCCTCAACATCCTAGCATAATAATAATTTTTTTCCTGAGAGACTTCCCCCTTCCCATAGTGTGTAGAAATAGCAACTGATTATAATATCTGGGAGTTTTATCATTCCATATCAGCAGGGAGTGAGCAAAGCATGTCACCCATTCCCCAAACCCTCAAGCAAGAACGAGTTTATGACAGATTGGAATAGGGAATGAATACAGAAGAAATAAAAAGATAAGCTAAAGCTTAATTTTAATGTTTCTAAATTTTTAAATTGTGTGACAAGGGTAGCTAGACAGCACGGTGGATAGAGTGCCAAGCCCAGAGTCAGAAGAACCTGGGTTCAAAACTGCTCTCAGATGCTTCCTAGCTGTGTGACCCTGGGCAAGCTACTTAATCCCGATTACCTAGCCCTTATTGCTCCTCTGTCTTAGAACTGATGCTGAGACAAAAAGTAAAGTTTTAAGATTAATTAATTAGATTTATTTTCATTTAATCATAAGACAGAAATTTTTAAAAGAACTTAAAACTCTTATGATGTCTTATCTTAATTATTTAAATGATTGGTTGATTCATCTCAGTTTTCTCTTCTAAATCTTAATCCAGAAAGTGACTCAGAAGATAAGGCTCCTATAATCTTTCCCTGGGAGAATCTCACTTCATTTCAAAGACTTATATTGGTAAGATATTTGATGGGAAATATAAGGTTCTTTCATCTTTTAGGCACTAGATTTCCAACTTTGAATTCTTCAACACCAAAATCTTTGCAAGGAATATATAAAATATAAATTTCAGCCAATACCAGCAAGTATCTCCTTCTTATAAAGTCCTTCCAAGAGTTTGTTTTTTTTTCACTAAAGTCCATGATACTTTTAAGTTGAATAGGAAAGGGAGGGAAACTAGATCCCCTCTCAGTCAGATCCTCTGGCTCTCCTCCTTCCAGAGTATTATGGTAGCAGATAACTAACTGCATGTACCTATTATACATATGATTTTGTAATCTTTTCCTACCAGGAAAGAGATGTGCAGTCATCTCTGCGAGCTCAGTCCCTTGCCTCAAGATAGCCTAGGGAACATTTTTTAGCCC
Source organism: Gracilinanus agilis (assembly GCF_016433145.1). NCBI lineage: Eukaryota > Metazoa > Chordata > Mammalia > Didelphimorphia > Didelphidae > Gracilinanus > Gracilinanus agilis. The sequence continues at coordinate 134,329,177 of NC_058133.1, forward strand.
TTTCTTTCTGATCTGTCAGAAACCTTGCCTCCACAGTCCCTTTCAAATCATTTAACACTTTTAATATCACCTTCTTCTCAAGATACTTCTTCTCAAGCAACTAAAACAAAGACATTAGTTTTCATGGAACCCTTCTTAGGTAAGTTAGAAATTTGTTTTCTATATAGGGCTTGAGGTAAAGGAAAAAAAGAACTTAAGTGTCTTATTTTAGCTCTCTCTAAGGAGGACCCCCTTCTGAGGTAATCACTCTGAGACCTGATGAAGAAAAAGGAGGGCAATTAGGAGAAACGAAATAGGCAGCAGGAGGCAAGAGAGAGCTGGCCTCAGAGCCAATAAAATCTGGCGTTAAGGATCAACTCTGCCATATAACTCCTGGACAAATCACTTAATCTCTGAGGGTCCTAGGCTACTAACTATCTGAAGCTATAAAGTACAGAGAAGGCACACATTGCTCTGGTGGAGAGAGTTTCCTATGCCAATAAGATCACAAATCCCTATTCTCAAGAGAAGAAAAGAAAAGAGGTATCAGGATACCTCTGGGGAGGTTTATATTTGTCCAGAAACCTAAAAGAATTCCATTCTGCAAACTCCTCCGCCCACTAAAACATTGGTAAAAATACAAATAAGAGCAATATCCCTGGATGAAAAAAAAATACTCATAAAGGAAAAGGTAACTGTGACTGTGAATTAAAATATGAAGAGGGACCAGTTATTTCCAATAGTAAAAAATCATTTTTATATTTCCAGGACACCATTATAGGATATTAATCCTTCCTTCATGTTAGGGTGGTAGATAATGCATGTATTTATCATACATGTGATTCTATAATTTTTTTCTACTGAGGAAAATATGTGCAATGATATTTATTGACCAATAGGTAGAGCTATGTTAAATGATTCAGACCATGAGAAGGGCCCAGTCTGGTCGCTTCCGCCATACTGTTAAGCCTTCAAGTGTGTGGTCCTTGCAATAGACTATAGTCACTACCACCACCACCACTCAGTGGCAGGGACATGACTTAGATTGGTTAGAACCTTCCAGAGCTTACACTCCCTTGGCAGATTCTTAGAAACCTCAAAGTCATACTACAAGAAAGGAACAGAGTAGGATAGTGGATAAAAATTATTTTTCTAATACTGTGCAAATTGCATATTTTATCCTTACAAGCTAGTATTGATGTCTAAAAACTACTTTTTTTAGAGTTTAGGGTTCAAACTGAGTTTGCAACCATTAGAATGGACCTGAGTTCAAACCTAGCTTCAGATACTTAGCAGCTGTGTGACCTTGAGCAAATCACTTAATTTCTGTTTGTTTCTGTTTTCTCGACTTTAAAATGGGGATTAGAAGAGTACCTACTTCCCAGGGTTGTTGTGCGGATTGAATGAGATAATATTTGTAAAGCACCTAGCCCAGTGCCTAGCAAATGGTATGTTATAATTATTATTGTTATTGTTATTGTCAGTGAAACACATACTGCTAGCTTCAAAGATGCAGGTGTGGACCAAAAGGCAGCCAGCAAAAACTCTTGCCATGTGAGATTTTTACAGCCAGAGCAGGGTCCTAGTCTAACAAAAAGGAAAGTTAGGGATATAAATCTGAAGAGCCATAGGCATGCCTCCCATTTGTCAGGAACAGTAGTTCTTCTAGAGTTCTCTTCACCATTTACACCAAGCTGGTTATGCTACTGGTGAAGTATTATGGAAAAATAAAGGAGAATATTAGTTTAGAAAGGCAAATGAGAGCTAAAACTGACTTGCTACAAGCATGATCCCATTGCATTTTTATTTGAGGTGACATCCTATAGATAATGTTTGCATTTTATCCACTTTTTCCAATTTTGTTTTCAGATAAAAATCCTTAAGTCAGAAGCTTTAAATGAATCAGTGAGAAAATTTGTTACTGAAAAATTGGGACGTAATTATCTTCATACTGCTGGCATTAATATAAAAGAAGTATTCAAAGAATCTAGTTGCAGAATTCCACTGATATTCATCCATTCTCATGGTGAGCTTTTTATAAGTATATTGATGATTAATATTTAAGATTCTCCTTCTCCCTAGGAGTAGAGGACTATAAGCATGGATCACCAAACCCAGAGTGCTTTCAAAAAAAAACCCATTGGTGACATGATGTACAAGATTGGTATTGCCTTTATTTCTGGCAATATATATTTGTAGACAAATATGTAACTCGTCATCTGATAAAGAAGAACAATTGAAATAACACTGGTTTACAAATCAGGAAGTTTCAGGTTAGAGTCCCCATTCTGTCCCTATGAAATCATATGACTTTGAGCAAATCAATTCATCTCTTGAAGCCTCAGTTTCCTCATATCTGACATGAGGTTGGACAGTATGTTCTCTAAAGACCTTAAAAGCTCAAAAGTCTGTGAACCTATGAATTCTTGGGTCCTTCCTCACTCCTTCTTTTCCTCATAAATCTTTCTGCAGTGTTTGGCACTATTGACCACTCTACTTCCTTCCCTCCTCCATCTCCTCCCTCTACTCTCTATGACATGCCTTTCTTCTTTTTCTTTTACTGTCTGATTGATTATCCCTCCTGGCTGTTCTTTAAGGAATCCTCTTCAGACTTCTTCCCTTCTCACTCTAAAATCTCTTCCTTAATGATTACATTCTATTTATCCACACCCCTTTCTTTTCTAAGATTCAGTCTTGTATCTTCATTTCCTGCAATGCCACCTCTCACTCGATATGACTGAGCTTATCATCTGTCCAAAAAATAAGTCCATCCTCACAACTTCCCCCCTCTTTCTGTTGACAGCAACACCATCTTCCAGTCATAGACACTTGAAATCTTAATGTCATCTTCCATCATTCCCTTTCACCTATAGGCAGTTGGGTAGCATGGTGATTAAAATGTTTGCTTGGTCTGGAGTCAGGAAGACTTGAGTTCAAATCCAGCTCCAGACACTAGTTGGCTATATGACCCTGAGCAAGTCACTAAACTCCTGCATACCTCAATTTTCTCAACTGTAAAATGGGGATAATAATAGCACTTACCCTCCCAGGGAAATTTTTTGTTTGGTTGGTTGATTTTTCACTCCCAGGGTTATTGTGATGATCAAATGAGAAATTAATAGAGCTCATAGCACCCTAGAACCTAACAAGCTCTATATAAATTCTAGCTGTTCTTATTAATATTTCTTCCTATAGATTCTACTTATACAATATGTTTCATATCCATCCCTTCCCTTTGCTCACTCAGTCACCCATGTTTTCATCTTCCACCTGGTCTATTACAATAGCCTCTTACTTCTAGTCTTTCCCCTTTCTAGTCTTCCCATAACTGCCAACATAACCTTTATAAGATACGGATCTGACCACATCACTCCCTTGTTCAAAAAATCATTTCAATTTTTAAAACATTTATTAATCATCTATGTGCAAGGCACTAGGTTAGGTCCTAGGGATTCAAAGACAAAAATTCTGACCACAAGGAACTACATATGGTAAGGAATTAAATTAAGGGTTTGACTAAATATGTGGGAAATTCCAAAATAATATGGTGGTCACCAATTCAAAATTATAGCCCAAGTCAAAATGACTTTTAGTAGCTTTTATTTACAAAGAGGTGGAAGGAGTGAAAGTAAAGAAATACAAAAAGAGGGTAGAGAAGATGTCTAGCCTATCACACTAATTATTGCTCTGGTGCTTGGCTCAGCCTGGCAGGGCTTGTTAACACTCAACTAGAGGACCTGGAGTTCCACCCATGCAGCCTCCTCCAAGAGGGGAAGACCTCTCCGGAACTAATCCCTCTCTAGGAAGCCAGGAAAGGCCAGCTACTCACTCACCCAAGAGCCAGTTCAAGTCCCAAGTTACCTCCAAGAGGCAGGTCAACAGTCAAAGATACCTACCGAAGACCACAACCTCCTGAAGACTATCTCCAGAAAACTGCTTGCAGAAGGCTCTCTTCAGCCTAAGAAGTTAAGACTTTTATAGTGACTTCTTGTCCCTTCCCCTTTTCACAGGGGTAAATCATAGCTTCCAAATTGCCTAGCACTGCCCAGGGGGGCAGTGTCCGTGGGATCCACTTCTCATCTCTGAAGATGTTAACTCTTATCATAAGCCTCTGAAGGTGTCAACCTTTTAAAATAGGCTTCTGAAGGCATCAACTTTTTATCATAGGATTCACAAGTTTCTGACTGATTGGGTTATCACCCTCATTAGCAAATGACTTGTGAACACTCTTACTTAGTGTTTAGTAGAAGTGCTTTTAGTTCTGGAGTTATCACTCATTTTAGCAAGTGACTTGGGAATTCTCTTACTTCTTCAAGTAAGTAACTTGGGAATTCTCTTACTTGATGGCTAACAAAGTGTTAACTCAAAAGAGACAAAGAGAATAAAGAATTCCCTTTCACAATATATATTAAAACAACACATACAGGTTCCGGGTTAAGATGGCGGCAGAGTAAGAAGCAGCTCTTAACCTCTCCTGACCTAAACACACAAAACTCCTCAAGGGGACATAAAAACAAGTCCAGATGAACGGAGGAACCCCACAACAGGGCACAGCATGGAAGGTACGTGGAATCAAGACATTTCCAGGCTATAAAGGGCTCTCACTAAATCGCGGGCTGAGCAACTGCCCCACCCCCACCCCCTCCACACACAAGATCTAGAGCTCCGAAGCCAGCTAAAAAGAAATAGAGCAAGTTTGGGGCACCCATCGAGTCATTGGCAGCTCCGGGGCCTGTTCCTGAGAGCAGCAAGACTTAGGACCCCATTAAGCCAAAGAAAGCAGGTGAAATCTGAGCGCGGGAGCAGGACGCAGGGCGCACAGCGCAGGCTGAGCAGAACGCAGGCACTGCGGAGGCGTGGGTGGAGGCAGACACAGCCAGGAGCTAAAGCCTAAGTGGGGAACCAGTGTGGACGGGTATACGACTGTGGAAGCAGTGCCCTGAGACTTGTAAAGAAACCTCCAGCAGAGGACAGACACTGAGCGCGAGGATAAATCTGAGAAGCTGCTGGGGTAATGATGGCTACTCAGCCTCAGGGAGTTCAGAAGAGAAAGAATAACAACAAGAAAAAGAAGTCTTTAACACTCGACAGCTTTTACACAGAGAAAATCCAGACAACCGAGCAAACAGAGGAGGAGAACAAAAAAGCATCCGGACCCTCAAATAAGGAAAACTCCTCACAAGCTATGGAAGAGTTCAAAACTGAGATTTTGAGGAAAATGGAAGAGATCTGGCAAGAAAATAACTGTTTAAAAGGTAGAATCATGCAATTGGAAAGTGAGGCTCAGAAACCAAATGAACTGATAAGCAAATTGAACTCCAGAAATGACCAGATTGAAAAGGAATACCAGAAGATTATGGCCGAAAACCAGAAGATTATGGCCGAAAACCGAAAGATTATAGCCGAAAATCAATCCCTAAAGGCTAGAATTGAGCAAGTAGAAACTAATGATCTCTCAAGACAACAAGAACAAATAAAACAAAGCCAAAAGACTGAAAAAATAGAAGGAAACATGAAATATCTCAATGAGAGAGTGACAGACCAAGAAAACCGGTCTAGAAGAGACAATTTGAGAATAATCGGTCTTCCAGAAAAACCAGAAATTAATAGAAACCTGGACTCTATACTAACAGAAATAATTCAGCAAAATTGCCCTGAAGTCCTACAAGAGGGCAACATAGACATTGAAAGGATCCATAGAACACCTGCGGTATTTGATCAAGAAAGGAAAACACCAAGAAATATCATTGCAAAATTCAAGAGTTTCCAAGCAAAAGAAAAAATCTTACAAGAAGCCAGAAAGAAACAATTCAAATATCAAGGAGCACCAATCAGGATCACACAGGATCTGGCAGCCTCAACGCAAAAAGACCGCAAGGCGTGGAATACAATATTCAGAAAGGCAAGAGAGCTGGGCCTGCAACCACGGATCAACTACCCATCAAAACTGACTATATATTTCCAGGGGAAAGTATGGGCATTCAACAAAATTGAAGAATTCCAGGTATTTTCACAGAAAAGACCAGGGCTAAATGGAAAGTTTGACATCGAACCACAAATATCGAGAGAAACATGAAAAGGTAAATAAGATACAGAGGGGAAAGAAAGAAAACTTATAATTTTTAAATTTGCCTTTTTAAGGGCCTCAGTGAGATCTAATTATCTGTATTCCTATGTAGATAAATGTTATGTATAATTCTCTGTAGTGAACTCTATTCACTATTATAATATTCACTATTATAGTAATCAGAAGAATAGTTCACAGGGTGAGGATGGAACACTAAATAATCTAAGATGGCGTGGGGGATGGGAAAGAGGGGGTAAATAGCAGGGAACACCAACAGAAACTTGAGTGAATAAGAAAATAGAATATTCTATTACACACAAAGAGGGCATGGGAGGGAGAGGGGACAAATACTATTATAAGAAGGAGAGGAAGAGAGCATTAAGAGGTAATAATCAAACCTTACTCATAGTGTAATCAACCCGGAGAGGTAAGAGTAGCTTTATTATCCATTGGGATGAAAAACTCTATCTAACCCTTCTGAGAAAGTCAGAAGGGATAAACCAAGGGGAGCAGGGGAGTGGGAAGGTCAAAAAAGGGAGGGGAGAAGGGGGAGGGAATTCATAAGGCCTTTTAAAAACAAAAAGTGTGGGGGGGAAATAAGGGAGGGGGCAGAAAGGGAAGTCAATCAAGGGAGGGGATAAGGGATAGTGTCTTAATAGCAAACCACTGATTTTAAAGGAAATAGCTTAAGGAGAAGGGGTAGGAATGGGGGAGGATTTGAAAAAGTCAGCAAATGCACAACTGATGATTATAACTCTGAATGTGAATGGGATGAACTCGCTCATAAAACGGAAGCAAATAGCAGAGTGGATTAGAAACCAAAATCCCACCATATGTTGTCTACAAGAAACACATATGAGGCGGGTGGACATACACAAGTTTAAGGTTCAGGGTTTGAGCAAAATCTTTTGGGCCTCAAATGAGAAAAAGAAGGCAGGAGTGGCTATTATGATTTCTGACAAAGCCAAAGTAAAAATAGATATGATTAAAAAAGACAGGGAAGGTCATCACATCCTGATTAAAGGCAGTATAAACAATGAGGAAATAACACTGCTCAATATGTATGCACCAAGTGGCATAGCACCCAAATTCATAAAGGAGAAACTGGCAGAGCTCAAGAAGGAAATAGATAGTAAAACCATACTAGTGGGAGATCTAAATATCCCTCTGTCAGATCTAGATAAATCAAACCGGAAAATAAATAAGAAAGAGGTAAGAGAGGTGAATGAAGTCCTAGAAAAATTAGATCTAATTGATATGTGGAGAAAAATAAATAGGGACAAAAAGGAATACACCTTCTTTTCAGCTGCACATGGCACATTCACAAAGATTGACCATGTTATAGGGCATAGAATCATTGCAAACAAATGCAAAAGAGCAGAAATAATAAATGTAACCTTCTCAGATCATAATGCAATAAAAATAATAATTAGTAAGGGCACCTGGACAGGAAAATCAAAAACTAATTGGAAATTAAATAATATGATTCTCCAAAACCAATTTGTCAAAGAAGGAATCATAGAAACAATCAACAATTTCATTG